>NC_090755.1:73601776-73604276 GCF_036898095.1 Palaemon carinicauda
TAATAAAAACTCGTAAAAAAAAACACAGTCGTTGTACATGTGAAGGTTTCTTAAGTTTTAAAACTTAGTTAAGGTTAATGTTGGAACAGCGAAAGAAATACCACAGAAAACTCTGGATAATTGCAAATGTTTAAGGACGACAGTTATCCCCGATATTACAGATAAAGTTTGTATTAGTTATAGATCGACTCTTCGAATTATACACTGAAGAATTTTAATCGAATTTTTCCTATTTGGATTTCTAGCATGACCTCGACGTTCACTGTTATATAAACTATAGAAATAGTGACCTTGTTTAATGAGAAAATTCGAAAGAAGAATATTCTTACTTTGCGTACTTTTAAACCTGGTATTTCTGGTTCTGGGTGCCACAGCCCAACCTCCCACATTTCCACCACAGATGAAGGCTGGAGGAACATAGAGTAGAGGTCCCCTTTTTTGTTTTGTTTCTTGTTGATGTCGGCTACCCCCCAAAATTGGGGGAAGTGCCTTTGGTATGTATGTATGTATGTATTTCTGGTTCTATACTGCGGGGGAACCCTTCTCTCTACAGGACTTCACAGACATTTTATCGTATATAATCCAAGGCATTCAGCATTTCCCACCGCATATTGCTCGTTTATTGTAAATTCCACATTATCGAAGCACTTAGAGAAGAATAAAGTCTTCAGTTTCCTCTTGAAAGTCTTAATATCTTCAGTCTTTCGGATGTCTAGTGGGAGATTATTGTATAGTCTTGGTGCCGCATATTTGAAGGCTCTAGATAGAATCTACTGTAGACATATCTTGGTTCCAATAATTTGTCAACACTTTAAAATATTTTCTAGTCTCTTTAAAGGATTTCTTGTATCTTTTATAAGGAAAATATACGTGGATAGACTTGAACGCTTGCATAGTTAAACTCTTCAGTTATATAATTATATACTTAAAGCTGATATCAAGGAAATAGGCAATCAAGACAAAATTACGTAAATCAATCAAGTGTGACATACATGAAACAAAGTATAAATAGCTGTATGAGAGAGAGAGAGAGAGAGAGAGAGAGAGAGAGAGAGAGAGAGCGTCTCCAATTATGAAAAGCAGTGGGTCCTTTGTTCCTTCCACTCCGCTAAAATCTAATGTAGCGATCCTTTACATTTAAAGGGATAACATTACACCGCCATTTCTGCGATTGCCAGAGATTAATCCTCACGCCGAAGGGATGGGAAATGGCGGAGGAAATAACCCAATTTATGAGGGAGCATCGACGATGATCAGTTCGTCAAAAACATTCCACGCCCATTCTCTCCTCACTCGACGGGTATATAATTCCCCCTCACAGCTTACCATATCGTAATGAACATCTTATCCTCGGACTGGATTTCTCAAATGGAGAATCCTTCCCCTTCGCGATTTTAGGGATAAACCAACAGCGTCTTCCTATATACCGGAAATGGTCTTAAAAGACTTGAACACGAATGAAACAACATCTACGGATTTTGGCTGAAAGGGCCATCTCATAAGGAGAGCTTCATAACGGCTTTGTAATCATTTCTTATATTGTTTAATATAAATTATCATCACTGAGGAGGTGAACACCAGAAAAGCTTTGATATTATTTATTTTGAAGTTTATATACATATATATATATATATATATATGTTGTGTGTGTGTGTATATACACACATATATGTATATATATATACATATATATATATATATATATATATACACACACATATATATAGGCCTATATATATAAATGCACAAAGTAAATTCAATAGGAATATACAGTATACATAAACTCCAAAAGAAAACATTGAATATTAAAAGTAATAATAAAATTGACAGACGAGTCATTGTTGAAGGAGGAGAGCCTATCGCTGTCCAACAATGATGGCTGGTATGGCATGATACTTATAGGGATGTAGAAGGAGACACTGTTTTATCGTTCACAAAAGTATAAAACATAAACGCTATTTATGAGTATAACCAAAATAAAGAAATAAAGCCTAAACTTAAAATTAAACCTATTAGACATATCTTTGCTGAGAGTCTGTTGGACGGGAGTTCAAAACGCTTTCAAGTTCGATAGTCTCTGTCAGTAATCTCATCAGCATTATTATTTATGGATGAGAGGTTGGGGGGAGACTATAAGTCTACTTGCTTAGACATCATAAGCCCTTGCCTAGCCTGTCCTGGTCATAGCATGATATAGAGGTGGATTGAGAAAGATCATATGTATACATAGTCACTCCCAGGACTGTCCTGTCACTTGCCTCTGACATTCATGAGCGACCTTTAAACCTTTAAAAATGCTCCCTCGGTCGCACTAGAACCAGATGAAAAGGACCTGATTCTCCCTCGCCCCCTCATCCTATAAAATTCGTCTAGAGGGCCATAAAGGAGGTTTGTGAGAGGTGAGAGAGGAACGGAGGTCTTTCCACAACATGAAGGAAACTGTTAAGGTTTCCTCATTTGTCACGGTTGGCGTACATGAATGCTTTAGCGGTCTCTTGAA
>NC_090755.1:73609276-73621776 GCF_036898095.1 Palaemon carinicauda
CCAGTAAAACCCAAAGATGGCAAGGGATATCCCCCCCCCCTCACCCCTGTTTCCCCCCAAAAAAGGAAACAAATAAAAAGTCCTTTGAAAAAAAAAAATAGTCCAGAGTTTCTCGTTGAGTCAATTTACATTTTAGAATATCAGATACTGAAAGTCGTCGCGCTAAGCTGAACTTCTTTACTTTTTTCCCTTTTCCAATGGTGACGTTTCTGAAATTTTACAAGTTTTTTGGATATTTTTTTTTTCAAAAGCACTTTCAAAATGGGCAAAATATGGTTTCGTGTAAGTCTACAGTTTGAAAATTATTATTCCAAAATTTTACATTTAAAAAATTTTTTTTTTTCAAAATAATTTTCAAAATGGCCAAAATATTGTTTAGTGTAAGACTATAGTTTATATTATAAAAAATTATTTTTTTTTTTTTAAATCCTTTTCAAAATGGCCAAAATAAGGTTTAGTGTAAGTTTTTGGTTTGAAAATGACTATTCCGAAATTTTACATTTTTTTTTCGATTCTTTTTTAAAAGCATTTTCAAAATGGCCAAAATATGATTTAGTGAAATTCTTTGGTTGAAAATGACTATTCCGAAATTTTATATTTTTTTAATTTCTTTTTCATAAGCATTTTCAAAATGGGCAAAATACTGTTTAGTGTAAGTCTAAAGTTTGAAAAGGACTATTCCGAAATTTCTAATTTTTTTGAATTTTTATCTTTTAAAGCATTTTCCTAATAGAAACATCATTAAAGGAAAAATATCCAGAATTAGCTGTCCTGAATTAGTACTTCGTTGTCCACCTCCTCCTGGATTTTTCATCTAAGTGTGTATGAACCTCTTTCATCAATCCGAGATTTATTTTCTATCAAAGATATATAGTTTTGAAATGCATCCATCTAATCAAAGTTTGTCTTTTACCATCAAACCAACATATCGTCACCCTCATAAACTAACTGCCTAAGTCATTTTCTTCACTTGTTGGGAAATAAAAAAAAACCTTCTCATTTCCTAATTCTTTATATCATTGTATTGAGCTTTAATTAACAAATTCTAATTCACAAATTCTTCTGTTAAGAATTTGTGAATTGAAGATCAAGAAAATGATATAAAGAATAAGGAAATGAGAAGGTTTTTTTTTTTTTTTTTTTTATTTCCCAACAAGTGGAGACAATGACTTAGGCAGTTAGTTTTTGAGGGTGACGATATACAAACATACATGAATGGTATTTTTCTATTGTTATCATAGAAAAAGAAAAACAAATATGTAATTGAAGCAATTCTTATTATGTAGTTCCAAAGCAGATATATTTAACAGCATTCTGTTGGAGAGTTTTAAACGTAATAGAATTTTGACTTAAGACTGGTTCATTAAATATATTAATATTCTTATTATTAACAAATATAGCATCAACATTAACAAACCAGAATACTAAACTACTATATATTCAAGTTAACATAAAATCAATATTTAATCTATATGCACAAGATACAAATATACTAATCTTACTGGAATGTGCGTGTCATTAAAACCTAATGTATTTTGAAAATAACTTTTCCTGAAAATGAGAAATATATTTTATCATATTTCCAGCTAATTATATCTACGGGAATAGTTGTAGGCATATATCTAATCTTTAGTGGTATGTCAATCAATTTTATTCAAAACATTAATACTGTAAATATATACTAGAGAAAACTCGGTTTCATAAAAATACAAAAATAACATTAATAATTGAGAAATAAGAGTGAAATCAACACTGCACGCACCACGCACACACACACGCACAATATATATATATATATATATATATATATACAGTATTTTTGGGCTCAAGCCATGTCGTCCTGATGGAAGTTCCTATAGGGTAGCTTCCTAGGGTATATTACAACTACGGCGATATTCCCAGAGAATTTACCTTAAGGTACCAGAATTCTAACTCCTGGAGCGAGTATCCCTCGTGAAAGGGATATCGCGACATATCAGAGGACGTATTCTAGACACGTCACATGGCAATCTACGACCTGAACAGAGATTTCGTCTCGTAGGAGGGAGATTGACGAGATACGAATTCGGGAAAGAAAAAGGGGAGCCGCTCCCAAGGCTTCCCTATCCCCCGATTCGTATGCGTGCCTGGCGCCAATCCTGGCGCCATCTGTATTCCTTTTTGCGTAGCTTAACAACTCGGTGTTTTTTCCTGTTTTTCTCGCAAATCTTGGATTTATTCAGCTTTTCATGGCTTCTTCGTCTTCGTTGACCTCGGATAAGTTGAGTATAGTATCTGTTATGTATAAATGTAGGCTCTTGGTAAAATTTTGAGTGATTAATGGGATTAATCTTTGATACAAGAGCCGTAGCCTACCAGAGGTGTCCTGGACACTGTCACTCGCTAGTATAAATTAGTTAGTCAGAGTGACATTCCTGGTTGTTTTGCTTAATAAATTTTAGCTATTTAGCTTTACATAGGATTTCCTTTCGTGCTTAGTATTATTTGGCGAAGTATTCGCCATTCTGGCCTACGCTAGGCCATGTAGCCTAGTCGTTTGGTCCTAGTACCTAATGCATGATTTTGGTTTTTCCGAGTGTAATTAAAATTTTATTGAAGCTTTAGGCTATATTTTATACATTTTAGACTGTGTGGAATATTCCAAGATTGTATACGTGAGAGTTTCGGTGAATTAGGTAATCGATTCTCTTGGTGCCTAGGCTAATTGCTTATGGAGCCTTAGTATACTTTATTATACTCCCCGGTTGCTTTCTTTTCTTCGGAGAAGGTATGCAATCCCTTTCCCTCTGTTTAAGCCTTGGGCTTATCCCTAAGTGGTTTTTTCCTTATTTATTTTCGATAAAACTATACTAGGGTGTTACTGTACCTTCCTGTTCCAGCAAAGTCTGGTTCAAAGAGGGACAGAACAACAGAGTTTTTAGTCTGAGTCCGTGTTGTCTGGCTTGGGGCAGAGTCTCCCTCGCTGACCTAACACTTACAAAGGGAGCTTAGCTCCCTTAGGTCACTATCCAAGGTTTCTGTAAGTTATGATTCCTTCTTTTGTGATCGACCAGACTAAGTCCTGTTGCTGTTCTCGGGGAGGATAAAATCTTCCCTTGGGAGTAGCAACGCCTTCCTTGCTTTGGTGCTCTGGAAGCTGGCAAGTATTATACTACTGTGCTGGCCCTTTCCTTAGATCTCCCTTAGGCTAAGACAAAGTTCTTGGCTGCGGGTGATCTGTCACTAAAGCAAGGTTGGCAGGACCCTCTTGTCCCTTCCCCCTCTATCTCCGTAATGGCCTAGCCATTACTGTACTGTACCTTGCCGGCCGGCAGAGCTGGCCGGCAGGGGTATTACTGTACTGTACGTCATTCTACTTCTGGACCTAGTATAGGTTGGGATGTGGAATTGACTAAGCCCATTGCCGGCCGGCAGAGATGCTGGACGGCAAGGGTCTTATGTTTTCGAGTGCTGCCCGGACCTCTCTTGGTCCCTCATCCATGCCTGCCGGCAGAGCCGGACGGCATTGGTCAAGGAAGCCTGAATTAAGTTTCTCCCCTTCCTTATATGCACTCTTTCGGTTGCCGGGCTCGGGGGGTTGTGTACACTCTTATCCCGGCATCCATTCTATTTTCTTCTAGTGCTGTACCTGTCCCGGCTGCCGGACTATGAGGCCGGCAGCCGGGCAGGTGTAGTCTTCTGGTTCTTTTGCTGCCGGCTGGCATCGGTCTTGTACCTTTGCCGGCCGGCTTATGTCAGTCCTTGTCTGCCGGTCACCAAGAGTGTGGCCGGCAGCTGGGTACTACCTTGTGTAGTTGCTGGCCGGCAATCATGGCCGGCCAACACTGGCTGTTGCTGGCCGGCAGCTGCTGCCGCCGGCACAGGCATTTGAACCAGAGGGCTGCCGCCCTATAGCTGTTAAGTAGTATACTTTAAAGCTAATTGTGGTGTGTGCCGGCCGGCAAAGGCAGGCCGGCACAGATCCTCCTATACTGTACTAGTATTCTTCTGTATAGCATATACAGTAAGAAGAAAACTATAGTAAAAGTTTAGGTACAGCACTGTATCTTCTAACACTATTGTGTTTTCTTGCACGGCCCTTGCTGCTGCCTTCAGACAAGAAGCAGAGTTCTTCCCTGTCTATTATCCCGGATTTTAAAATCATTGCCTAGGTGTGAGCTCCACCTGTTTCCTCTGGAAACTTTGCATTGGTTACTCTAGTAGAGATAAACCATTTTGATTTTATTATCTGGAAGGCTGCAGCAATGGGTTGTGAGGGAAACACAAGTGTGTGTCTTTAATTTCTGAATTGTTATGCTATACTAATGCATATCCAGTGATACATAGTTCACTTGATACTCATGGAAATTTCTTCTCTTTACAGAAGGACACTCCGAAGTGGGGAAGTGCTTTCTGCAATGTCAGCAGCAAGAACCTCTGCGGACATGAGTTTTGTAGGAGACACGCAACATACGCTGTCTCCAAGGATGATCTCCGGTATTGGGACCCTCAGGTATGTACTGTGTGCACTAACCTGATTAATGAGACATTTAAATAGCTAGGAAGAAGCTTCGACCTGGGTAAGGGGCTTCCAAAAGTACACTTCTGGCCCTTATCTTCCAAGTGAGAAGTTGAGGGCGTATCTTTTCCCTAAGGTATCAGCTGATGCAGTGATTCCCCAGCCTCAAGAGGAGATCCCCTAAGTTCAGATCCAGGTGGATGCTGAAGTCGCGGTCGCGATGCAAGACATCCAGCTAAATGACAGGATATCTGATGTGGACGGGTGTCAGGAGGAAGACCTCCTTGCAGAAGCCAGGATGAAGTTCAAGCCCCTCTACATCGGCCGGTCTCCCAGTAGAGCTGGGACAGGCCCTCTCTTCTATTGTTGGAATGATCCAACAAATGCAGAAGGAGAATCAGGAGAAGGCGGCTGCAATGGAACTGCGAATGCAGTGCCTTGCAGAATCACATGGGCCCCAGAAAAGCTCAATGTGAAAGACCTTCCTTTGTGCTCGGATGCTAACCCATGGAGGTATGCTGAGCACATGTCGATGACGACTGGAAAGATCGTCATCTCGGATATGATGGGCTCAGTTCCCCTGGAGGGTGGAATTCTGGCCCAGCAAGGCACCATATCCGGACTGTTATGTCCGGCTGAGGAAGGAACCAGCTTCAAAGGAGGAGGCAGAGCCGAAGGAGGTCATAGTGATGACCATGCTAAGGCTCAAGCTCTACTTTCATCTTCGATGAAAGAGAGGGGCTTCTCTAACTCAAAGGTAGCTGCATTGAATAGGAAGCTCCCTTCCTTTGTGTCCTCGCCTACTAGAGCCTTCCCCCTTTTACAGAAAGGGTTTCTGGCTGTACTAAAAGCAATCGAGGCCGGCAAGTCTTGCCCCTCCCTAGAGGAGTGTAAACCCTTGTCGCTGGCCCTGCCTATGGACCACAAAGATTGGAAGGACGTCCATCTTACGTTCTAAGTGGGAAAGTTGGAGGCTGATATTGCCGGATGTCAGTTCGGCAAGGACCTCCCTAAGCTGTCTGACTTTCTTTTGCGAAGTGAGTTCGATACAAAAGAAAGACTGACTGCCTCAATGTCTCTTCAGACTACGTCTCGAGACGATGGCAAGTGACCCCAAGGTCCATGAAATGTTCATGGTAGTGGCCAAGCCTCATCTGGCCACAGTGACGAAGGACCTTTATGGCTTCGTCAAGGCAAGGAGAGCTTGTAGGGAGTTCGTGTTTACCTCGGCTACAGTGAGGCACGAGCTAAAGAAACTAATCTCCTCCAACATTTGGGGAAAAGACCTTTTTCCCTACCGACTTGGTCAAAGAAGTTTTTGATAAAGCCACCTTGGAGAATAGAAACCTTCTCCAGAAGTGGGACCTGGCTATCAAAAGAAAGTCTTCCCCGATGAGGGTCCTCAACCAAAGAGGAAGACTATTAGGACTAGGCTACCGTCTCGGCCAGCCAAGCCTCTTAGACAGCAACAGCAACTGCAATTGCCATTGCCCCCAGTGCCCCAGATCGTGGCACAAACCCCGACCACCTTTCAGTGGGTACCCCAGGCCGTGTCGACACAGTCCACGGCATTCACCCCAGCGTTCGAAGGGCAGTCTACTTCCTTCCGAGCAAAGCCTAGAGGAGCAGCCAGAGGCTCGTCTAGACGCCCCTCAAGGGGAAGGGGATTCAGGGGTGGTCGTGGTCAGGAAGGCAAGACCTCAGGACGGCAGTCCAAGTGAGGTGATACCGGTAGGAGGGAGACTTCTGAAATTTCGGGATCGGTGGACCTTCGATCCCTGGGCCCACAGCCTACTCAAGAATGGATTGGGCGGGAGCTGGTACAGCACTCCACCCCCGTACCTTCGGTTTTTCCAACACTCCACCCCGTTATGGAGGAGTACGTTCAAGAACGGTTGGAGAAAAAGGGTGAAGCCCATCAATTTCTAAGGGAGGCTGTTTTGTGTTCCCAAGAAAGACTCGGAAAAGCTCAGAGTCATTCTGGACTTGTCGCCACTCAACAAGTTCATAGTGAATTGCAAATTCAAAATGCTAACACTGCAACACATAAGGACCTTACTGCCCAAGAGGGCATATTCCGTCTCTATAGACTTGTCAGATGCCTACTGGCACATTCCAATTAGCCATCGACTCTCCCCCTACCTAGGGTTCAGGCTACAGCGAAGACTATACGCCTTCGGAGCCATGCCATTCGGGCTAAACATAGCCCCAAGGATTTTTACGAAGCTTGCGAGCGTAGCTCTCAAACAATTTCGCCTAAAGGGAATTCAGGTAGTTGCCTACCTGGACGACTGGTTGGTGTGGGCAGCATCCGAGACAGAATGCTTGCAAGCTTCCAGTCAGTGATCCAGTTCCTAGAGTACCTAGGCTTCAAGATCAATAGAAAAAGTCTCGACTTTCTCCATCTCAAAAGTTCCAGTGGCTAAGATCCACTGGGACCTTTTGTCACACCGTTTCTCCACCCCAGCGAAGAAAAGGAAGGAGATAGCGGGTTCTGTCAAGAGACTTCAAGATTCCGAAAGGATATCAAGACACGAGCAGGAGAGAGTACTGCGCTCTCTCCAGTTTGCTTCAGTGACAGACCCAGTGCTAAGAGCACAGCTAAAGGATGCAATCGGAGTTTGGAGAAGTTATGCATCAAACGCGTGAAGAGATCTGAGAAGACCAGCCGCTTCGGCTAAGTACTCTTCTCAGGCCTTGGTCCCAAGCCAGACATCTAAAGAAGTCAGGTTCTTCTTCAGCCACCTCCCCCGTCGGTGACGATTCACTCAGACGCCTCAAAGGAGGGATGGGGAGGTCACTCTCATCGGAAAAAAGTCCAGGGGACTTGGTCCAGGCTATTCAAGACCTTTCTCATAAAACTTTCTAGAAGCTAGGGCAGTGCTCCTTACCTTAAAGAAAGTCTCCCCGCGTCATTCGTTCCACATAAAGTGGTAATAGACAGCGAGGTAGTTGTAAGATACTTGAATCGACAAGGATCGAGGTCACCACCTCTCAACCAGGTGATGTTGGCCGTCTTCCGATTGGCGGAAAAGAAGAAGTGGTACCTGTCGGCAGTTCACCTTCAAGGAGTCCGCAATGTGACAGCGGACGCTCTATCCAGGTTCACACCGATAGAGTCGGAATGGTCCTTAGACGCAGGATCATTCTCCTTCATTCTGAATCAGTCCCAGAACTGCAGATAGACCTCTTTGCGACGAAAGACAACAAGAAGTTGCCCCTGTACGTGCCCCGTACGAGGACCCCTTAGCGGAAGCAGTGGACGCGATGTCCCTCGACTGGAACAGATGGTCCAAGATTTATCTGTTCCCTCCTCACAACCTTCTGTTGAGGGTCCTCAACAAACTGAGATCCTTCAAAGGGTAGCGGCAATAGTGGCCCACAAGTGGCCGAACAGCGTGTGGTTCCTCCTGGCATTGGAACTGTA
Source organism: Palaemon carinicauda (assembly GCF_036898095.1). Taxonomy (NCBI): domain Eukaryota; kingdom Metazoa; phylum Arthropoda; class Malacostraca; order Decapoda; family Palaemonidae; genus Palaemon; species Palaemon carinicauda. The sequence goes on from NC_090755.1 coordinate 73,617,202, forward strand.
GCTGAAGTTTGTACCACTACCAGATCCAGTTCTGACCCAGCGAGTCCAGAAGTCAACTGTCTGCGCTTCATTACAGAAAACCCAGACCCTGCAGTTCATGATTTTCTCTCCCTAGCGGTGAGAAAGCGTTTCGGGATTTCGAAAGCCAGTATAGACTTCATTGAGGAATATAAATGCAAATCTACTAGAAGGCAATATGAGTCATCTTGGAGAAAATGGGTGGCCTTTTGTCAAGGCGAAGATTCCGCAGGAGATCTTGACAGACTTCTGCTTATCTTTTTTCCCCACCTCCATGGTCAAGGGTTGGCAGCGAACACGATTTCAGCGTGTAAGTCTGCTTTGACAAGACCCATTCTATATGCCTTCCAGGTCGACCTAGGTAACGAGATCTTTAATAAAGTCCCGAAAGCCTGTGCTAGGCTCAGACCTTCAGCACCTCCAAAGCCCATTTCATGGTCTTTAGACAAGTTCTTCAATTCGCTTCTCTGTTGAGCAATGAAGAATGTGCGTTAAAGGATTTGACACAAAAAGTTATTTTCCTAATTTGCACTCGCGTCCGGGGCCAGGGTTAGTGAGATTGTAGCCTCTCGAGAGAGGCAGGTCGTGTTCAGTTCCTGGATGGGGAAGAACTGAACCTGTTTCCGGATCCTACGTTTCTCGCCAAGAATGAGTTACTCACCAACAGGTGGGGTCCCTGGAGAATCTGCCCTCTGAAAGAAGATGCATCTCTATGTCCAGTAGAATGCCTAAAGGTCTATCTTCATAGAACTTCAGACTTCAAGGGTGGTCAACTATTCAGGGGAGAAACATCAGGCTCAAATTTATCTCTGAATCAACTCAGAGCAAAAATCACATATTTTATTCGCAGAGCGGATCCTGACAATACACCCGCAGGTCACGATCCGAGGAAAGTTGCCTCATTCTTAAATTTCTTTAATTGCATGGATTTTGAACATCTCCGTTCATACACTGGCTGGAAGTCTTCCAAAGTGTTCTTTCGCCACTATGCGAAGCAAGTAGAGGAACTAAAAGAGATCTGTGGTAGCAGTGGGTCGCGGTGTTAACCCTACTGTTTAACTCTGCGAGGAACAGTGGTCTTAATTGGGACGGTTAATTCCAGGGTGAGTGTGTAGTTACATACTGTACTACAAACTAAGTGAGGGCACTGTGTTGCCCATCCAGACTGTTCCATTTCCGAAGGTGAACCTAGCATAAGTGCAGACATGTGTGCCTAGCGTTTCTAACGCTAATGTCATTGATTTGTAATACAGGCTTTTATGACTTTGATACCTCGGTATCTTAAAAGTGGCATCTAATGTTTTTCTTTCAGACAAACAAGCCCTGTTTACTATCATACTTATGCTTAAAGTTTTGGGTTATCCTCTTCTTATATATATATATATATATATATATATATATATATATATATATATATATAATTGTGGTTAACCTGTCTATTTATTGCCTGTCAATAATCTGGTTCTTGAGAACCTTGCGTCTCCTTCACCTGTGTCAATTTACTGGTATAATTGAGCATTCATTCTATGTACCTTATCTGGGATAATTCTAATAGAATTGTTCCTTTATGCAAGCTATGTTGCATTGGTTTTCCTCCTATGCGGATATAAAACCTTTGTCCAATACAAGTATTGTGCGGAAAACTGGTCGATATTTCATATTGACGCAGTGGTCCTTTACAAACTATGCTTTACTTAATATAGGGCGAGACCACTATATTAGCTTGCCTGGTATTCGTACATAGATATATGTACTCTTCGAGACTTTTCCAGAGTCTAGTAGGACTCTTCCCTGTAGGGGGCAGGAAGCTCTAACATAGTTTATAGTTAGTTGAAAAGATGTATAACGGTAACATCTTAGGTCTCTAGGTCTAGTCGACCGGGAAAAAATTACCTCCGGGGAGTACGGCACGTTCTGAGAATCCACAGATACAGTAATGCTCTGGTACACTTCCATCAGGACGACATGGCTTGAGCCCAAAAAACGGATTTTGAGCGAAGCGAAAAATCTATTTTTGGGTGAGATGGCCATGTCGTCCTGATGGACCCGCCCTTGCCTTTCTAAGAAAGGGCTGTAGGACCCCTCCCTACATACAGTATCTGTAGCACCTCGTGTACGCTACAAGGAATACAGATGGCGCCAGGATTGGCGCCAGGCACGCATACGAATCGGGGGATAGGGAAGCCTTGGGAGCGGCTCCCCTTTTTCTTTCCCGAATTCGTATCTCGTCAATCTCCCTCCTACGAGACGAAATCTCTGTTCAGGTCGTAGATTGCCATGTGACGTGTCTAGAATACGTCCTCTGATATGTCGCGATATCCCTTTCACGAGGGATACTCGCTCCAGGAGTTAGAATTCTGGTACCTTAAGGTAAATTCTCTGGGAATATCGCCGTAGTTGTAATATACCCTAGGAAGCTACCCAATAGGAACTTCCATCAGGACGACATGGCCATCTCACCCAAAAATAGATTTTTCGCTTCGCTCAAAATCCGTTATATATATATATATATATATATATATATATATATATATATATATATATATATATATATATATCCTTTGTGGGTGGGTATACCTCAACATGGTGAAAGCGTTTCCGTATCGCCATGATCAGCATAGCTGTACTAGTCAGGGGCAACCATAATTGTTTGGTTTGCTGTGAGCGATTAGACGAAAATTTCCCACCATCACCAATCCGTACTAGTCAGGGACAACCATATTTGTTTGGTTTTCTGTGAGCGATTAGACAAAAATCTCCCACCATCACCAATCCGTACTGGCCAGCGTGGTGATGAAAACTAGCTAAAATTCATCGACATCTCTGAAGCCATTGCCCAGCAGTGGACTAGAAACAGCAGTGTGTATGCATGTGTGCTTGCTCGTGTATTAACACATCTGGCAACAAAATCACCACTGCATAGGCCTTTCAGACATATACACCAATGAAAAAAAGGAGGAAGGAATATAGGAAAATACAATATGTCAGGAGGGCCCCTAGCGGCGAATCCGTCAATCTAATTCCGGCAGATTTGAAGTCAGCCAGCAATTCTATTAACGCACTTCCTGACAAAATATCGCCATTGGATTCGAGGTCTTCTCACAAAGACACTACAACAATGATTTCGACAACAGAGAATACGTAAACGCTGTTTTATAATACAATATTCGCTTTGACAACATTTTAATGAAAATTTCCATTAGTAATTATTCGATATTTGTAATTGTTAATTTGGTCTCTTGTTCGTAAATATTTTCAGTCTGGTGTACAAAATATGTATCATTAACATTATTCAGAAAAAAATGGTTTACAAAAAATTACAAAACCCAAAAACTACGTCTCCTAAAATATTCGTCAAAGGTTTAAAGGTTTTCCATGAGTAATTATTCGATGTTTGTAATTGTTAATTTGGTCTCTTGTTCGCAAATATTTTCAGTCTGGTGTACAAAATATGTATCATTAACATTATTCAGAAAAAAATGGTTTACAAGAAATTACAAAACCCTATAACTACGTCTCCTAAAATATTCGTCAAAGGTTTAAAGGATGGCTTAGACGGAAGTAAGAGGTAATTTCTATTAAATTGATAAAGGCAACCCGAATGGACATTTAAACTTCAACAAGAAATATATATGATAGACAAATTATAAAAAAGAATATTAAATATGTCTGCTATGCACATACTACAAAATTGAAACAAAACGATGTGATATATTATATAGTCAAATTGCATGGCATAAGAAGTTCAAAAAGTGTAAAAATGAAAATCTTTCTCACTCGAACTAAAACACCAAAGAGAGAGAGAGAGAGAGAGAGAGAGAGAGAGAGAGAGAGAGAGAGAGAGAGATTCAACTGGAATAAATAAACTATGAAGAAGCTCTCAAGTTGTATAATATATAAATATAACTAATTTCGAAATTCCTAAATTTGATATTAGTAACGGTGAAACATTACATTGTTAAAGGCATGAGATGAAAAAAAACATTGCCATCAATTCTTCTTAGATAAAAATTCAATTATTTTTAACCCACCACGCCTAATCAGAGAGAGAGAGAGAGAGAGAGAGAGAGAGAGAGAGAGAAAGAGAGAGAGAGAGAGAGAGAGAGAGAGAGAGAGATAGGGGAGGGAACTCTTTGTGGCAATAAACTTTCCTCTTCGGGATGGGTCTCTTAATGTTACTTTGAGTATTCTTTCAAAGTTTATCTCAAAAGAATATAAACAAGAGACAAAGTTTAGCTTTCTTGGGCAGCCGGGTTTTGAATTTTTGGCCCCTCTCTCTCTCTGTTATATATATTATATATATATATATATATATATATATATATATATATATATATATGTATCTATATGTATCTATATCTATATATATATATATATATATATATATATATATATATATATATATATGTGTGTGTGTGTGTGTGTGTACATATATATACACACATATAAATATATATATATATATATATATATATATATATATATATATATATATATATATATATATATATACATATATATACATATACACTATAATATTCCTCAGAACAATTCCAG
>NC_090755.1:73629720-73639720 GCF_036898095.1 Palaemon carinicauda
TGATCCTTTGTTTGCTTGAATTTTTGTTCGAATAACTTCTTTTTAATCATCAGCTTTGTGTTTTCTTTTGTGATGTTGTAATGAGTCGAGTCATACAGTATTGAGGCTTCCTGTTGTGTATAAATTTTTATATATATGATATTTAAATTTTCTTAGTAAAGGCAGTAAAAATGTATTTTATAACTTGTTATTCATAGATGTTTTCCTTTGAAATTAATGTTACTATTGTTATTGTTGTTATTGTTCTTTTCCAGTTACCTTTACAATATAATTTGGTTTAATCACCTATACCTGAATTGCATTTACGTGTACGATATTGTAAATATCATTATTAAAATGACGAATTAGTAATTTAGATTGCCCCCCCCTCTCTCTCTCTCTCTCTCTCTCTCTCTCTCTCTCTCTCTCTCTCTCTCTCTCTCTCTCTCTCTCTCCCCATACGTTATTCCAAAGCACAATACAACCAATGTTTATTGTAATGCTGCACCAATAATTGGCGACTCGTCAATAATTTTAGATGTCTTTTTTCCTATGGAGGTTATCATTACTTCTCTTCCCTTCTGTCATCCATTATAACGGTTATACGGCAGACATGTCGTATGCTTGAAGATATTATTATAAATGACAGTAGGATTTTCACGTTTTCTTTGCGTTGAAAATATTCCCCACGTCTCGATTTCTATTTTCTTTACTCGCAAATACACGATTATTTTCCATCTAAATTCTAAACAGTATCAACTACAATAGGATGTTATTCAACTCCGAGTCAAACGCAATTTCAATATTTAGATGATTTCAATCTGTAGTTAATTGATACCATCTCATAGATGTGACTGATGTGCATAAGTGAATTTTCGTCAATCACCACATTTCATACGTCTCATTGATAGAATTTCCATTTATTGTTACGTGGGAAATCTTGTTGGAGGATCGGGTTAGGATTGAACAATCACTTCTATTTTTATGGAATCTGGTTTGTCATTTGGCCTTATTTGATCGATACGATTTACGTGTTTTTATTGTTATGTCTTGTGGTTATATTTTACTGTAGCTGTTAGCCTTTTGTGTTTTTTCGGACTTGGATTATGATATTCTCTCTCTCTCTCTCTCTCTCTCTCTCTCTCTCTCTCTCTCCTCTCTCTCTCCTCTCTCTCTCTCTCTCTCTCTCTCTCTCTTAGTTTAACACAGGCAATTTAGAAATAAATTTTACCTTTGTGATTAAATTTATTATTTGCATTGTTGGACGAGAAGAAATATGACCGACCGAAAAGAAATTTACAAATTTCTACTTTTAAAAATTCAAGAAATAGGACATAAGATATATGTTTAATTAATCCTTATTTTAACCTTGTTGATTAGGGTATTGAAGTAAGCGTGATCATCTGACAAATTGTCAAAAATATATGTTTGAAAATGGCAAGTGGATTTCCAGATTCTAGTGATTAGCTGAGTACGATTTAGCCTTGCTCCATAAAGCCAGTTTTACTGACGTTTATACAAGGAGAGGACTTGCGTACCTGATAGCTAGACGAACTTGTTGGGTCACGACGCTTGATCCAGATAGACCTGGGAGCCTCAATATTTGAATAAATAGCGGTGTATCTGACCTAGGGCGAGGTTAGATGGGACTGACACAAGAAGCTTTTAACATTAACCCTTTATTGGTACCATCAATAAGCTTTTAGGAAAAGCATTGTGTTGTTAGTAAAAAAAAAAAAAAAAAAAGTGGATTTATTTAAGGGTCCCTCCTACCTCTTATTTTATGCGACTGAAAATTTTCCTTGTTAAAACGATTAAGGAATCCCATTTTTAAGTCAAAATTCCATAATTGTCAACGATTTTTATTTATGATTGAAACATGTCCTTAATTTTCAAATCTAGCTTTTTATTTACCATTTTTCAAGGTTTCATAATAGAGATTTATTTGTAAAATATCCAATTCTTAAAGAACCTAAACTCAACATTGAGAAATTACCAAAAAACGTTTCTCTCTCTCTCTCTCTCTCTCTCTCTCTCTCTCTCTCTCTCTCTCTCTCTCTCTCTCTCTCTCTCTCTCTCTCTCTGACAAAGTTTCGGAAAAGAATAAGGAAATAATTAAGAAAGAAAAAGGTCCATGCCACTTTTTGTGTTCAGGTACAAATTGCTCTTCCCGGGAAGACTGTATTCTCTGCTTGAGTGGCTGAATTAGGAGCCGTCTTCTTCCCTTTGGATGGGCTTTTATGGGCAATAATCCCTTTTTATGGAATTGGTTATCTCTTCCGGATGAGGGAATGAGTGAGAGACGCAGGAGGGGAGTTTCTTCTTATTACATCTATTCTCATTATTATTTCTTTTAACCCTTTGCTGCGCTTTTTGGCCCATTTTCAAAACTGCATGCGAACAAAAAAATATAATACTGTGGTTGCACTGAAGAATTTCTCTCTCTCTCTCTCTCTCTCTCTCTCTCTCTCTCTCTCTCTCTCTCTCTCTCTCTCTCTCTCTCTCTCTCTCTCTGTATTTATTGTATCTATTTTCCTTATTATTTTTTAACCCTTTGCAGCGCTTTTTGGCCCATTTTCAAAACTGCATGTGAGCAAGAAAGTGGAAAGTCTCTCTCTCTCTCTCTCTCTCTCTCTCTCTCTCGTATCGCTGTCAATAGACTGCCTATTTACAATTCTGATGCGAAATCTTTGTCTTAAACTTTTCTCTCCTTGACTTTTTTTTTTTTTTTTTTTTTTTCCCTCCCGGAGTTCGTAGGTTTCTTTGAAATAGTTATTCCCTCGCGGAGATTGTCTTTCGGAACTGCGAAGGGAAAAAAGGAAGTGAGGTGTGAGAGAAAGAGGGTTAAGGGAATCATCTACATTGCAAAAAAGGTCCTTTTGAATTGAGCCGAGAAGGGAAGAGGAGAGTGTCTAAAGGTGTTCTGATTTAGCTCTTTCCAAAAACACTGAACGTTGTAAATGAAAAAAATTAGCATATTGAAATCATTTCGGATGCAAAACAGCCCTTAAATTTGGTTTGGAAAAAATTGCAAGGAAGTTAAGCAACTTTAATTGGCTATAATTATAAAGTTCTTATTCGTATTGAGTAATTGAAGATGTTTATATAGAGGGTTTTGATACAACTCCTTTTAGCTCTTTATTGAAACTATTTTATCAAGTAAAGGGAACATTTAAAATGGAGTAATTAAATGGAAGATAGGTAAATACCAAGAAAATTTAAAACGTTTAAAGGAAAATTATTATTATTATTATTATTATTATTATTATTATTATTATTATTATTATTATTATTATTATTATTATTACCTAAGCGACAACCCTAGTTGAAAAAGCAGGAGAACTGGTTTTCTCTATCTCCCCTCTGATAAAGAGCAAGTGTTTGGATATATATATATATATATATATATATATATATATATATATATATATATATATATATTTCTTTTCGGTCACGCTGAGATCTCCCCGTCCCTCGGGTATTGGGGAGAGAGAGTAGTCATACCCTGGTGAGAGGGGAGTTCGTGTGTGTGCTCAACTAGATATTTACCATTCTGTTTTGACAGGTCGCGTACACTATCGAAACTTGAGATTTAGCTTTACAAAACATTGAACAGATATAGTTTTATAAAAAAAAAAAAGCAATTTACAAACATTGTTAATTTACCTGTTCTTCCCTGCAAAAAGAAAAACGCCTCTTCATATGTGTTGGAGTTTATATAAAAAGGGTTGTTTGTTATCGTAAAACCGCTTAATACAGGAATTTCTGTGCCTGATGTTTGTTGGACCAACGTTGACAGGGACAGTGTGCCTGGCAGGTAATCATGTGGATGCGCTTTGATGTTCGGCTTCCAACCTCACAGGTACACAGACGCAGGTGAGAATTATCTGGTGAGGTAAATTGCTCTCTCTCTCTCTCTCTCTCTCTCTCTCTCTCTCTCTCTCTCTCTCTCTCTCTCTCGGATAATTCCCCGTATTAAGACTAATTAACATTTCCCTTATGTTAATTATTCATTCGGAGAGCTACCTTGAAAAGGTAATTAAAACCCCAGACAAGTAAGATTCTCTCTCTCTCTCTCTCTCTCTCTCTCTCTCTCTCTCTCTCTCTCTCTCTCTCTCTCTCTCTCTCTCTCGGATAATTCCCGTATTAAGACTAATTAACATTTCCCTTATGTTAATTACTCATTCGGAGAGCTACCTTGAAAAGGTAATTATAACCCCAGACAAGTAAGATACCTGAAATACTACCTTCTTCTCTTCCCTCCTCTCCAACGTCTGCTATATATTCCCTGATTTATACCACTACGGCTTATAAATTTCGTCTTATCTTTTTGTTCTCTAATTCTTCTCCTTTCCTCGTCCCAAGAAATTTACATTATACCCATTTTTTTCTTTTTTTTTCTCTCAATCTTTCTTTCTCTTTCCCCTCAAGTAATTCTTATTGCGCTCATTTCTTTGCCAATTCTTTGACTGTCATCTCTGCCAGCAATTCCTACGTCATTTTTTCCCTAATTCTTTCTTTTCCTTATCGTCCTTACATTTCCTGCCTCCATTTCTTCCGTATTTCTTTCTTTTTCTTCTCTTCCCTACAATTCTCAGCCCACTTTCTTCCCTAGTTCTTTTTTTTTATTTCTACGCTACAATTTCTGTAGTTCTTCTTTTTCATGCAATTCCCACCTCAATTTCTTCCCTAAATTTTTCTTTTTCTTCTCTTTCCTGCAATTTCTACTTCACTTTCTTCCTAGTTCTCTTTTTTTCTATTTCTTACATTTTGTGAACCACTTTCTTCCCTAGTTCTTTCTTTTTCTTCTCTTATCTGCAATTCCCAAATCTAGTCGTTTCATGTCTTCTGTCCTGCAATTTCCACCTCACTTTCTTCCCAAGTTCTATCTTTTTCTTCTTTAAACTTCCCCTTCTGCTCTCTCTGCTGCTCCTGCATTTCTTACTGTTCTTCTCACACTCCTATGCCTAGTGACTATTCCTCACTGCTGTGATCATCCCGTTTATTCTTGCTTTCACTGGTCCCCTTTTCTCTCTTCCTTCATTTCCTCCCCCTTCACCTCCTTCTCCCCTTTAATTCCTCGCTCCTGCTATTATTTAGCTCGAGTGTTCCAGCGACGTTATTCCCTTCCCCAAAAAATAATAATGAGCTTATTAATGGAAATCATTCTCTTTTGAAGAGCGCATTACGTGACTCGAATGTTTTAAATTGATTCCAGCTTCACTGGGATTACTTTTGAGAGGGCCTCTTTGCTCTTTTGTTTTGTTGACTCATAGATTCTTTTATTTCTTTTATTTTTTTTTTCTTTATCGTAGTTTTCGTTTAAAGCTATATTATGGATGGGATTGTTTTTTAATCGTCATTTCAAAACTTTGCTATATGAAAATTGAATTTGTATATCTCATGGATATTTAACGTTTCTTAAGAGTGATTCCTCCGGAAATTTTACATTATAGTTTCATATTATTATTATTATTATTATTATTATTATTATTATTATTATTATTATTTGCTATAAGCTTTAACCCTAGTTGGAAAAGCCCAGGGGCCCCAAAAGGGAAAATAGCCCAGTGAGGAAAGGGAACAGAGAAAAATTAAATATATCCAGAGTGATATTTATATCATATCTAAAGTAATGCATTTTACCCCCATACCATAAACCTTTTGCAATCACCTGCGAAGTTTATTTCGAACCTAATTCAACCTTATATTCATCCTAGCCATTATTAGAAAAACTATTTTGATTATAATATTTAGCTTTTGATTCGTGTACAAAGGAGTATCTCTTCACAGTCACAGCTGTACAAACATCTGTGAGCTGCTTCACCTCAACCACCAGAGCCTCTGTTAATGAGGAGTTATTCCTCAATATTCTCGAATCTTGATATCGTTTCCTGGTCTAATTGCCCTTTGGACCCTTTCTCTCATCACTGCTAATTGGGTTTAACTCGTTAGCTTCCTTCCGTCGTCAGGTTCAAGTGGATTTGTATGAGGCGTTGTTTGAGATTTGTTTGCGAATGTCAGTTTGTAATTTTGCCCCTTGATAACATCTTCAGCATTTGTAGATCATATCAAGATATTCACTGGAAACACACACACACACACACACACACATATATATATATATATGTATATATATATATATATATATATATATATATATATATATATATATATATATATATAGAAGGAAAAGTAGGATGCTATAAGCCTAAGGGCTCCAACTGGGAAAATAACCAATAAGGAAAAATAAATAAACTACGAGAAAAGTAATTAACAATCCAAGTAAAATATTTTAAGAACAGTAATAATAAAATAAATCGTTCATATATAAACTATAAAAAAACTAATAAAAACAAAGGGAAGAGAAATAAGATAGAATATTGTCAGAGTGTACCTCTTTGTTTGGGTGTATGTATGTATTTTTACACACATTATATATATATATATATATATATATATATATATATATATATATATATATATATATATATATATATATAATGTGTGTGCGCGTAGTGAATTACACACAAAAAAACTGATCCAGACCAAGATCTATTATGTAGCAGTGACTGCACATGTCCTCCTCAAAGATATATGTTATAAGAATATTTTTATTTTTGATAATTCTTGCGAAGAACTTCCTTTTTTTACAGAGAAGTTTTTAGTATACAATCTCGTATTTCATTTATTGTTTTTTTTAGATGTCGCGGAAGTATTCACAGCGGTTTTGTCCTTCTTTTCTTGAAATAATTTGTCTCCATTCTAAGTATGATTTATATCACTTAGGTCTCAGTATCCCCATTTCTTAGAGGAGGGATACTCTCTCTCTCTCTCTCTCTCTCTCTCTCTCTCTCTCTCTCTCTCTCTCTCTCTCTCTCCTAAAAAGAATGAAGACCGTAGGCGAAGTGACCTTGAGGGTTCGCGCATCCCATTCCGTCGTATATATACATAAATGTTTTAGGAAAAGACGTTGCTATTATTAACAGCAATTTGGTTTCTCTTCGGTTGTGGCAATATCCAGCGACTGTAAATTACGGGCGAATGGAGGCAGTGTTGACAAGATACAGCCGTCTGTTGCTGCTCGATGATCTAGTGTTTATTTCCTGTAGTGTCGCATATGCCGTCCCCCCGAACAATACCAATCTCTTCCTCATATTTCCAACCCAAAGACGAGAAGCGAAGTCGACACCTAGGGCGCATCGGGTCGTCTTTTGGACGTTATTTCATTACGGTTTTGCGCAGTAATACCGTCCGCGGGAAGTTACGGCCTCTGTGTTTCTTTACATTCTTGTTTGAGGGTCTTGTATTGTAGAGACCTTGTGGCCCTCTGGCGACGTTAAGTGGAACCAATCACCTTGGCTACTGATCTGTTGTATTCTTGCCATTGTTATTTTTATTTCTTGACGTAATTGATCTTTAGATTTGAGCCTATATATGGGTTTATATATGTGCAGTATATACTGCATATCGATTATGTTTATATATATATATATATATATATATATATATATATATATATATATATATATATATATATAACTTGAATAAATATAAATATATTTTATTTGTATATATATATATATATATATATATATATATATATATATATATATATATATATATATATATATAGTTTTTTTATAAATATATTATATATGCGTATATATCTGAAGGATTTTCGTCTTATTATTCATAATATAACGACTCCTCCCAAAAGGTATTCTCAAATATTTTTCCAGACTTTTTTCCCCCACGCATAAAAAAATGGGGATATAGTTACTGGGCGAGTTTCCTTCCCATACTACTTCCCTGATAAAGAGGGAAAACCTTTGGAACCTGACCGACTACACACGTCAAAGTTTGGGAACACTTTGCAGCGAAAGTTTGTGTTCGTTCGTTTGTCGTCGACTCTTTTTGGTTGATCAGTCTCCCTTTAACTTCGCCGCCTCGTTATATATATTTTTTTCTACGTTTTCTATATTATTATTTTTTTTTATGATGAAGTTCAGTCTCATCGCTCTATGTACGTATATCAACACAATAAACTTGTATGTTTATTTTAACCTTTATTTATAATTATTTCTTTTTTATTGGATTCTTTTCTTGTACGTACGAGGAACTTTATCAATTAAAATATCTTTCTTTGTCATTGATTGCAGTTGTGAAATCTCTCTCTCTCTCTCTCTCTCTCTCTCTCTCTCTCTCTCTCTCTCTCTCTCTCTAAATGCCTCTTTACTTCATGTGTGGTAGTGCTACGCTCTTCGGTGTAACACGGACTCTGTACCTCCAGGCAGCTCGTAAAAGAGATAAATTTTCAGGGGTTAATACAAGATCCTGGACAGGATACTGATGATGATGATGGTAAAATAGGCCAATCAGCGACTGGTTGTGTGAGAAGGGAGGTGCCTGTCATCTATCGCGGTGGTTACGCTTATCGGATACTCAGTGTCATTATTATTATTATTATTATTATTATTATTATTATTATTATTATTATTATTAATTTTAATATTATTATTACTTGCTAAGCTACAAGCCTAGTTGGAAAAGCTGGTTGTTATAAGCCCAAGGGCTCCAACAAGGAAAATAGCCCAGTGAGGAAAGGACTTAAAAAAAAAAACTACAAGATGAGTTTGAGAACAATAATAACATTAAAATAAATCTTTCATATATAAACTATAAAACTTGAAGATAACAAGAGGATAAAAACTTCAAAATAACAAGAGGAAAAGAAAAAGGATTGAATAGTGTGCCCGAGTGTACCCTCAAACAAGAGATCTTTAATAAATTAGATGTTTATGGATTTTTACTCTAATTTTTTTTCAACTTAACGTTTTATTTGCTCCGTACTATATCATCCTTTTTGGCCGACCAACTTCTTGAACTTACCATTGTTTTAGTTTTCACCACTCAGTTGATAGTATATTTTTGGACCATATTTAAGTCTTAAAGTGTGAAACAAAGGTCTCGTTAAAATGGTCGCCATCATCAAAAGTATCTCTAGTGAAAAGAGGGATGTGACTGATATGCATTTATGAATACATTCGCCAATGCGGTTACACAATCACAAAACACGCTTGATTGCTTTCATTGATCGCTCGTCCATTTGCGGTATTGGTGTGTTCAAGCAAATGTGTGTGGGTGTGTGTGTGTGTGTGTGAGGGTCTGAGAGTATGTGTGTGTGTTTAGTTGCTTCTTGACCCAAGCGTGGCGGTCTTTTTATTCGTTTATTTCATGAGCTTTTAATAAAATTGATTATTTTTTAATCATTTTAATCACTCCTTATTTTACATTTATATATTATTGTGTGAAAGTTGTGTGATTTGTTTTTGAAGTTAAAATGATACCAAATGTGAGAGTATGAGTATGGTTGATTAATTTGCCTTATGCAGCGCTGAATGGCCTTTGATGCCTCAGTGCTTGGCTTAAGTCGTACATTTTATATTCAATTAAATTCAACGTACAACCTCACCATCATTGTGAGCTAAGTATGGGGGGTTCTGGGGAGCTTATAGGTCTGCCTGCTGAGTCATCAGCAGCCATTGCCTTGTCCTCCCTGGTCCTAGATTGGATGGAGAGGTGTCTTGGATGCTGATCATATATATGTATGGTCAAGTCTCTCGGGCATTATCCTATTACTTAGGGCAATGTCACTGTCCCTTGCCTCTGTCATTCACGATCGACCTTTAAAAAAAGAAACCTTGAGGAATATGTGCGATTATCTATGGATTTGAATAAACAATTACTCCCATACTTCATTCTATGAAAGCACTCAGAACCAGTACCACTGGAAGTCCTAGCAAGCGATGCCTGGGGTACGCAGCTCTTCCAGCCATTGTTATATGTTATGGAATGCTGGCAGCTATGCGCACGTACATTCCAAAGATACTCTCCCTCTTTTTTATATATATATAAAGGCGCGCTACTGGTGGGGAATATAGAGAGGAATACTGTTTTCCCTCCAGTCTCTGAATGTCCCGAGAGCTGCACAAAGAACCTTTTTATAACGAAGCGACTA
>NC_090755.1:73642220-73652220 GCF_036898095.1 Palaemon carinicauda
GAAAGGAAAGCTATTTGTCAAACTTGACAAACAAAAGATACAGTTTAAAATCGTGTGGATTCCCTTTAAAAAAGACGATTTTTTTTAGAATCCTTATAAATAAATTGACATTCATATTAATTACTGTATTTCACTTCGAAAAGGTGCAAGATGATTAATGTATTCTATCCTGTCTATGTATTTTTTTTTTTTTTTTTAATATAAAGCCCCTGTCGGCTTCAAGATTGATATCCGGAACGATTTCCTTTTTTTTTTACTGATATTTTTGGCCTGGTTAATATCAGTCATTTATTACGACCTGTTCCTTGATGGGGTGATTATAGTTTTATTTTTTTTGCATACGTTTTATTCGTCACTTGAAATCTAGAAAGTAGTTTGCAAGAAGTAAAAAGTACTATTACACAAAAATGTTGGAGTGAGCAGGATGCTTTATACTATGCTAGCGGTGTTTTTAGGTTTATTTCAGATACAGGTTTTCTGAAGACTATTTGAATTTTATAATATCTTCGTTTTTATGGTTTCAATTGAATATTTTATTCTATATTTATGATAAACGATATCAGCATCAATGACTTTCGATATCAGATTGCCAGAAAACTTGAAATAAATGAATCAATTTCATGTATTTATTTGTGCACGCGTGCGCGCAATGGTCACATGATCAGGGCCTTGAGGATCAAACTTCGAGCGCGTAGTAGCGGTGGAACCGTGCACTTTTTTTTTTTTTGATAAATAAATAAACAAACACCAAGGCGACACACCAGCAAAAATCCAGCAAATAACGAGGGACAAAGCCGTTCCAAGAGGATATACGAAGTAGAGGACCATCGCAGTTTTCAATTCTGCATATACGATGGACGATGGAAAAGCCTCCCTGCTATAGATCCCATAAGGGCCATGGAGTGGGTCTTGTGATCTTCCGGAGCTCTGTTGGAAATATTTTTAATTAAAAAAGAATCTTTTTTTATTCAATATAATTCTGTAATGATTTAAATTTCATATAATCCTCACAAATGTTTAGATTTTATATTGAAACATTTCAATAATTCAATGTAGCCCTGGGGAAGGTCGTAAGTCAAAGGCTGAAACAGCTGTTGGTCGAGGGATTAAAAGGAACGACATTGAAAATATTTTCATCCTTAACATGTGACTGGTGAGCTTTGAGATTAACTGTTGTCTTAGGATGTTGGAAGTCACACGTCCATAGCTATATAATAACATTTATATTTATATAGTATATGTATAATATAATATATATATATATATATATATATATATATATATATATATATATATATATATATATATATAATGTATGTATATGTATATGTATATGTATATGTATATATATATATATATATATATATATATATATATATATATATATATATGCGCGTATATAAACTGAGTACATGACCACGACCTAAATAATGCGCGTGATTGTCAGGTCAATCATCTCTGCTTCAAGCCATTCTCAAACAAAAGCAAACTGCAAAACACAAAAAAAATAACTAAGAAGACTATTTCACCAACAACAAATTTGATGATAATATTGTGTTACCAGATCAACTAAAATGCGGCCATATACTTTATTTAAGCCGTATACCCGATTTAGTCCAGGTCAGCTGTTCCTTAAATGTAATGACTTCCGTATGCACGAGATGGTTAAATGTCCCTTTGAACTTTGTTGTTACTGTTTAGTAAAATGTAGTTTCTTTAAAGCTTTTATTGTTTGTACTTTGTTTGGAAATGGCTCTATGTATGGTAAAGACCTGGCGCCCGGTTGTTTCATTTTCTTTCATTGCCATTTTCATTTCCATGACAAATTCTATTTATGATATAGCTCTATCTATCTATTTATTTATCTATCTATCTATGTATCTCTCTCTATATATATATATATATATATATATATATATATATATATATATATATATATATATATATATATATATATATATATATATATAATGTGTGTATATATATGTAATGTATATATATATATATGTATATATGTGTATATTTATATGTATATATATATGTATATATATATATATATGTATATATATATGTATATATATATATATATATATATATATATATATATATATATATATATATATATATAAATATTTGTACATATGTATATATATTTATATATATGTATATATATGTATGTGTGTATATATATATAACGGATTTTGAGCGAAGCGAAAAATCTATTTTTGGGTGAGATAGCCATGGCGTCCTGATGGAAGGTTCCTGTTTGGTAGCTTCCTTGGGTATAAGACTACTAAGATATTCCCAGAGAATTTAACCACAGGTTATCACAGAATTCTAACTTCTGGAGCGAGTATCTCAAAGGTTTCCCTTTAAGACATCGTAATACAACAGGGGACACGCATGTCTGAACGTGCCACATAGCTATCTCCACCCCGAACAGAGTTAATGCTTCGGTGTGTAAGGGCTGAGAATAGCTGGGAGCCGTTCCACAGCTAATCTCACTCGTGGCTACTACTGATACTCGAGACGTAAACAAACGGACGCCATTGCTCTAATGACGTCACGCGCGTCTTTATCCTGGCGCCAGTTGCTGCCCCTCACCATGATACAATTGTGTAGGGTGGGAACAAAACTGGACGAAGTAGTAGGGAGGGTCCATCAGGACGCCATGGCTATCTCACCCAAAAATAGATTTTTCGCTTCGCTCAAAATCCGTTTTTTGGGCTCAAGCCATGGCGTCCTGATGGAAGAGTACCAGAGAATCAATGTATCGTGGTAGATTTTCCCCCAGAGTTAAGTGCCTAGGCATTGACAAAACAGCAAAGTAATCTTAGGTAAGAACCATAGGAACGAAGTATCCTGCCCCCCATTGGTAGGAAGTTCCCATGGGCTATGCCGACGTCAAAGTGGTATTGAAGGGCTATTCATCTTGACAGAAGAACTTTTAAGAACTTAGAGATGAAGCAGAATGTTTGATATTTGTATAGGAACATTCTGAATTAGGCCAGTGGTGGTTGGGCACTGTGTATAGAGTTCATCTCCTGATTATCAGAAGTAAGTATTCGTGTAGGAACCTTACTGAGACAAGGTGAATATAATTTAGGATTAGACATCTTAAATTCTTCATGACCATAAGAGAGGAGGAATAAATAAAACTATGACAGTATGTATTTCATAGTAGGTAGGAGCTGAAAGAGACGCATAAGTAATAAAATAGAAATTTTATTTCACAATGCAGAAATTAAATAATTTACAGCAAAAGTAAAGTTCATTTACAGTAATAATAATGTACATAGAAATAAAGGCTTGCTCTTGAATCTGAAAAGGAATTTCAGGATTAGTAGGTACTCGTTCTCGAGGAACGCAAGTCTTTAAACAACACATCATGCTCAAGGCATGCGGCACTTGTGTGACACTATGACATTTCACCTGGGATAAGAACAGTTATAAAAGCACTAAGTGTTTTTAGACATCACTATGAATCACTCGAGGGTCAACATAGGCACCCGAAGAGTTAGAGTCCCAAGTAACTCACTGTTCTACGCAGAGTTAGGTGCAGGTTTCATAACACTACCTGCGGCTACCACAAAATGTTTGATTTCGTGCACTTGTTTCGCATAATGTTTAAAGAAAACTCGCGAGGACTTCCAGCCCGTAAAGTTTTTAAGGCTCTCAAAGTCCATGCTCTGAAAGAAGTTCAGAGACGATGCCACTTTTCTAGGATCATGACCAGCGGGTGTACTGTTCGGATCCGCTCTGCGAATGAAGTAGGTGATTTTCGCTCTTAATTGTTTCAGTGACAGGTCGCTGCCCGATGTTTCTCCTTTGAAGAGTTGGCCTCCACCAAAGTTCGAAGTTCTGCGAAGATAGACCTTGAGACTCTCTACTGGACATAGAGAGACATCCTCCTTCAGGGGGCATATTCTCCAAGGGCCCCATCTTTTGGTGGGTAATTCGTTTTTAGCGAGAAACGTCGGATCAGGGGAGAGGGTCACTTCTCCTGAATCAGCAAACAGGATGTGTCCCTCTTCTCTTGATAATGCCACTATTTCGCTGACTCGAGCTCCCGAGGCGAGAGCAAATAAAAATATAACTTTCTGAGTCAGATCCTTGAGGGGGCATGAATCGTTGTCCAAGTTGGAGGCGAAATGGAGTACCTTGTCTAGTGACCAGGAGATCGGTTTCGGAGGGGGTGCTGGGCGTAGGCGAGCACATGCTTTTGGTAATTTGTTAAAGATGTCGTTGGACAGATCAATTTGGAAAGCATATAGAATTGGTCTAGTCAAAGCCGATTTGCAGGTTGAAATCGTATTGGCTGCTAATCCTTGTCCATGAAGGTGAATGAAGAAGGACATACAGAAATCAATGGTGATTTCTTTAGGATTTTTTGCTTTAACAAAGGAGACCCATTTCCTCCAGGATGATTCATATTGCCGTCTCGTGGATTCGGTCTTGTATTCCTCTAGGAAGTCTAGACTTTTCTTCGAGATCCCAAACCTCTTCTTTGCGGCAAGGGAGAGAAAATCATGAGATGAAGGTCCTTGATTTTCGATGATGAAGCGAAGACAGTCGACTTCTGTACTTGTTGAGAGAGAACTGGGCCCGGGAGAGGGATCAGCTTGGGCTGCAGCTCCAGGACCAGGGGGTACCAGTTGCTCCGGGGCCACTTGGGAGCCACTAGGGCCGCTGTCCCTTTGAAGGTTCTCAGTTTGGAGAGGACTTTCAACAGAAGGTTGGTGGGAGGGAACAGGTATATCTTGGACCATCTGTTCCAGTCCAGTGACATGGCGTCCACCGCTTCTGCTTTGGGGTCCTCGTACGGGGCTACGTACAGAGGAAGTTGATTGTTGTCGCTCGTTGCAAAGAGATCTATCTGAAGTTCTGGGACTTGATGAGAGATGAAGGAGAATGATCTTGCGTCTAGAGACCATTCCGACTCTATCGGGTTTGTCCGAGATAGAGCATCCGCTGTCACGTTGCGGAATCCTTGTAGGTGAACTGCAGACAGGTGCCACTTCTTCTTCTCCGCCAGACGGAAGATTGGGAGAAGCACCTGATTTATCTGGGGCGATCTTGAGCCTTGGCGATTGAGACAACGAACTACCACCGAGTTGTCTAGGGTTAGACGGATGTGGATCGAGGGCGGCGGGGATAACTTCTTCAGAGTAAGAAGGACCGCCATGGCCTCCAAGATGTTTATGTGGAACGTCTTGAATAGTGGAGACCAGGTCCCTTGAGCTTGTTTCAGGTGGGAGTGACCTCCCCAGCCTTCCAGTGAGGCATCCGTGTGGATGTTGAGTGATGGAGGAGGGTGTTGGAGAGGAATGGACCTTTTCAGGGCCTTTGCTTCCGACCACGGCTTTAGGAGGCGTCGAAGTCTGTTTGGAAGCCGTCTCTTGAGGTCTCTTCGAGCGATGGATGCCGATCGTCTCCAGACTCCCGCGGCATCCTTTAGCTGTGCGCGAAGCACTGGGTTTGTCACTGAGGCGAATTGTAGAGAGCCTAGAACTCGTTCCTGCTGTCGTCTTGAAATGCGTTTGGATTTCAGTAGTCGCTTGACAGACCCTGCTATTTCCTTCCTTTTCTTCTGGGGGATGGAAAGGCGGTGTGACTGAAGATTCCAATGGATTCCCAGCCACTGAAACTTCTGAGCTGGAGAGAGGCGAGATTTCTTCTCGTTGATCTTGAATCCCAGGTGTTCTAGGTACTGGGTAACTTCGTTGCAAGACTTTGCACACTCTTCGGGCGATGGAGCCCAGACTAGCCAGTCGTCGAGGTAGACCATCACCTGGACGTTTCTTAGGCGGAGCTGTTGTACTATGGCATCCGCCAGCTTTGTGAAGATCCGAGGGGCCACATTGAGGCCGAATGGCATGGCCCGGAAGGCGTAGCTTTTCCTTTGGAGTCGAAATCCTAGGTAGGAGGAAGCGTGATGGTTCATTGGAATGTGCCAATAGGCATCCGCCAGGTCTATAGAGACCGTGTAGGAACCTTGAGGCAGAAGGGTCCTTATTTGTTGAAGCGTCAGCATCTTGAATTTGTTGTTCTCTATGAACTTGTTGAGGGGGGATAAGTCCAGAATGACTCTGAGCTTGTCTGAGTCCTTCTTGGGAACGCAAAACAGTCTCCCTTGGAACCTGGTGGACTTTACCTTCCTTATCACCTTCTTGTTCAAGAGGTCTAGAACATATTCTTCCAGAATGGGGGTCGATTGTTGAAAGAACCGCTGGAAGATTGGGGGTGGTTGCACCCAACTCCAGCCGAGACCGTTCTTGATGATGCTGTGTGCCCAGGGATCGAAGGTCCAACGATCCTGGAATTGGCGGAGTCTTCCTCCCACCGGAAGCACTTCATTGCTTCTGGTGTCCCGAGGACTTGTTGCCTCGGCCGCTAGCTCCCTTTCCTCCTCTACCTCTGGAGGGACGACGAGATGCGTCTCTGCTTGCACCCCTGGACGAGCCTCTACCTTTGGCATGAAAGGTAGTGGATGGTTGCTCAAAGGCAGGGGTGAAGACCGGTGACTGTGACAACACCGGTTGGGGGACCAATTGAAAGGTCTGCTGTGGTTGGGCAACCACTTGGGAGGTAGCGGGTCCCGGAAACTGACGTCGTTGTTGACGTTGCTGGGGTTTTGGCTTCTGAGGTTTCCTCTTAGGCTGAGGTCCATCGTCCTGAGAGGGTTTCCTTTTTCTGGACATGCCCCACTTGTGGAGAAGGTTCCTATTCTCCGTGGCGGCTCTGTCAGTTATTTCCTTGACAAGGTCAGAAGGAAACAGGTGCTTTCCCCAGATGTTGGAGGAAATCAGCCTCCGGGGTTCGTGTTTCACGGTGGCACCGACAAACACGAATTCACGACAGGCTCTACGAGCCTTTATGAAATGGTACAAGTCCTTCATTACTGTAAGTAAGTGGGATTTGGCTAGTACCATGTAGTGATCAGGTACTCTTGTGTCACAGGCCATCACTTCCAGTTGGACTTGATGAGAAAGAGATGCCGCAAGCCTCTCCTTCGTGTCTTGTTCCCGGCGAAGGAGGTGATCATTGAGCTTAGGGAGGTCCTCATTAAACTGACGTCCGGCGACGTCAGGATCGAGCCTACCCACGACGAAAGTATGCTGAACATCTTTCCAGTGTCGAGCGTCAGGGGGTGTCACGATGGAGAAGGGTCTGCACTCCTCCAGTGCAGGGCAGGGTTTTCCTTCTTCCGCCGCTTTAAGGCATGCAGCTAAGGCCTTTTCCAAGAAAGGAAGAACCGCAGTGTCAGGTGCGACGTATGTAGGATGCTTCTTGCTCAAGGCAGGAAGCTTAGAGCAGGTAAAGCCCCTGCTCTTAAATGCGGAGGCTAGCATAGCCTGGGCCTTTGCGAGATCGAACACTATCTCTTCTTTAGGTTCGGTCTCCTCCTTCGAGGCAGGTTCGGAACGAAGCCGGACGTAACAGTCCGGGTAGGCCTCGAAGCTTGGGAAGAACTCCACATCTTCCAACGGGACCGTGCCGGTCTTGTCACTAACAAAGATCCTGCCGGTCGCAATAACCATATGCTCTGCATACCTCCACGGGTTGGCATGAGAGCAAGCTGGGAGATCCTTAACCGAAATCTTCTTCGGTTCTCTGGATCCAATCATTGACCTGATGGACTCCTGGTTCTCCTTCAGTCTGTCGTCCATGACAGCTCTAATCAGCCGGATCAGTTCTTGGGTAGACGAAGAGGGATCCGGGGTCGAGGAGGTAGACGGAATGGACACATCCGTCGGTGTAGGAGTAGGCGGAGGGATGGATGAGGGAGGAGCTCCAAGCTCCGACTCGGTGTATTCCACCTTGTCTTCGTCCTCTTCGGCTCCTTGAGCCATAAGCGTCTTCTCCGTGTCTTCCGAGACGTCAGAGATCTGTTCATCATCCTCGGAATCTAATCGACACTCATGCATGGACTGAGCCATGACCACATCAGGTTCCACCGTAATTTGGACAGTGGGGATTGCTTCTTTCGGAACCACTGAGTCAGGGGAGGCCTTAGGGAACAACAGGGACCTCAGTTCTTCGGTGGCCAGGTACGGTCCGGTAGCATTTTTCTGAAAGCCACGCACCCACTTGCGCAGCTTTTCACGAGAAATGTCTCTAACCTCCGCTGAGGGAGGGTTATGGAAGGCCTCAACTAGGTGGGCCTGGCAGACCGTACAATCCAGTGGATTCCAGAACTTCAAATCCCCTTTCTTGTCTGCACAAGGGGCGTGAGTCCTGCAAGCCGTATGCCCGTAAAACTGCGGGCGTTTCACAGCGCAGAAGGCGAAATCACACTTCATCTGCTCCTCCTGTGGAAGAAAGAGAAAATGAGTATGGGGGAGTCATAGGAATGGCTCTTAAACTAAGTTAATATTAATCATTAATTTTAACTTAAAGAAGGTGTGATGCATAGAGAATGAAAACAGTAAAGGAGAACACGCTCCATGCATCTCGCCCGGCTGGTTACCATAAGCTTAGTCCTGGGATAATCCAAATGACCGAGATCATTGGATATAGTTTCCTAGGATTCCCATTATTTTGGAACTCCATGGAAAGCCAAGGACAAGGTTGGGATCGAATTCATTCGGTTCCCAGTTAAGAGCCAGAAGGCCTCATTAAAGGTAACTGCTTCTGGCAACCAGCCGTGCTAAGATGCACATAGCATGCTGGAATTAGAAGAATGCAAAGAGACAGCATGATCACTAATAGAGCAGTACTAGGTACTGATCTTAAAGCAAAGCAGCTTATCTATTTGCTATGTAGGGCTATCTTAGTCTTATGATAGCTACAGTGAGGGGGTGCAAGTATTCTTGACGCCTCTGGGACATCCGGCAAGCCGCCGGCATGCCGGAGCCCGCTCCAGCATAGATTCTGGCATTAGAACAGACAATTTTCAAAAGTCAGTTAGATACCAGGATGGCGGCCGCCGGCACAACGGCGGCACGCCGGCAGGGAGCGGCGGCTCCGGCAGCCGGAGGATGCCAGGTTGGTGACTGGGATAAGGATGGTACAGGTAGTATCGGGTTGCCGGCAGTATATGCCGGCACTCCGGTGATCGACCGGCAAGCGGACGATTAGATAGGAGTAGGAGAGCCGCCGGTAGTAGCCGGCGGCAGCCGGCAGTCCTTCGGTACACGGGGGGCTGGCGGCAAGGGTAGGGAAGTCACCAAGAGGGAGGCAGGTATTGCCGACAGTAGAGGCGGCAAGAGACCGGCACCCGGATAGATAGAGAGACAGGGGGAGGGGGGAAGGGATGCAGGAAGTACCGTCAGGGTTCCAGACATCCCTCCCCCTCCCTGAGAGGGTGTACCCATGATAGAGACAGGCTCTAACATCCATAAGCAGGGGTCACTAGGGACCGGGAGCAGGTAGCCCAAGGGAGGGCTAGGGAACACCCAAGAGGGGGGGGGGGGGGAGACTCCCCTATGCAGAACTACACTAGTAACTAACCTTATAGGACACTATGAAGGTATATGTACCAGAGCGGACTGCACAGGGAAGCTCGGGTAGCCCTACTCATCCACCCTAAGGAGGAGTTGTAGGACAGGGGACAGATGAGTATAAACTAACCTAAGCATAGGCTAGGCTATACAAGAGATAGGTGGGGAGGGAGAAGAGAGAGGTCTTCCCAGGAAGGGTTTCTGTACCAGAGCGGCCACTAAGGGAAGGGAGGACACTCCCTAACCTAAGATCAGGCTGATCGGCTAAAACGGTGCAAGAGTACAGTTTCAGCATGGAACAGAGAAACCTTCCTAACCCGACCTAGAACAGGGCTAAAAGTCCTGGACTAGGCAAGGAAGAAGACATATCGCTATCGCAGGAAAGTCATAGACTATCCTAGCCATAGAGGTAGGCTAGCCTAACCTCACTCTCAGACGCAATCCTAAAGGGGGTTCATTCCTTTAGGGAGGACTGAGAGGCGATATATATACTCTATTAGATAATTAATCCCTTTACTCAGAAAAGGGATCAAGGCTAAATAGAGGGAATGCCAAGG
>NC_090755.1:73655604-73673104 GCF_036898095.1 Palaemon carinicauda
TCAGATATTTTTCACAATTCACTTCAGATAGGTCTTCTTCTACAAAATATAAAAAAAACTGCAACCTGGTGAAATATAAAAGATTTGCATAAAATCTACGGAAACGCCCATTTTGGCCACGTCATAAGCATAGGTCCTAATATTTTTATTCCTCTTGAAGCTTAAATTATATGTTTGGAGGGATGAAGAACATGCTACCATATATCAAAATTATGTCATTGATCTCTACTCTGATGAAATAATAGATGAAAAATTGGTGTTAATTGCTAGAGAATTCACAATCACAAAAGTTCAAAGATATAATTTCCACTGTAAGAGTTTTAAGCACCAAAGTTTAAAGACATACTCTCTACAACTTAATCATCTATTAAAGTTATAATCTCCCCAGCTAAGAGTCCCATTCACTACAGTGGAAAATCATAATCATATCACTTAAGAATCCTAGTTACCCCATTTTATAGTCATACCCCTCCTCATCTAAGAGTCCTATTCACCATAGTTGAAAGTCATATTACTTCTAAGCTAAGAAACACGCACACACACATCTCCCCTATATAATAAAGAGGAAGCTCGCTCTCTCTCTCTCTCTCTCTCTCTCTCTCTCTCTCTCTCTCTCTCTCTCTCTCTCTCTCTATAAATATATATATATATATATATATATATATACACATTCATACATACATACATATATATATATATATATATATATATTTATATATATATATATATATATATATATATATATATATAATGTACACACACACACCACACACACACACACACACATAAATATATATATATATATGTACACACATGTGGCATTGTCAGTATAAGGTGAAACTGGTGAAAGAATGGGTTGAAGACAAAAGTCCTTTTTAATGACATCACATCAATATGTAAATATGTTTGAGATTTTTAAATAATTTCGAGGCGACACCAACGCCCAACCCTCGAATAGTTCGGGTACTAACCTAAGAGGATAAAGCACTTTACTCTGGATTGGTAGTTCCGTGGACCGCTCCAAACTTACCGCCTGTTTACCCAGCTGAGAGAGAGAGAGAGAGAAAGAGAGAGAGAGAGAGAGAGAGAGAGACTCGTGTGTGACAGTCACTGTGTCAGTCTAATACACAACAAAACTTGACAGTACAAAATACATTTCGATTTATGAGAACATTAAACACTTGAGAATGCATATTGAAAAACAGCGGTGGAATCAGTCCAGGGGAAGAGTGAATAATAAGAATGACTACAAGATGTACTATATGGCCGGTAAAAAAAAGCAAAAGTTCATAAATATCAAGAATTTACAAAGACAAGTCTATTATAAAACGACTTTGTGTTCGATAAACAAAAAAAAATAAATTCTATAAAACAAAACTATGATTTTCCACATTTCCTAAAGTGAATAGAATTGAATTAATCAACAAATTAACTATACACAAGAGACACTGATAAAAACTAATCCCACAATAATAACATTAACATCAGTGGTACTGTATTACCAATGTGACAAAATCCGATGTAATCCTTTTAATCCTATGAAATCCAACAGGAACAAACATGTTAATGGCGCCGGCAGCATATGCATTTGACATTCCAATATGATATGATTAAGCAAATGGCTGTTCAGAATATTCATTAAAAACTGGACAAACCATTACAGGCAAGGCCTCGAAAAACGGTACGGTAGAACTCCATATTAAAACGTATAGCAAATCTACCGAGCATCGCAAATAATGGATGTTTGAAATAAATGTCCTTTTAATGATGAAGTACATTGAAGTGGATATACCGTAACAGAGAATTATAAATGCAAGTCTATTATACAAATGAAACTTCCCTATCGTCTAAGCACCAGGATTCCCAATAGTAAAATTACGATAAAGAAAAGAAAAATGATGAATATAGTTCAAATAGTCTCAAAATCTTTCAAGAGGAAGTAAGGAAGACTTTTTAAACAAAGCCGTGGCATCACAATGTTCAACGTAAGCAGTTTTATATTAAAAACACTGGCCGGAATGTTTAATAATTTCGAAAGGCATTCTAATTTACTGCCTTTGGATAAGTCATTATACATAATAAACTAAATGCTATTCAATTTCGTAAAAGATTTTTACAGTCAGCACGTTATGTTTATGATGCGACTTGATGAAAATCTATCATCATCATCATCTCCTACGTTCATTGACGTAAAGGGCCTCGGTTAGATTAGGCCAGTCGTTTCTGTCTTGAGCTTTTAATTCAATACTTCTCCATTCACAATCATCTACTTCACGCTTCATAGTCCTCAGTCATGTAGGCCTCTGTCTTTCAACTCTTCCAGTGCCTTGTGGAGCCCAGTTAAACGTTTGCTGGACTAATCTCTCTTGGGGAGTGCGAAGAGCATGCCCAAACCATCTCCATCTATCCTTCAGTAAATATTTATAACAAGCAAATATGTATAACTAATGTATTACATCAAAATCTATTAAAGAATAATTTAAAAAATATAAGTTTACAATATGACCTTGCTAGACACTAGCAACTAGATCTAATTTAAAACAGATTTTGACATAGGAAAAATCTATTTTTGGGTGAGATAGCCATGTCGTCCTGATGGACGGTCCCTTCGGCAGCTTCCTACTGTATAATATTTCTGAGAGTGATATTACAAGAGAATTACCCCCGGAACGACTATCATAAGATATCGTGTATAATCAGGGACGTATCCGTAGATAACCATAGATATCTGCACCCCTAATAGACTTAACCCAGTCTAGGAAACTAGGGGAAGGATAAGCGAGGAGCCGTTTCATATCCTCTCCCCCCCATGGTAACCTCATACGTCCCTGATGACGTCATTCCTTTGTTCGCAGCATTCCTAATTTGTACGTAGTTTTTCGAGTGCGCCTTTTTTTCAGCTTTTTTGGAGAAATTCCACGCATGATGGCTTCCTTTTCGTCGTCTAGGTTGAGTACCCTCTTCTTTTACAGTTTGAATTAGCTGTAGGTGTTTTAGATCCCCTCGGGGAGTGGTTATTTAATTTTTTTTAGGCGATGAGGGAGCCAGGCGCTCCGAGTCCAGCTAGCCATTGGGCGCCACGTCGCGTACCCGACCACCCTTTTATTTCGTGTTCACTTAGTTTTATTTCACTAGTATCACGTTAGCTAGCCTTATTTTAACAATACGATGCCTTGGGCTCTGTTTTGTGAATACATTTACCATGCATTAATGTAGTTTAAGTTTTGTGCTGTCAGTCCCGGCTAGTCTAGCTTAGAAAGTGGAGTTTAGTTGTTGACGCGCTCGCCGATGGCGATCAAGTCTTTCTTACTGGACTCGTTGGCAGCGGCCAACTAGATCTAATTAAATACTGTCACAAATGGTTGGTTTATAGATGGATAGATGGTTTTATGGAATTTAGGCCCTATGGACCAGAGCTGGGGCCGGCGAGGCCACTCAGCAGCAGTACACCGTATGAACACGTTCAATGACATCTAACAAGACGACTGACACAACATTTCCCCTCTCGACACTGAAAGTTACAAGCTCAAGAAACAAAATAAATAAATAAATAAATAAATAAATACAAAAGCCATAAAACTACTCCGTGTACCAACATACAACTCGAGAAAACTATGGCAGCAGTCTTTGTTTCCTCCCCTTTTCAACTCCCTTCACCCAGATTTCCTTCGACAGGTTTTGCAGCTTCGGGAGTCACTGAGATTCTATCTCCATTCAACGGTTGGCCGCAGCTTTTGACTTCGTCTCCTTTAACGCAAACATCCGCAGAACATCCATACTTCCCAGGTGTATGTGTAAGGAGATGCACTATTTGCAAGATATATAAGGTTAATGGCTAGTATTATGTGTTCTTGAGAGTAATAATTCATTTCATAGCATGGGGGAACTGTTGTTCTTGTTCTGTAAGGTAAATAACGAAATTTATATCCGAGTTATCCTGAAAGTGATGTCACCCAAATCTTCAGGGGAAATTATGATTAAGGCTATTAACAACTGTTTAATGTCCAAATTGAATATCAATATGGCTTTGAAAATAATTGTTAACTACTTTGTAAATTACTATTTCTAAGAAAATTAAAGTACATATAAAAACTAACTTGGTAAATATGTAATTTAATAAATATTTTCATACACTATATATACACAGACACACACACACACACACACACACACATATATATATATATATATATATATATATATATATATATATATATATATATATATCGTGTGTGTATGCATTTTATCCAACGTACTCAATTTTCGAGAGAGAGAGAGAGAGAGAGAGAGAGAGAGAGAGAGAGAGAGAGGAGAGAGAGAGAGAGAGAGAGAGAGAGAGAGAGAGAGAGAGAGAGAGAGAGAGCTCTTTATAATTAATCAAAAACAAGCAAACGAGCATCCATCCAGACCTGGAAGGGGGCCTTGAGTGACCCTCCCCTCTGCAGAGGCAGTAATACATCGTAAACAGTATATCCAGTAATCCCCGGAAGACCAGAGAGCAATAACACGCAACAATACTCCCCAGTTAATTCGTCTCCCTGCTACGGTAAACCAAATTCACAGCTTCCAAACGTCTTCTAAATTTCGATGCCGGCGAACAATAAACCCGAAAGGAGATATGGTAAGCTTTGTTCCACAGTTAACACACGTAGTCTCCACAGTCCGTTAGCTGGCGCTGTCATTAACATAATTCTCTTACACGTAACTGTTGCTCTTCTATTTCGTTGTTTATGCCCTCTTCAGGGGGGTGGAACATTTCTCTAACGCAGCATCAACTATTAATACTTCTACTACCACTATTAACATGTCATGTGTACTTCACTGTTAAATTCCATAGCTTCTACTAAATCATATTTGGTCTGAGATGATCCACTTTCAATCTTCTACAAATGTATTGCTTTTCTCTAACTATTTTCACCGATTCAAGGCAACATCAACTATTAATACTTCCACTACCACTATTATTATATTATGTGCAATTCCTTGTTAAATTCCAGAGCTTCTAAAATCTTACCTGGTCTGAGATGATCCACTTTCAATCTTATACAAATGTATTGCTTTTCTCTAACTATTTTCACAGATTCAGTGGCAGTTTACTTTACACTTTATAATACTTTCAGAATACATAGAGATTATATTTTAACCTCAGGACTAGGTGTTATCTCCAGGCTTTTCCTATTTTTTTTTTTTTTTTTTTTTTTTTTTTTTTTTTTTTTTTTTTTTTTTTTTTTTAGTTTCAAATTTGTTTTGCTGCACTATGGAATGAGTTCTTACCTTAATTCTAACCTCTAGGAAATTTCATTTCAACAAAAATGTCTCACTGTGGTTACTTCTAATAATGGCTGGTTTTTGAACAACAATGTATTTGAGAAATAATAATATTTTTGGAGAGATTCGGTCACACCTTAGCATAAATATTTATTGACCTAAACGAATTCAGCGATAGGGCAAAATACTTAAGTATCATTGAAAACCCTTGAAATGTTTCTTCCCATAAGTATTCAATTCTTTCTCTTTTCAGCAGCACTCAGAGGCAAAGGCAAATAAAACTTAAGATTTTTTATCAACCGCTATTAAAATATCTTGAGAAATATATAAACCGAAAACCCTCACGTAAGTACGTGCCTAGGTTCCTGCTGTAAAGTCTTAAAAGGCCAAAATAGAAACAGCAAACTAAAACCAAACATGAAAAATCCCAAAGAAAAAATATAAAAATAAATACAGTTCGGAACTTGAAAAAAAGGAATCTTAAACTTCGGTCCTACAATTTCGCTCCAAAGAAACTTACCCAACTTTCCCGCACGCATTCACGATAAGATGAGATACACGGCCCGGGTAAGAAGCGGCCTTTGTTGGCCTCCCACAACAGGGACGGGAGGAGATACAACCATAAACAGCCAACGAAACAATAAACAACTGAAAGTCGACGCTGAGCCTAACACAGAAGGAGCAGCAGCATCAGCCATCATGCTTAGAGGAAAGGGAGGGGTTCGTGACGAGTTGTTCATCACACAAGATGGTTTCTCCATTCCACACAAGGATCATTTAATTAAAGGAAATGGGAAACCCATGTCGCTCTGCTTGGTTTTGTACTCTTGGGTGAGCAGAGGGAGGTCGAGAGGACTGCCTATGCAAATGAGTCAGGGAGATGGCTACGGACGGACACATGTGTACGCAAACACGTGCTTATAAATATTTAAAGGTTTAAAGGCCGCTCATGAATGGCAGAGGCAAGGGACAGTGGCATTGCCCTATCAAGCAGGACAATGCTCTAGAGACTGACCATATATATATATATATATATATATATATATATATATATATATATATATATATATATATATATATACATATGATCAGCGCCCAACATAAATGTTTAAAGGTTTAAAGGCCGCTCATGAATGGCAGAGGCAAGGGACAGTAACATTGCTCTATCAAGCAGGGAAATGCCCTACAGACTGAGCATATACATGTACATATGATCAGCGTCCAAGCCCCCTTTCCACCCAAGCTATGACTAAGGAGGGCCTGGCAATGGCTGCTGATGACTCAGCAGATAGACCTATAGGCTCCCCCAAACACCCATCCTTAGCTCACTAGGATGGTAAGGTTGCAGCGACCAAAGAAACTAACGAGTTTGAGCGGGACTCGAACCCCAGTCTGGCGTTCACCAGTCACATCGGCCACCACAACCCTTAAACAACAGATTAGAATCAATGAGTGAGGAAGACAAAATTATCCGACATAACACAAAACAAAGTACAAATCATAATCAAAATTACGAAGGAAGAATTAGTGAATAGGGAAAAGGGTCCAGATAAAAACGAAATGGATTTTCTCTCTAAAAGCCTCGGACAATGTAGCATCTTTGCATACTTTGAAGTCGAAGTGAAAAATTATCCAGGTGTATAACATCCTCATCTCTCTCTCTCTCTCTCTCTCTCTCTCTCTCTCTCTCTCTCTCTCTCTCTCTCTCTCACTATAGCTCGGTCACGCAAAACGAAAGCAGCACCTAGTTACTTTTTTATACTAAAATGCCCAATATCTTTTCTCTTATCTTAGGAATAAAGAGAAAAAGACGAAAACTTTTAATGTAACGCAGGTCAGTATTATGATTTTTCTAATAGTAATAATTTGCAATTCAATGAAGAAGGTAAGAAATATATAGAGAATTTTCTCAGAAGAATACTGAACTACACTGTGATTATTTCAGTCTGGAATATGGCACATAAGCATCATATGGTGTTGCTTATATATAAATACGTATGTGTACATGAATACAATAGACATTCCATTACAAAATTAAAGTAAAATAGTCCGGAACTACTGAATAGTTAATTTAAAAAGAGTCCAACTTGCCTTGTTAACGACGAGTATCGGGTACAAGAGTAACCAGTGTTATATGGCAGTCCTGAAAGTCTAAGTTATCTCCGATCTAAAAGCGCAGGGAAAAAAAAATCAGCAAATGACAATTTTCTTGAAATTCCGACGAAACTGGAAAACCTCCGGAAATTCAAGAAGTAATCTCTTCACATTACGTGAGAAATTCGAGGACCTCGTCAAAGTACTATTTTGTCAAGGGTAAATATGAACAAGGTTTGCAAAATGTAGTCCGTATACTACCCAAAACAACGAAAGCTTTCAAATGCCGAGGTCAAGAATGGTTAAGAACCAAATAATTGAGATTTTATCTAAAAAACATTAATGGCGCAGTAAATGCCTGTTCGGATACTGTAAACTATTCGAATAACCACCGTCGATTACTAGTGCATAATCTGTTTGGGTTTCACGAAGCTCAGCACGATTAATCTGGTATCAAATCGCAGCCAACAGATGGCGTTTCTCATCGTTACAACAGACTAAGCCATTCTGATATCCGGTTTCAGTTCCCCCTTCACACATACTTGATCTGCTGACAAAAGGAAGATAAGGGAATATCTCAGACTGTTTATCCACTTTACTAGTATAGTATCTCTGTTTCCTACTCTCTATGGAAAAGGACTCGCATAGATTAGGGTAGGATAATCTACATACTCTATTCCCCTTGCGTTGTACCCGCAAATAAAAACCCATTGAAAATAACAGAATAAATGATACCCACAAATCTAAAAAAAAACCCGAAACTAAAAACAAATGAACAGAAGAGAAAAGCAAATAGAAATGCCTGAAAATTAGGAAATTTTACGGGCATATTAAAGAGCGATCATCAGTATAATGAGAAAATAATGAAAGATCGATACTGGGAAGCGATTTGATTCGGGATTTCCACGTAATTCCCCCTAAATGAGAATTCCAAGATTCCACATCATTCCCCTGGCGTGAAATGGAACTTCCAGGATTCTCGGCTTTTAGCCCATTTAAACATTGGTGAAAGACGGGTATTATACTCAAGCATAATTCTCGTTTTCTATACAACTCGTTTTCTATACATGGACATTACATGTTTAATTTTCTGAGCTTCCAACATGCAATTCCGGGTAAACAAAATTGTGATTTTCTGGCTCCAATTTCTCAGTAGAATGAAGTCTAAAAATTCTAAATATTCGAATGCCATGAGAAAAATATATTTTATATTATAAATGTGAAACCATGTAAAATAGTTTAGATTTAATTGTAATGCCATTCATAATATAAGGTAACAGATCCTATCTTATATCAAATGAATAATCAATAAAACAGGTGGCAATCATCATAATTATAGCAATGAAAATAATATTAGTAGTTACAACATTTAATCATTAGCCTGTCATTATCTATTGTTGAAAATATATCTATTTATACTATAAGCTAACATATTTTACGGATAGGGCTACTACATTCTTCCGACCATCGAGAGAGAGAGAGAGAGAGAGAGAGAGAGAGAGAGAGAGAGAGAGAGAAGGAGAGAGTTAGGACAAAAATTATATTTCAAATTCGTGTCTTCCAGACATAGGTTACTTAGGAAAAAACTGGAGAAAACCCGCAAGAAATGCCTCGCTAATATCATACACCGTTGGAAAACTTGTTTCCTTTGAAAATTGTCTCGAGCAACTTTAGCAACAACTATTTTTTCCTTCGTTATATTTTTTCCAAAAAAAAGAGAAAAAACTGAGAGGTTGGCAAAACTTCTGAAAATAAGAAAAAAAAAAGTTTAATACTGTTCCTCCGTGAAGTCTTAAGTACACGTATTTGATGTCTTTATCTTTCAAGTCTGTCTATCTTAACTCGTTTAAAGTTTGGGGGAAACATTTACGAATAATTAGTTCAAAAGTTATTTCTTAATTATAAAATAACTAGTGTACGCTACCGGCCAAAATGACGGCTTAATATTTAGATCAAACCTTCACAACACCTCCCCCTTTCCATACTACAACATGGCAGTTGTGGTTTCTGAGTGTACCTCTCATGGTACCCCTCTCGCCAGGGTATGACTATTTCTCTCCCCCTTCCCTAGGGACGGGGAAAGACCGGGTAATTTTACATCTGGAAATGCCGCTAAGTGTTACCAAATGTACTGTATACGATATATATATATATATATATATATATATATATATATATATATATATATATACATATACATATACATATATATATATATATAATATATATATATATAATATATAATATATATATAATATATAATATATATATATATATAATATATAATATATATATATATAATATATATATAATACATAATATATATATATAATTTTATATATATGTATATAATTTATATTATATATATATTATATATAATATATATATATATAATATACAGGTATATATATATATATATATATATATATATATATATATATATATATATATATATAAGGTGTGAAGATGCTAGTCCATCCCCCTACCTGACAAATGAGCACAGGATAATGTGTCATCAGCGTCTGTTTTTCCTCGGTGGTAACCCATCCAAAAGCTGTTCAAATCAAGCGTTACTAAAGTGACAGGTCGAGCAAATTTCTACAAACTAGTACAAAGACAAAGAAGGAAAATTGAAAAATCAGTTAAAAAAAAATAAGATAATTGAATAATATAAATTCAGGAGACCGAAAATATCGAAAATAATTTTCAACACGTGAGCCTTAGAAATGGAAATAAATTCAAATTAATTTGGCAAACAAATGGTTGTTTTAGGAAGGGGAATTCCAGGGATAAACAAATTGCCAACGCTTTGGAAGACCGTCCCATACAAATCAGTTTAACAGTTTCCTTTAATCATGATGGTATTACGAGCCTTATCCTTCATAAACCCGCTACCTTCTCTCACATACATTATTCATTTAACCCTTATTAGGCTCGTAAAAAACAATGACAACAAAAATACTGATAATGACATTATCATAACTATTATCTTTAGACCATCTTTTATGAAGGCGAAAGCATTTCCAGTTTTACTGTTCTTTCTTTCAGTTTTACCATAATAGTTGTTATTACTACCATTAATGCTGTTACTATTGTTGTTATCAATTATCATTAATACAAAATATGATATGTATTGATATATATATAAAAAAATTAATTACTCAGTAAGGTAGTATTTTATGATAAAATGTTTGGAGTTAATTCATCTTTTATGGCAAGAAATTTACGTTAGGTAAGATAACCTTATAACAGCCCATTAATAAAATCAGGCAAACATAATTTCTATATCAATGCATGCACAGAGGCTTTTGTGCATACTTCATATATATACATATACTATATATATATATATATATATATATATATATATATATATATATATATATATATATATATATCACAAGCACACGCGATTTCAATCAATGTAAATATCACCCACGAACGGCATTTAATACCAAATTCTATCTTGGGAATATAAAATGAATTCCAAGGGGATAAATATTCCCAAGATAGAATTCGGTATTAAATGCCGTTCGTGGGTGATATTTACATATATATATATATATATATATATATATATATATATATATATATATATATATATATATATATATATATATATAAAACAACATATACAGCCATTTCCAGTTCACAGCATGTTTATGTTCATAATTAATATTGTTCTACAGTTATATGTATAAAATCTGAAAATTATCGTAGTCAGATGAACACCTCCCGCTTTCTTGAGCTTCCCAAGTCTCAAGAAGATATACAGAAGGAAAACCTCCTTTCAGAAGTGCGTACTACTTAACATTTCATTGTTTCGAAAAAAAAAAAAAGAACCACCCTCCTTGTATTTTTCATTTCCCTCCTCTCTCCGGTCCTTTTCACTCTCCATACCTCAAAAACCTATCATTACCTTCAGCTTCCAGCAGCAAACGCGGTAGCAGATCCCAACTGCAAAAGCTAATGAGCAAACAAGACCATTTTGTCTGAAGTGCAACCCTATGTAGCAGATAATGGTCTCTCTCTCTCTCTCTCTCTCTCTCTCTCTCTCTCTCTCTCTCTCTCTCTCCTGTTTACACTTTTTAGCAGGAGAGCCTAAAGTACATGGAAGATGGGGGTCGTCTATGACGGAGAGAAAAAGTGAGGCGGGGTTAATGGTGATTACCTTGATTTCCCCCCCCCCCTCCCCTTTCCTATTCAACCAGTACCTCTCACCTGCCTTACCCTCCTCCATTCCAATCCCCTACCTCTCCCCCTGATTTCCTTATGTCTACAATCGTTAGCAGAAAAGCGACGACAATACGTGAAAAATGTGACCATATCTCGCGAGGGAAATGTCAGGATCATCTGCATTACCTAAGTGCCAAGTAAAATTGAACTATGGAGAAACCTATACATCCTGATTTTTCGCTTACCTGAATATTAGGATAAATAGTTGCTTATTACACTTAATGATGTCATGAATTAGAACTATATAAGTGGTTACAATACATGCTTAAGGAGATTATAATATAGTAGTGTACGCGGCCGGTCAACAATGACTGCTGAATATTGAGATAGTTATGTACACACACGTACCCGCACCCCCTATCGATGGATGGGGAGAACTCAGCGTGACCGGAAAGATAAACATACACACACACATATATATATATACACACAGTATATATACATATATATACACATTTTTATATATATATATATATATATATATATATATGCGCGTAAAAATCTCAGGAAAACGTGATGCTCAAATGCACATTATCCCTGTGGTTCTTCTGCATATATATATATATATATATATATATATATATATATATATATATATATATATATATATATATATATATACACACACACATATATATATGCATATGTGAAGACACTTGTGCTTTAAGCAAGGGTATTAATAAAACTACATCTTAGAAGATAATACAAAATATGTATTCAGATTTGGAGAGAGAGAGAGAGAGAGAGAGAGAGAGAGAGAGAGAGAGAGAGAGAGAGAGAGAGAGAGAGAGAGAGAGAGAGAGAGGTCGGATATCATGTTTATGGAGCTACATTTTGCCTGAAGAACTAAAATCTTTGGACGGAAGTTCATAATTAGTTCCGTTATTTACAGCACATCTAAAACGGAACTTTTAATGACAGTAATTCTCGAGCGTAGCTACTATAGGTGAACATCGTGTTCGTTCCCACGTTTGTTTGCAAAATTTTATAAATGAATTTAAAATACGCTTACTCACTCACACACATATAAACCTATATATATATATATATATATATATATATATATTTATATATATATATATATATATTTATATATATATACCTATATATATATATATATATATATATATATTTATATTTATATATATATACCTATATATATATATATATATATATATATATATATATACACACACACACACACATATATATATATATATATATATATATATATATATATATATATATATATATATATAGATTACTATTATTATTACTAGCCAAGCTACAACCCTAGTTGGAATAGCAAGATGCTATAAGCCCAAGGAGCTCCAATAAGGAAAAATAGCCCAGTGAGGAAATGAAATAAGGAAATAAATAAATGATGAGAATAAATTAACAATATATCATTCTATAAACAGTAACAACGTCAAAACAGATATGTCCTATATAAACTATTAACAACGTCAAAAACAGATATGTCATATATAAACTATAAAAAGACTCATGTCAGCCTGGTCAACATAAAAACATTTGCTCCAACTTTGAACTTTTGAAGTTCTACTGATTCAACTACCCGATTAGGAAGATCATTCCACAACCTGGTAACAGCTGGAATAAAACTTCTAAAATACTATGTAGTATTGAGCTTCATGAAGGATAAGGCCTGGCTAATAGAATTAACTGCCTGCCTAGTATTACGAACAGGATAGAATTGTCCAGGGAGATCTGAATGTAAAGGATGGTCAGAGTTATGAAAGATCTTATGCAACATGCATAATGAACTAACTGAACGACGGTGCCAAAGATTAATATCTAGATCAGGAATAAGAAATTTAATAGACCGTAAGTTTTTGTCCAACAAATTAAGATGAGAATCAGCAGCTGAACACCAGACAGGAGAACAATACTCAAAACAAGGTAGAATGAAAGAATTAAAACACTTCTTCAGAATAGACTGATCACCCAAAATCTTGTAAGACTTTCTCAATAAGCCAATTTTTTGTGCTATTGAAGAAGACACAAACCTAATGTGTTTCTCAAAAGTAAATTTGCTGTCGAGAATCACACCTAAAATTTTAAAAGAGTCATACAAATTTAAAGAAATATTATCAATACTGACATCCGGATGTTGAGGAGCCACCGTCCTTGACCTACTTACAATCATACTTTGAGTTTTGTTAGGATTCAACTTCATACCCCATAATTTGCACCATGCACTAATTTTAGCTAAATCTCTATCAAGGGATTCACTAACCACAGATCTACATTCAGGGGATGGAATCGATGCAAAGAGAGTAGCATCATCTGCATATGCAACAAGCTTGTTTTCTAGGCCAAACCACATGTCATGTGTATATAGTATGAAAAGTAATGGCCCAAGAACACTACCCTGTGGAAAACGGGATATCACATTCCTATACTCACTATGGTCCCCACCAACAACAACTCTTTGAGATCTATTACTTAAAAAATCAATAATAATGCTAAGAAACGACCCACCCACTCCCAACTGTTTGAGCTTGAAAACAAGGGCCTCATGATTAACACGGTTAAAGGCAGCACTAAAATCAAGGCCAATCATACGAACTTCCTGACGACAATCAAGGGATTTCTGTACAGCATTGGAGATTGTAAGAAGGGCATCACATGCTCCAAGGCCTTTACGAAAACCAAATTGCAAACTAGGGAGTAGATGATTACCTTCAGCAAACCTATATATATATATATATATATATATATATATATATATATATATATATATATATATATATATATATATATATATGTATGTATATATATACAGTATATATATGTATGTATGTATATATATACACATATACACACACATATATATATATACACACATATATATATACATTATATATATATAAATATATATATATATATATATATATATATATATATATATATATACTACAACACCAAATGCAACCATTTTTAATCCACTGTTGGACAAAGGCCTCAGGCATGTCAATTCATGTCTCGGGTTTAGTAAGATTTTATTAAACACGCTGGCCCGTCGGATTGTTGATGGTGGGAAACTTTTATATTATTGCTCAGAGCACAACAACCTAGTATTGGTGGCTCTGACTAGTACAGCTTTCCTCATCACTGCCGATTCTCAAAATCTTTCACTACGTTAAGGTATTCCCACCTCAAAGGAGGCAGGCAAGGGGCAGTTTTCACAGAAAAGAGCACAAGACCAATTTGACTATCGAAACAATATGACAGGGACAATATTGTCCTAATGAGATCCCGGGACTGAAAACTATCCTTGTTTACAACGCTAATTATTTATTACCCTTGTGAGACTATAGGTTAGCCTGTTAAGATGACATCTCGGAGAATACAACTACTGGTGGAGATAAAAAAATTAAAAATTTTTTTATCTTTGATTTCTAAATATAAAAGTCTTTATTTTGAAGTGTAATTTTAACTGGAGATCAAAATGTATGACAAAAAGTGAGCTGGTAAACTTTGAAACGAATATTACAAGAATTAATATAACACTTAATTAAAGGTCCTATAGCAACTAATGAAAATATTAACACAGGATTCAACGAGAAAATGAATTTAATAAAAGTTTAGAAAGCTATATTCCATTTGTATATGCTTACCGTTCCCATTTACATGGTAGAAGGGGTCTTCTCAAAGGGTGAATAGAACAAGACTCCTTTTCATACTCTCCCTTCTCAGTCACATACAAACATTTCTTAAACTTTTAAATGTACAAGCAAAAGTTTAGTAAGAATATCCATGTACATTATGTGAGTATATATTCAGTTTAGCGTACCTTTTAGCTATCATCCTTCCATATTATCTTGTTTCCTCTATTAGCTTTTTTTTCTAAAGCAATATCCTCTTCTTCATATCAATCTTATTAATTCCTTTTGCCATTTCTATCTTTTCGTAATTATACCACACTACGCTACCTCACATCTCTCTCTCTCTCTCTCTCTCTCTCTCTCTCTCTCTCTCTCTCTCTCTCTCTCTCTCTCTCCTTTTCCCCCTTTCTTATCTCCCTTTCACAGCTCCTCATCCTTCGCTCCTTTTTCTCATCTGAAAGGTCTGGCGTGACTGAAAAATGGAGGCTCCTTTTGAGGAAGCAGAATGTCACCTCCTGCGAAGGAAGAGGAACAGGATCTATTTACCATTCCATGATCGTCCTTCAAACACTGGACACCGCCGGGGGCTCAAGTAAACGTCTCTGTTTACTTTCATTTACACGAGAGAGAGAGAGAGAGAGAGAGAGAGAGAGAGAGAGAGAGAGAGAGAGAGAGAGAGAGAGAGAGAGAGAAATTTTGACTCAAAATTGCAAAAGATATGCACATACACGCGCACACAGATTCAACCCTTCCCACCCACTCCCATATTTATACACACACATTACACACACACGCACACACACACACACATATATATATATATACAGAGAGAGAGAGAGAGAGAGAGAGAGAGAGAGAGAGAGAGAGAGAGAGAGAGAGAGAGAGACGTTATAACAGCAACCAAAATACTAGATTAATAAAGGAATTACATAAAAAAATTATTTGAACTCAAGAGATATGATATAATCTGTGAATGTGACTATCCTCCAAATGGAATTTCCGACGGATTCGAATAGAAAACATAATATCCTTGATTAAGTAAAATTACTCCTCCACGTCCTAGGCAAGGTGAACTACTGCATTCCAATTTCAATAATAGCTTGGCACTTCCGGTAAAATTATTCAATTTCCCATTCACTCAGTTTGCCTATATCATTAAAATAAAATAAATCATCGTCTAATTGCTAGCGAAGATGGAAAACGATTAAAATTCTATTAAAATTTTGAAGAAAATTCTGATTAGAATACGTAGTTGTTAGTTAATAAAAGATTGTACTCAAAATAACACTCATCAAGTCAACATATGGATTTTACTCAAATGGAGTTCTATGTTATATAAATTATTTGTGAAGGAAAGTAATTAACTGAGCTCCATTGAATTTAAACAATGAGTATCTAAGGTTACTGAAACCAAGTTTTCCCAACGTTTTGCAACGTATGAAGAAAACTAAATACAAAAAGCTACCGGGAGTTGAACACAAAAACTTCTGCCGATCAAGCAAACAGCGTATTGTAACCGAGTTTCCCCTCCAACCAACAAAGTTCGTTTTCTTTGACAGCCAAGTAGCATATCCCTCAACGTACACAGCAGTTCCCGATTGAAAGTCTTCTCTTTGGACCAATGGGAAGTCCTTTCTTACAACGTCAACATTCGGATCAGAAACTCACAAGAGCTTTTCACATGATATTCTCCTTCATTATTGGAATAGAAAAGAGACCAGCAAGTTTCCAAAAGGGGAAGGTTCAGCTTATCCAGGGCAAATATCAATATACTTCAAATACACATGGGTACACGTGTAGTTTAAGATGACGTATGCATATCTATCTATCTATATATTTATCTATCTATAAATCTATCGATTTTTCAAATAGTTTCATGGAATGAGGGTGCTAGACTCAACTCATTCATACAATAGTTGGGACCTCCTACATTCTATTAACATGATAGGCTATCGGTTATCGAAGCTGTTGACCTATGGCGTTTCTGTGCATAAAAAATAATGAAAAAGAAAACTATCAAAATTTCTTTTAAGGGGTAATGAGTTATTGCATTATGTGGAAATAAGGAGTTGTATTAAATGCAAATCCATGGCTGTATAAGGTCAATTAAGCGGTAGCAATAAATACAAAGGAATGAGAGTAAAAATGTAAATGAGTGATTGTATTAATAGCAAATGAGTAGCTGTATGAAATGCAAATGCGTGGCTGTATTAAATGCACTTAAATGCAAAGGAATAGTTGTAAAACTGTAATTGAGTGATTGCATTAAGAAC
>NC_090755.1:73684142-73709142 GCF_036898095.1 Palaemon carinicauda
ACACACACACACTATATATATATATATATATATATACATATATATATATATATATATACAGTATATGAATGAAAACCAACACAGTATCGTGCTAAAAGGAAAAAAATTGCTACATCATGTTAGGATCGAACCCCAGTCTAAATGAAAGACATGGTCGCAACTAACCTTCTGGTAGCATGATTATAGCGACTGTGCCTTTCACTTGAAGAGACTAGGGTTCGATCCCAGTATGAAGTATGTA
Organism: Palaemon carinicauda; assembly: GCF_036898095.1. Taxonomy (NCBI): domain Eukaryota; kingdom Metazoa; phylum Arthropoda; class Malacostraca; order Decapoda; family Palaemonidae; genus Palaemon; species Palaemon carinicauda. The sequence continues at coordinate 73,684,384 of NC_090755.1, forward strand.
TAAATATAAATATAAATACATATATATATATATATATATAAATATATAAAGTATATATATATACATATATATATATATATATATATATACACACACACATATATATATATATATACACACACACACATATATATATATATATATATAATGTGTGTGTGTGTGTGTGTGTGTGCAAAAGTTTCCTCTAATTTGGGCGACTCTAGAAATAGACAACATAATCTACGGTCACGATTATCCTACAACCAGTGAAGCGCGGATGAACCCCAGTGCAGTAGAACTTCAGCAATATGAGTCATTCAATACATCTACCGTTTTGCAGAAATGGCAAGTGGTATGAAGTGAGTATTTCTGAAAAGTAAGTGCCAATATCTTGGTACGAGAACTAATAGTAAAAGGTTCCTGAAGCCCTTGGAGAAGGATATGCATTCTGAATGGAGAATGGGACTTTAACTCTTCATACAAACTACAATTACTTACATCAAGTCACTTTTTTTTCACTCATAAATTGCAATGGTTTGACGTGTACATATAGTGTACCTCACAGATATATTATACCTCATAGTAGAAGAGAGTCAAATGAAGGGGTTTTGAACTCCTTGGGGAGATTAAAAGTAATGGCGGCAGTTGAGCCTCTTTCCCCACCCCCCGAAAAAAATAAACCGATGGAAATATCAATCCCACTCGCTATGGCTACAGGGAAAAGAAATACACTTTATCCTTACCTGTTTGTATAACATTCAAGACATCAAATAACCCGGGGCATTAGGTCTACAGTCTCACGCATTGTATCTTATTGTAACATATAACCAGAAAAGGAAAATAAAATCAAGTATGAACACACACACACACACACACACATATATATATATATATATATATATATATATATATATATATATATATATACATATATAGTTAATACATATTTGTATACATATATACGCGCAAGCAAAATTTGACAAATCGTTAGTAAAATTGCAGATAGATAAACTAAAGACATACAAGAACTAGATCACTGCTGCACAAAAAGGGAAGAAAGAATAATAGATAAGATTCCGGGTAGAGGAGAGCCGAGAGGTGGAAGATGAGAAAGATCAAATAAAACCGCCTCGTAAACACATTTCCTTTTTGAAAGCGGCCATAAAACTACCTTCCCCAGAACCTCTTTTTTATTTTTTTTTTTTTTTGGGGGGGGGGGGGGTAAAGAGACAAAACATAACCCACCAATCGTAAACATCAGGTGGAAAAAAAAAATAGAAATTTCTGAAACGTTTCCCATAGTCTCAAAGGCCTAAGACATACTACTGTGTACATGGCCTCTGTTTGTCCCCTTATTTGGTTCGGCAAAGACAAATGAGGATCAAATATGAGGGGAAAAGGGACCTGGGACTATACCGGAGCACAAAGGATCATGTGTGTTGAAACGAAATATAGACTAATCCCCCTTTTAATAAAGTGCAAGTTTCTGGCTCTCTCTCTCTCTCTCTCTCTCTCTCTCTCTCTCTCTCTCTCTCTCTATATATATATATATATATATATATATATATATATATATATATATATATTTATATATATATACATAATAAATATATATAGATGTATTTCCTTCCCTGTCACGCTAACTGGCAATGCCAAACATATAACTACTCGGTCTCTCCCCGTCCTTCGGGTTGTGGGAGAGTGAGTAGTCATACACTGGTGAGAGGGGGTATCCCCGAGAGATACAGTACACTCTGAACCCCATTCTCCCAAAAATTGCCGAACCAGCGGATTGCAATTAGGAAAGGGGGACGAAATAGGTCTAAGGCTGTCAAGAGCCAAATAGTGAGGAAGCCTCTAATTTCAGTGATTTCATAATTAAATGACGTTGATATCGCAATCACTCGTAGGCAGAAGAAATTAAATAATATTCAAAACAATGACCTAAGATACTATTATTACTTATTTGTAAACCCACATTATTTTGTAGGGTTTCAATAAAATTCGATAAAAGCGTTAATTTTTTCTCTACACGCACATATATAAAATCATGAAACGTAATTAATATTCTATATTTTGCAGGTTTATTTTCTTATTTTAAATCAGAACATCAGTATATAAAAGTTCATTCAGAATTTCTTTTAACGATAAAAATACTCTACATTAAAAAAAAAAAAAAATGGAAAGCTCTACATAAGACGCATCTTTGAAGCCTGAAGGATACAAAATTCATGTGAATTCGTCCTGGAAGTTGAATAACTCGTGGGCCTGAGAAGTTGTGGAAGTAATTACCTTCCACTAAAAGGACCAGCATTTGTATTGATATCACCTTATGATATGATAAAAAATGAGTCATTAGTAATATCAGACGAAAGGTATGACTAAGGCTCCAACTCTAAATAGTTTCATTAGAAATTGAACAACTGTTATAATAATAATAATAATAATAATAATAACAATAATAATGATAAATGTAATAATAGCATGACTATATGATAATAATAATAATAATAATAATAAATGATAACATTATTATTATTGTAACATTAACATGACTGAAAACTATCTCCAATTACTTAAATATTAGAAGTCTAACATACTAATATAGAGCATATTAAACAAACAATAAAAGAAAATAACAAATAAACAAATCAGGAATACCAAGTAACACTGATAATCAGCTGACACGACGAAGTAGATTAATGGCCCCCGGGGGAGGGGGGGGGTTTCGTGGATGTGTACAAATGCCACCCACCCCCAAACCCCTCACGAGATCCCCCTATGTGTAATAAGGACATAAAAGGCGATAAGGTCCTCTTGTGGCGCTGGTAATATGAGAAAAATATCCTATTACGGACGAGTCGCACACCTACATTGCCCCCGTTTCCCCAAAACACTTATAGGTCCTAAGAGGTGATTTCGAGAGATAAGCGCCTTCGCCTTAACGATCCCGCGAACAAAAGAAAAGAGGCAGAGAACAAAAGGCAAATATTATCATCATAACTCTGCCGCGGGCAAAACGGATCTTGCCAGAAAACCGTGGGGGCGGCTGGCAAAGATACAGCATGGAGGTAGGGGGAAGAGAGGGAACAAGGGGAGGAAAGGGGGTACGTTCTAGGGGGAGGGTTAATCCCTTACATCAAACGGCCCCCTCCATCATTTCTGCCGTTTTTCAGCTACCATTTTTTTCCCCGACAGTCGTGTTAAGGCAAATTCTCGTTGATAATCGCTAACCTCAGCGTAAGAGGCCGTCTTCCCGGGTGCCAGTTCCCAAGTAGGATAAGGTTACTGGCAGTCCAACAACATATAATAGGCAATTTGGAGGCAGTTTTATGGGTGAAAAAAAAAAATGTGGAATGATAGACAAGGATGGTGTCTTGGCCCACCGGGGTACCCTCCCCAACCCTCCCTCTAAAAAAAAGCGTGGGCTTGAAATATAAAAGGTTGAGACAGACAGTAATATATCTGAATTATATTTATTACAGATTTCTATTTTTTTCTCCTAGAGCTGAGTTTATGTGTTTATTTTGTGCCTATTATATTCTTCCCTGACGATTCCCTTCTGCTCTTTAGATAAAGTAGGCTTTTGGGTCTGTTACAACCTACCAGGTTGTAATGCAGGTTCTTAAATTCTCATGGATTGCAGTCGGTAAAAATACGTCAGTGATAAGGAAAGACGGAAACAAAGACCCAAGAAAACTTAACAATATTTATTATAAACAAGAACAATAACTTAAATCAACCTTGTGAGATTAAATACACTTACACATATTCAAGACAACAAATAATGGTTCTCGTGAACTCACAAGAAAATAACCTAAAGCTACTACACTAAGCCCTAAACATGAGAAAATTCCAAGAGAGAAAACACTTAATAATAACGAGGTGGATCCAAAATACAGCTAGCCAAAGTCAATAACCTAATAATAAAAAGGAAGAAGGAAGTAGGAGATGAAAACAACGAAAACCTTAATATTCCTACCTATCTTACAAAACTAAACAATACAGAATTAAACAGTTACACAACATAGCAATAGAACTCGTATATATAGAATTAGACAATTAATAATATATATAACTTCACCTCAAGTGAAGTACAGAAGGGGAGTTGAATACAGGGCCGTACTTAATCCATCAAGCCGCTATACTGAAGGGTAAAACTGTACGCCAGGCATTGAAGGGCAATCCACTTCCCTATAAAAGAGGAACGATAATTTGTCTTACCTGGCGTCAGCCTCCCTACTTATCACCTCACGAGCCAGTTTGCTCTCACACTCGTACACAGCTGGACTGGAGGAATACGGCCAGTGAAATCAAGGTTCAGTGTCGGGAAACAGCGTCGACACAATTCCCGTACAAATCCTCCGACGGGAACAAGTAGCAGAAAACTACCGTCGCAGATGACAGAGCATCTGCTAAACACTCATCAGAAGTGCGAAGGTAATTGCCAAAGTCGTCCTCCAAGACACCATGAATGCTGAGACGGGAAATAGTGTCGGTGAGAGCTTGTCAAGGCCCGAACTGCCTTCACTGGTCGACCATGTCCACTCATCACCTTCCCAACACTCACAGCAAAAAAAAAACAATCGTTAAAACGATAGTCCACTAATACACAAAGGAGGAGGAGGAGGCGCAAAAACACTATTCAACAATCGGAGAGCCACTTACATTAACACTATAGTAAACAAACAACAAAAATACTTTAACTTAAAAAGAAAAACAAGGCTGATTTAAATAAAATAAAGAAATAATTTTACGTTAACCTAATACCTTCCTCCCCCAAAACAAAAAAAAATTATTCACATAGAATACATTTTTTTTTCAAAATTAAATACTGTAAAAATGCTGAAATGAAAATTAATTAACAATGTTACGGAAATACAAAACCTGAAAAGAAGTTATAAATATAACAATACATATGCCAAAAAGAAAAAAAAAACACATAGCTTCACGAAGAAGACTTACCAAATCAGAAAATGGGACTCTTAAATTAAAGGGTAAAATATACCTCCAACGAGTACAAAATAATAGGAAAAAATTGATAGACCTTACTAAGGTTGAACATACAAAAACAACGCACGTAACCAAACCTACATATAAACTAAACTCTAAGATAAGGACTCACTCATACGCACACCCATACTGGCCATTAGATTTTACTATGGAAAAATAGTTTTATACAAACCCCATGAAGACACGAGAAGGGCGAGGGAGGGACAAAAGCCAAGATTACATACGAGAAAGAGCATCAGGAATGCGGTTCTCCGATCCCTTAATATGTTTTATAACCAGAGTGAATTCCTGCAACTGCAAAGCCCATCTCAAAATTCTCTGATTGGACCCTTTCATCCTTTCTATGAACACTAGAGGATTGTGGTCAGTCCAAATCTCTATCGGGAAGGAGAAATTGGTCACATAGGGTTTAAAATGTAACAAAGTACGAACCAAGGCCAAGGCCTCCTTCTCGATAGTTGAATACCGCCTCTCTGCTGCCAATAGTTTACGGCTAAAGTAAGACACAGGAAGTACCTCTCCAGCCCCATTTCTCTGAAAGAGAACACCTCCAATGCCCACATCACTAGCATCCACCGCGATAATGAAAGGTTTCTGAAAATCAGGGGATATTAATATTGGGTTTGATATCAGCACCAGCTTGAGTTTAATGAAAGACTCCTCACATTGAGGAGACCACGCAAATTTCTGTCCTTTCTCCAATAACTTAGTAAGCGGCTGAGCAATGTCCGAGAAGTTTCGCACAAACCTTCTATAATAACCCGTCATTCCAAGGACTCTTCGAACTTCCCTGACATTACTCGGCCTCTTCAAATTTAAAATGGCATCGAGATTGGCTTGTTTAGGGGCTACCTGACCCAAACCAACCTCATGACCCAAATAGCACACTTTGGCTTTACCAAATTCACACTTACCCAAGTTCACAACAAGACCGGCATCCCTCAAAGCTACAAACACTTTTCTCAATCTTACTATATGAGTTTGCCAATCATTGCTGTGAACAACTAAATCATCAATATAAATCTCAGTGCCTTTCAACCCACAAATGACTCTGTTCATAAGCCTCTGAAAGGTGCATGCAGCATTTTTCATCCCAAAGGGCATCACTTTACATTCGTAAAGCCCAAAGGGAGTTACAAATGCGGAAATTTCCCGGGCTCGATCAGACAGGGGCACTTGCCAATACCCTTTCAGCAAATCCAACTTGGTTATGAATTTTGCAGACCCTATCTGATCGAGACAGTCGTCAATGCGAGGCAAAGGAAAAGAGTCATTTTTGGTACTAGCATTAACTTTACGGTAATCCACACACATTCTGTACTTTCCATCAGACTTTTTAACTAAAACTATCGGAGAGCTCCAAGGACTTATCGAAGGTTGGATGAGGTCGTGTTTCAGCATATACTTTATTTCCTCCTCGACTATGTCCCTTTTCACTGGATTTAGTCGATAAGGACTCTGCTTTACAGGAGAAGCACTGCCCACATCCACATCATGCTGAAGCAACCTCGTCCTACCTGGCGAACTAAGAAATATTTCTGGAAAAGAACAGATTAAATTAATAATGTCCCTTTTCTGGGTAACTTCCAGATGGTCCAGCTCTCTTTTCAAAACCTCTAGATTTTGAACGTTATCAAAGAGAGCATCAGAAGATACCTGACCAACCAAGTCCTCAAAGTTATCCTCTGGAGACTCTACTTCTACAGACACAGGTTCACACACTATAGCTAAAGGATCCCTACCACCTGAAATATAAGATTTTAATCTATTAATATGAAAGACCCGGCACTTTCGTTTGGTCCCGGGGGCTTCAATTTCATAATTCACTTCAGACAATTTTCTCAAAACCTTCCAGGGCCCCTTATACCTTGGCTCAAGGAAATTGTCTGAGTCTGTACTCAACACCAATACCAATTCCCCAGGCTCAAACGATCGCACCTTGGTTTTCTTATCAAAATTTGATTTCATGATTACTTGGGAGGAAGCCAAATTTTCTCTTGCAAATTTCCACGCAATGGCTAACTTTTTCCGTAAATTCTCTACAAATTTCATCACATTAAGTTCCTCTTTTTGCCCAGATGATAACAATTCATGAAAAATTTCCAACGGACCACGTACTTTGTGCCCATAGATCAGCTCAAAGGGAGCTACACCTGTAGATGCATTTGGATGGTTCCTTATGGCAAAGAGAGCAAAGGGAAGTCCCTTCTCCCAATCCTCTCCCTGTTCATAGCAGTATTTTTTTAAAACTGATTTAAGTGTCTGGTGGAATCTTTCCACCACCCCCTGACTCTCGGGATGGTAAGGTACGCTGGTAGTGCACTGAATGGCCAGTTCAGCACACTTACCCCTAAATACCTTACTCGTAAAATTCGTCCCACAGTCGGTCTGAATTTTACGAGGAAGTCCGTATCGGGAGAAAAATTCAACAAGCTTCTCAAATACTGCATTGGAAGTTATCTTTTTCATTGGGAATGCTTCAGGAAATCTAGAAGCTCGGACCATGATGGTCAGGAGATGAGTAAACCCAGTCTTTGTTCTGGGCAAAGGCCCCACCACATCTATAACCAATTCCACAAAAGGTTCCCCAATTGCAGGAATGGGATTTAGAGGTGCTTTAGGGATCACTTGATTGGGCTTTCCCATCACCTGACAAACCTCGCAATTACTAACAAATTGTTTTACTGATGATTTCAATCCTGGCCACCAAAAACATTTTGCTAATCTTTTGAACGTCTTAAATACTCCAAAGTGACCAGAAAAAGAATCATCATGTGACAACTTCAAAACAGACTCCCTAAATTGTGAGGGAACCACAATTTGTTCCACTCGAGAAGTTTTGTTCAGATCATGTGTAGATGGACGACTAATTCGATATAACAAACCTTTCATTACACAAAACCTCGGTTTAGTTAAATCGGCTGTGTCACCCAACTCAAAATCAAACTCTTGTTTCTGAGCCTCAATAAACGTTAAACGGTCCCAATCAAGTTGCAAGATATTACTAGTAATACTAGGACTACCTACTGGCCCGGGCCTTTCTAACTCTACTTCTAAACTACTTAAATCTAAGTCATCATCATTTATCAAATCAGCTGCCTTAGCGGAGGCCCGAGTCACCACCGTCACAGGACAAGCATTCACAGTCACAATAGGGAATAATTCCAGACCCCTATGGTCTACCATGTCATTTCCTAAAATACCATCTATATTTGGAATAGGGAGTTTCTCCACCACAGCCAACTCTGTTACCTCATTATACCCAGGGAATGATAATTCAACTTCCACCAATGGAGCTGAAACCACAGTATCTGGGAAACCTCCCAGAATCACATAATTCCCTGAATATTCAACTAAACCATTTAAAGATTCCCTTAATACTAAAGAACGAGCTGACCCTGTGTCTCGCAAAAATTTTACCTTTAGAATTCCTGAATTCGTAACCAGTCTACCAGGCCATATATATTTATCATAGAGTCATGAAGGTCTACTACCAGTTGGTTTTACATTGCTGTCATTACCACTATTTACATTGCTACCTTCCGTTACCGGTGGATTCTCAACCTTGGGGGTGTTAGGAATAGTCTCATTTGTTATTACAGATATAGGATTATCAATATTGTTATTATTTCTCTCCAGATACCTCCTCCTGGCATTACACTGAGCTTGATAATGTCCAGGCTTATTGCACCAAAAACAGGTCCCATTACCTTTGCTCACATTACCAGACACTACCCTGTTTTTGGAGAAGAATCTAGAGGGCTCTCCATTTGAAATATCTCCCTGAGTCTTTTCATTCTTATAATAGGTTGGAACACCTGAATGCTTTACCCTGTTGTTAGCTACATTATTAGATTTATTATTACCATCATTTGGCTTGGCAGACTGGAAATCTAGACCCTGAGACCCAAAATTGCCGGACCCTGCTCGATGGGTTAAAATAAATTCATCGGCAATCTGAGCCGCTTTACTTAGGTTAGCTGCTTTCACCTCTTCCAAGTATATCCTCAGTTCTTTACTACAATATTTCTTAAATTCTTCCAATAACATTAATTCCCTCAAGGAGGAGAAAGAGACTACCTGACGACTCTTCAGCCAATTATCAAATTGCTCCTCCTTGAGCCTAGCAAACTCAACATATGAAATGGAAGCATGCTTGCTAAAATTTCTAAATTTTAGACGATAGGCCTCAGGGACAAGATCATAAGCCTTGAGGACCAACGCCTTTACTTTACCATAATCACAGGCTACGCCCTCCTCCAAAGAATTATAAACCCTGATTGCCTTGCCCACCAGCCTACACTGAATTAAGACTGTCCACATCTCGGCGGGCCAAGACAACCTGGTAGCTACCCGTTCAAATGCTTTAAAAAATTCCGGCACATCTTTTTCGTCAAATACAGGGACTAACTTCAAAGCTGCCCCTATATTAAATTTATCGACATATGGACCACAAGGAGTACTCAATTTATTAGGAACATTTTGTAATTTAGCCAACTCCAAATTTACTTTAGCCATCTCTAGTTCATGTCTCCGCACCTTCTCGTTCTCCTCAAACTCAAGTTTCACTAACTCTATCCTCTTGCAAATTAATCTATATTCATAGTCCTCTTGGGACAACACAGGCTGCACTGGAACTACATTCTCTGGGACAGATTTTTCTACAACAAATGGGTTTGTAGACACGTTACCTTTATCTGGCAATTTAGCATTTCCTTCAAAAATAGTTCCAGTACGAGGGGGGTCCTCAAACAAAGAAAGGCCTGGATTCACACTCACATCATCAATCACACTATCCTCGCGCTCCGAACCACTATCATCAACACTGTCAAAATCTCTAGCTAAATTCTCTCCTTCAGCCATACCCTGAGCTACCTTACTCTCTACAGCTAACAACAACTGGGCCTTAGTGTTCGCAGCCCTAAGTGGGACACCTAACCAGCGAGCACAACTCACCAAACACTCTTTACTTAATACAGGAAGATGCCTAAGACAATCTGCTGATCCTAAAAATTCTGCGGGATCAAAAACATATTCACCCATGATTTCAAAATTAAAGGGGGAGTAAGGCAACACACTAAATAATAACAAATATTGGTAAATTCACTGAGCACCGATCCGCCAACCAAACCACCGAGTACACCCGAGTGCAATCCTGGCAAGGTCGCCAACTGTTACAACCTACCAGGTTGTAATGCAGGTTCTTAAATTCTCATGGATTGCAGTCGGTAAAAATACGTCAGTGATAAGGAAAGACGGAAACAAAGACCCAAGAAAACTTAACAATATTTATTATAAACAAGAACAATAACTTAAATCAACCTTGTGAGATTAAATACACTTACACATATTCAAGACAACAAATAATGGTTCTCGTGAACTCACAAGAAAATAACCTAAAGCTACTACACTAAGCCCTAAACATGAGAAAATTCCAAGAGAGAAAACACTTAATAATAACGAGGTGGATCCAAAATACAGCTAGCCAAAGTCAATAACCTAATAATAAAAAGGAAGAAGGAAGTAGGAGATGAAAACAACGAAAACCTTAATATTCCTACCTATCTTACAAAACTAAACAATACAGAATTAAACAGTTACACAACATAGCAATAGAACTCGTATATATAGAATTAGACAATTAATAATATATATAACTTCACCTCAAGTGAAGTACAGAAGGGGAGTTGAATACAGGGCCGTACTTAATCCATCAAGCCGCTATACTGAAGGGTAAAACTGTACGCCAGGCATTGAAGGGCAATCCACTTCCCTATAAAAGAGGAACGATAATTTGTCTTACCTGGCGTCAGCCTCCCTACTTATCACCTCACGAGCCAGTTTGCTCTCACACTCGTACACAGCTGGACTGGAGGAATACGGCCAGTGAAATCAAGGTTCAGTGTCGGGAAACAGCGTCGACACAATTCCCGTACAAATCCTCCGACGGGAACAAGTAGCAGAAAACTACCGTCGCAGATGACAGAGCATCTGCTAAACACTCATCAGAAGTGCGAAGGTAATTGCCAAAGTCGTCCTCCAAGACACCATGAATGCTGAGACGGGAAATAGTGTCGGTGAGAGCTTGTCAAGGCCCGAACTGCCTTCACTGGTCGACCATGTCCACTCATCACCTTCCCAACACTCACAGCAAAAAAAAAACAATCGTTAAAACGATAGTCCACTAATACACAAAGGAGGAGGAGGAGGCGCAAAAACACTATTCAACAATCGGAGAGCCACTTACATTAACACTATAGTAAACAAACAACAAAAATACTTTAACTTAAAAAGAAAAACAAGGCTGATTTAAATAAAATAAAGAAATAATTTTACGTTAACCTAATAGGGTCCCTAATCTTTAATGGCACCGATTTCTTCTTTAATAATAAATATTTTAGTTTTGATGACGGATGGATCTGTAATGGGTTCTTTGACATACACGAAATTTATGGTTATTGTATTCAGACTCGGTGTTAGGAAATTAAACCAGGTGGACAATCAAACATCGTTGGAATCAACTGTCTTCGAATCTTCCCTGTCTGTTGTAATCTAAGATATAAAATCATTCTTTTATAAAGAAAGATAGTTTCCACTGGTTCTTGCGATATATACGTATACTGTATATATATATATATATATATATATATATATTTGTATATGTATACATATACTGTGTGTGTATATATATATATATATATATATATATTTTTATATATATGTATATATATATTATATATATATTATATATATATATATATATATATATATAATTCTAAAATACAAACCAAAGCTACCAATCGGAATAGTTAGGTTTTCATAAAAAACCTTTCTTCCATTTTGTATTGCAACATATCTAGATTCTAAACAGTATTGGAATACTTTAGTCATCAAACAATATCTTAATTCGCAGAAACATTGCTGAGAGAGAGAGAGAGAGAGAGAGAGAGAGAGAGAGAGAGAGAGAGAGAGAGAGAGAGAGAGAGATGAAAACATCATCGTCGTTCTACTTTAAAATTTGTATTCCAAAATCAGATCGTTCAAATTTTCTAACATATCCAAAAAATTGTTGTCTCAAAAGTATCTCATTCGACATTTTTGCACCTCACTTAAAATATTTAGCACTTCATTCCACATCCGTGAGACTCACTCAAAAACATCTCATTCTAAGTTTTTAAAATTACATAAATAGTACCTCATTCTAAGTTACAATAACTACATTAAAAGTTCTATACTCTTTGTTTCATGATTACCGAAACAACCTCACTATCTCTTTCTGTACCTCTTTCTAAGTTCTCACTAACTAAATAAAATATATCTCATTCAAAGTTTCGTAGCTATATAAAAAGTACCCTATTCTAAGTTTCTGTAGGTAAATAAAAAGTATTTCATTCTAAGTTTCTTCAAGTTCCTAAAAGTTACCCATTTCTCAGTTCCCGTCACTACCTAAAAAGTACCCTATTTTAAGTTTCTGTAAATACCCAAAGAAGTATATCAGTGCAAATTCTCAGTAAGTACATAAAAAGTGCCTCATTCTAAGTTCCGGTAACTACCTCAAAGTATCTCAGTCTAATTTCCCGTAACTACCTGAAGAAATACTTCACTCTAAGTTCCCAATGACTACCTCAAAAGTGCCAATTTCTATCTACCTATAACAATTGTGCGATGTGGCTGGGGTTCACCAATTGTGCGAGGTGACAGTTAGGTACTAACAGGGTGGCGGGGCGAATGTAAGTTTATTCAACAAAATAACGACCTTATATACAAACAGTTAAGGGCAATAATGCCACAAAAATTTAAACAAAATGAAACAGGCGATGACAAGCTTGAACCGTTTTTTTTTTTTTTTTTAATTATCAGTGCAGAAGAGAGCGAGAGATTAAAAAAGCAATAGCATTACAGTGTATTATTATTATTATTATTATTAATATTATTACTAGTCAAGCTACTATCTTAGTTGGAAAAGCAAGATGCTGTAAGAGCAAGTGCTCCAATAGGGAAAAATAGCCCAGTGAGGAAAGGAAATAAGGAAATAAATAAATGATGAGGAAAAATTAACAATAAATCATACTAAAAACAGTAACAATGTCAAAATAGATATGTATGAGCGTGTATGAAACACGTGCGGTACACTTGTTTTGCAAGTACCCGACATTCTACTTTCCCAGTGTCCAACAAATAAATCCTGGTTCTTTCCATTTTACTTGCCAAGTACCTCGTTTCCCCTCCTCTGTACCTCAAAGACCTTGCCTGAGATAAAGGAGAAGAAAAAGAGACAATTCCGAATCCAATTGCCGCTGTTAAATCTTTTATCGTTTCTCAATTCCTTCTCTTCTCATTTTTCTCACAGCTTCCCAATCATAAGAATTCGAGTTTCCTGTCAAATCATTTTTCTCGTTTCTTTTTTTAGATTATTTCTTTTTCATGCTGTAAACACATGGTTGGATCTTTTCCACGTTGCAAACACAGGGTTAGAATTTAATACTATCTTTTCATATACAGATATGCAAATAAAGGACTAATTTACATATTAATGAAATCCTTTTATTTTGTCATAAAGCAAATTCTAAAGTATTTAAACAAAGCTTGTACTTAAAAACAGATTATTATAAAACCAACTACTAGTTTAAGCACTGACTTTATTTACATACCTTAAAAATTGCTTTATGACAATAATTAAAGGATTTTGTTGTTGTGTAAATTAGTCATCTATATATATATTTACTTCAGCAAGTCAACACCAATAGTTTTGGTAGTTATCCAAAACTTCAAAATCATTGGTAACTATGTACCTTAAACCAGTTATGTATATAAACATTATTCACTCTTTCAGTCGAAATCTCAAACACCAGAATTAACTATTTCTGATATAGCAATTGCGGAGTGAAACATAGCCTATCTAATAATTAGTTTATTATGCATGTTGCATAAGATTTTTCATAACTCTAACCATCCTTTACATTTATATCTCCCTGGACAATTCTATCCTGTTCGTAATACTAGGCAGGCAGTTAATTATAATAGCCAGGCCTTCTCCATCATGAGGCTCAATACTACACAGTATTCTAGAAGTTTTATTCCAGCTGTGACCAAGTTGTGGAATTATCTTCCTAATCGGGTAGTTGAATCAGTAGAACTTTAAAAGTTCAAAGTTGCAGCAAATGTATTTATTTTGACCAAGCTGACATGAGTCTTTTTATATTTTACATATGACATATATTTTGACGTTGTTAATAGTTCATATATGACATATCTGTTTTGACGTTTTTACTGTTTTTAGAATGATTTATTGTTAATTTGTTCTCATCATTTATTTATTTACTTATTTCCTTTCCTCACTGGGCTAGTTTTCCATATTGGAGCCCTTGGGCTTATAGCATCTTGCTTTTCCAACTACTGTAGACTTATAGCTTGGCTAGTAATAATAATAATAATAATAATAATAATAATAATAATAACGAAATCCATGAAAAATTTAACAAATATCCTCAGCAGCACCGTCATCGTCCCAAGTGACCCTTCCAAGGCCAGCTCGGTGCCAATTCTCAAGACGCAAATGCCAAAACCCACATTTTTCTACATCATGGATAACTATCGATATCGACCTGTGTCTCAGCCAGCCCTTCACAAGTGATATTTCATTCTGGTCAATATTCCCACTAGTTGCGTCTACTAGCGATACTAGCGACATCTATGATCTTTTAATCCAATACATCTTAAACCTTGAGATATAGGAACGTCTTGCGAAGGAGGAATCGACGTCAGAATGCAAATGATACACGAGAGAGAGAGAGAGAGGAGAGAGAGAGAGAGAGAGAGAGAGAGAGAATTTCCTTACAATTTTACAATGCTGACAACTATATATCCCAGCTTTTAAAAAAAAAAAAAAAAACTTAAAATTAGTGACAATATAAAAACCATCTATAATGTCATCGCGTGATTAGAAGTCACTTGGACCATTGATCTTCTTCGCGTTCAAATGACTAATTCAGCATCAGCGTCATAAGATGAACATCTCCAGACTTTTGGAATTCATCAGATGACTGGAGGAGCTGAGAGTGGAGGGTGGGTGGGTGAAGGGGAATTCATAGGATTACGTAGTATGGATAAGGTTATAATAAATGGCAAATGGTGATGAATGCAACGTATAAGAGTGAACAAAAATAATACATACTGCATACACACACATATATATAATGTATATATATACATATATATATCTATAATGTATATATACATACATATATATAGATATATATATGTATACACAGTATATACATACATATATATATATATATATATATACGGTCTGATACTATAGTCTTTGAGTGATTTCGCCTGGGGCTCTGATCCCGAGGTCGTTAAGAGAATCCAGACTTTAATGTATTAATATATATGGCTTATTTGAAATATGAAAAACACGTTTAAATGTGCAAAAATTTATCATATATACATATATATATGTGTGTATATATATATATATATATATATATATTCTATTTCTAGCAAAGCTAAAATCCTCGTTGGAAAACAGGACATCTTAACCCCTGGGGCTCCCACAAAGAAAATAGCCCCGTGAAGAAAAGTAATAAGGAAACATAGAACATTTTGCCTAAGTTTACCCACGAGCTCGAGATCTCTATCCTAACACAGTGGAAGACCATGGTGCAGATGCTAAGGCACTAACCAAGATTAAAGAACAATGTTTTGATTTTGGAGCGTCCTTCTAGAAGAGTTGCTTACCAGATAAAATGTCTCCTCTACCTTACCAAGTGAAAAGCACCAATAAACAATTAAAGTGAAATAGTTAACCCTTTGAGGGAAGAGGAGAATGTGTGAAGAGTAGGCCAGACTATTCGGTGCATGCGTAGGCAAAGGATATATGAACCTAACCAGACAGGGATCCAATGCTATACTACTGGCTAATCAAATGACCCAATAACTCTCTTGTGGTAGTAACAGGGGGCTAGTGCCTTGACCAACCTACTATATATATATATATATATATATATATTGCATATATATACATACATACATATATATATATATATATATATACTAGAATGAAGACAACAGGATTGTTTACTTTCCTAGGAAGATATAAAATTAAAGAAACCAAATGAAAATTTCAAATAAACGTGGTTATTTTTAATATTTTAAATAAGGTTACTTCAAAAAGAGGGGATATTTACCTTAGCAACAAATGGAGAGAGAGAGAGAGAGAGAGAGAGAGAGAGAGAGAGAGAGAGAGAGAAGGGAAACTGTACATCAAAGCCTCCCAACTGGGAAACTTGGAACCGTATTTCCGAGTGAAAAAGTCGCGACCCCTTTTGCATGTTCTCTTGGTCGGCGAAAGAATTCCAATTTGTTTGGAACTACTATCAAAGAGGTTGACGGCTTTTGTATTTCATCTCATGGGACTCTAAAACTTTTCCTATTTCTCCGGGAGGAAAAAACTCCTCCACCTACCGATGACGCCTACAAAGCTTCCAAATGCTCGTGGAATTGAAGGCAAGACCAATTGAAGACAACCGGAGAGATCTTTTGCAAGTATTATAAAGGTAGGGTTCGAACCGCCTGCCAAGCAGCCAAAAAGATTAGAAGCAGGGCTGCCAACCCTATGACAGACGGACGTTGGATTAGGGTTGCCAACCTTTAATGTTATATAGTAGACATTTCCTTATCATCCGTTAATTTATGATCGATTAGAACCGTCATACTTGAGTGTAATTAGTTAAAACAAGCAAAGATTATATAATTTTATTATTGTATTAAAGACGAAACAATTAACATAAAATCTATGATGGAAAATTTAATAAGCCCTAATATTCTTGCCTATGATTAATATTATTTCTATATCTAAGAACTCCAGAGAACTTTTCATACAGAAACACATATAGACAAACTTGAGTATACATGAATGAATACACACAATATGCATATTTTTATATGCATATACACATAAACAAACACACACACACACGCACATATATATATATATATATATGTGTATATATATATATATATATGTGTGTATATATATATATATATATATGTGTGTGTATATATATATATATATATATGAGCGGGGAATCCTTAACGTAGTGAAAGGGTTTGGGTATCACCATGATCAGCAAAGCTATACTAGTCAGGGCCACCAATACTAGGTTAATTTGTTGTGAGCGATAAGACTAAAATCTCCCACCATCACCAATCCGCACTGGCCAACGTGTTGATTAAAACTGGCCAAACCCAAGGCATGAAAAAGGACATGTCTGAGGCCCTTGTCCTGCAGTGTACTAGAAACGGCTGTTTTTGGTGTTATTGTTGCATATATAGGGAATACTACCGCTAGAGAGTTATGGGGTCGTTTGACTGGCCAGATAGTACTACACTGGATCCTTCTCTCTGGTTACGATTCAGTTCCCCTATGTCTACACATACACTGAATAGTCTGGCATATTCTTTACAGATTCTCCTCTGTCCTCATACACCTGACAACACCGAGATTACCAAACGATTATTCTTCATCCAAGGGGTTAACTACTGCATTGCAAATGCCAGTGGCTACTTTCCTCTTGGTAAGGGTAAGAGAGACTCTTTAGTTATGGTAAGCAGCTCTTCTAGGAGAAGGACACTCCAAAATCAAACCAATGTTCTCTAGTCTTGGGTAGTGCTAGAGCCTCTTGGGGTAGAGTTCTCTTGCTTGAGGGTACACTCGGGCCCACTAATCTATCTTATTTCTCTTCCTCTTTAGTTAATTTTTTAGTTTATATAGAAAATATTTATTTCAATGTTGTCACTTCTTTAAATATTTGATTTTTCCTTGTTTCCTTTCCTCACTGGGCTATTTTCCCTTTTGGGGCCCCTGGGCCTATAGCATCCTACTTTACCAACTAGGGTTGTAGCTGAGAGTAGCTTAGCAAGTAGTAGTAGTAGTAGTAGTAATAATAATAATAATAATAATAATAATAATAATAATAATAATAGACAATATCTTAATGGCGTTTAAAAATCGAAAATAGCATAACTCCGGGCAAACTGAGCTCCAGATATTATTCAGGATAACAGGAAAACTGTATTTACGTTTCTCCATTTATTATTTGGTGTCGACACGTGTTTCGAATCAATTTTTTACGCGATTCTTCACCTGGTTGAGCGACGGAATTACACTTTACTGTAAAGGCTATGGTGGTGAAAACTTTAATATTCTTGGAAATGAAATTCTTATGATCAATTATGAAATTCTTAATGAGATCTAACAAGGCTTCACAAAATTTCATGGCAGCTCTCACAGAGAGAGAGAGAGAGAGAGAGAGAGAGAGAGAGAGAGAGAGAGGGTGTAAGGAAAAGATAACTCCTAATATGAAATAACTTTAATTATGCTCAATCATATACTGCACTAATTAAGTGATGTTTGTTTTGAAAGCCCAGTTATTTACAGACTTATAACTAAATTCTATTCAGGGGATAGTCTGAAAAAAAAAAACACTAATTCAGAAAGACGACACATTGCCTAATAATACCAGTATATATATATATATATATATATATATATATATATATATATATATATATGTATATATATACATATACATATATGTATATACACACACACACACACACACACACATATATATATATATATATATATATATATATATATATATATATAAGTTACTACATGGAATAATTCTTCATCAGATCTGTTCACATAAAAATTAGAAGACACCATAAACAACTTTATATGAAATAATAATAATAATAATAATAATAATAATAATAATAATAACTTAAAATTTATTGCTATTTTAGTAACTTCAACAATTATTGAAATAAGAACACTAGTAGAAAGTCATCAAACAAATACGTATATTGCAACTGCTAAAATCATATGTCAATTTAAATAAAAGCATATGAATAAACAATAACAACTTTTCAAAGCAGTAACTGTGTTGATGGCAATAAAAGCAGAAATATTAAAGTAAGGCCTAATACATGAATCCAAAATATAACGGGAGCCACAATCAATACATGTGGGAGTCTGTGCACGCGAATAAAACACGTCACTTCGTGAAATTACATAACATTTAAGTAACTGTACTGCACGTGTTTCATACATGTTCGGACACTGTAACGGTATTGCTTTTTTTTTTTTTTTTTAAGCTTGCTATCACATGTATGGTGCAGTTTGAATTTTGTGTCATTCTTGCTCTCGACTATCTGTATATAAGCTCGCTGTCTTGTCGAATAAACCCAGTTCCATTTTAAAAAGCAATACCGTTACAGTGTACGAGAGTTTAATATACAAGTGCGGTACATAACCTACCTTCCCTCCAAAGGGCAACCGACTGTCACGTTCAAAGAAGCGTTTAGAGGACTAAGGTAAAGTTAAAAGTTGATTACAGACTGACAAAAGGTAAAACAGTGATGCGGCTCTGCCCAGAACAAAAATTGTACTGACAAACGTTTTGCAATCAATTTTTTTTCTTTTTTTTTGGCTGAACACTCAAGCACTACGTTACACGGATGGCAATGTTCAAATCAACTATGCTTCGTAAAACAAACGATAAAAGTGGCAGTACATTTGTAGTCCGGGTAAAAAGCGCCGTAGAGCATAGTAATGCAACAGCGAACCAACATCGCTGTTTGCAATATCGACAATAAACGCAATTGACAACGTCAATCAAAATCGAAACTTGTTTCTCTCGAAAACATATGAACTCATAAAATTTCAATTCTCAGCAACGTGCACCAAAAATAGAAAAAGAAAGAGAAAATAGAAATGAACAGCGTAACGCTAACGAATTTGCAATAGGTCTCTTCCAGTCGCTAAACGAATACCAAGTCGATTTCATTTAGGGAATATTACGGCTTGATAGATTGGCTAGATATAAGGTTTAACAAGGCTCCTGTTCGATTATTTTTCAGATATCTGTTCAGTTTATTGAATAAAACCATATTTAGTATGGAAGATTCCAATACATACTTTTTAAAAATCTGTGCCTTCAAAATAACAATTTCAATACAAAGACAATGGGCAAAGGATTAAAATTTATTTGAAAAATATTGTTTGCAAATAGATATAGATATTGGTTCGTCAATTAATACATCAGACTGAGAGAGAGAGAGAGAGAGAGAGATAGAGAGAGAGAGAGAGAGAGAGAGAGAGAGAGAGAGAGAGAGAGAGAGAGAGAGAGAGAGAGAGAGAGAGAGAATCCTGACCAAAACCTTCTTAAAGAAAGAACATCTGACATAAAAACATTTGCAAGAGAAGAATTACGATAGAATTCCACAAGGGACGGAAAGATATTTGCAAGATAAAAACATCCGCTGCGAGAGGAAGATATTCGTGGGAGAAATATATCTTCGAAGAACACTCCATTGAAAAAGAGGATATATAATAAGGACACTAAATTGAACATGAAACGTCATAAAAAGAATTCTGAAAATATATAACCAAGTAAATCTTGAAGTCGAGACACGAGGACACAACGTCTCCCCGACCCCGACTTTCCAAGACATTATTATTATTATTATTATTATTATTATTTGCTAAGCTATAACCATAGTTGGAAAAGCAGGATGCTTTAAGCCCAGAAGCCCCAACAGGGAAAATAGCCCAGTGAGGAAAGGAAACAAGGAAAAATAAAATATTTCAAGAAAAGTAATAACTTTAAAATAAATGTTTTCTATATAACTATAAAAATTTAACAAAACAAGAGGATTGGAATTACAGAGAATGGTGTACCCGAGTGTACCCTCAAGCAAGAGAACCCTAACCCAACACAGTGGAAGACCATGGTACAGAGGCTATGGCACTACCCAAGAATAGAGAACAATGGTTTGATTTTGGAACGTACTTCTACTGTAGAAGAGCTGGTTACCATAACTAAAGAGTCTCTTCTACCCTTACCAAGAGAAAAGTGGCCACTGAACGATTACAGTGCAGTAGTTAACCCCTTGAGAGAAGAATTGTTTGGTAACCTCAGGGTTGTCAGGTGTATGAGGACGGAGGAGAATGTGTAAAGAATATTCCTGACTATTCGGTTTATGTGTCGGCAAAGGAAAGTGAACCGTAACCAGAAAGAAGGATCCAATGTAGTACTGTCTGTCCAGTCAAATGACCCCATAACACTCTAGCGGCAGTATCTCAATGGGTGGCTGGTGCCCTGGCCAACTTACCGCCTATAAAGTATAATTGACACTTCATTTATTTTCTAAATTATTCAACTTACACTTCTGCGACTTCAGCAAGCATCCACTGCGCCTTATGAAGTACCCGAACTTCCTTATCCTTTTTCATATTAACCGCACGTACTTCCTATCAACGACTTAACGACCCCCCTGGGAAGGGGAGCGGCGTTCCAAATGAAGCCCTTCGGTATATTCGTACCAAGCATAAACAAGGACACTCGGCGACAGAAGGGGAATGGTCAATAACTTCAATAGTCACTCTCCATTGGCCACTTTAGTTTTTATTACTATGCCGAAGGCACCATTTGCTCTCCTGGGTTAGACAAGACAACATTTAGTCCAGTAAGTTTGGCATATTATGTATACTTTGTGTATCACCTCCACACTGATTGACAGTAACCAGGAGATGTTTTTTTTATTGAACCTGTCTTTTTTTATATTCTAAACGCTTCTCTCTACCTTATTTAACAGTTTATAAATATAAAAGATTTTCTTGGAGTCAAAAAATTTTGGGCACATTCTTAAAAAATGCCCAGCCTAACTATAACCACCACTGTAGCACTAATTATTGCATTAATACTTAATAAGAGCTTGCTTGGAGTTGAAATAATCTACACACGTTTTCAAAACATGTAACAAAATCACAAGGAAATAGTTTCCCTTTCTTAAAATGAGTGATATTTCCGTCTCGCTCTTCTCAAAATATGGTATGATAATGTCTCGAGTTTTCAAACAACAAAGCACCAGGAACAAAACGCATTTGCAATATCTTGCCGTTTATTGCTTGCCACAAACAAAGACAACCAAGACTTGAAACTTATCAAATCACAATGACATTTAATAAGGAAAGATATCTGGGAGAGAAATGAGGTTACGAGAGTGAAGAAATCGGAGGAGAATAAAGAAGTGATAGGACGAGCCATCTCTCCGAGGAAGACATTTGCGTTGGTGTCTGAGAGAGAGAGAGAGAGAGAGAGAGAGAGAGAGAGAGAGAGAGAGAGAGAGAGAGAGACCGGACCAAAACCTTCTTTAAGAAAGAACATGTGAAGCAGACGTTTGCAAGAGAAGAATTACCATAGAATGCTTCAGGGGACAGAGAGACCGTTGCTAGATAAAAAAAAAAAAAAAAACTTCTGTTGCGAAAGGAAGACAATCGTCAGAGAAATATATCTGAGAAGAACAACCTTCCCCCCTTCCAAAAAAAAAAGTGACGATCAAGAATGACGCTATTCTAAAAAGTGGTGAACCAAGACCTATAACTCAGGTGCAAGGCGAGCATCGAGCAGTTTCAACAATTGTAAATTTCAAATCTTTCTTTCCATAATATTTTGATCAACTTGCATTTTCTATTAAAGGTTATTTCCACTTCCTTAGTCGTGAGATAAATATAAACTCGTTAAAATATTTCATGAATGTATGTTAATTGTAAATATTTATCCATACTTGCAGAAATTTAAAACATAATTAGTATGTAGGATATGCACCAACACAGGCTTTTAATTCTATATATATATATATATATATATATATATATATATATATATATATATATAAATAAATATATATATATATATATATATACATATATATATATATATATATATATATATATATATATCTACCGTATATATATATATATATATATATATATATATATATATATATATATATATATATATATATATCTGCCTACTATGTAAATAGCATGGTCAAACACGCATGGTAAGATATACTTACCAAAAACTGAAAGTTGAGAATAGACACTTGACCCGGCAATATAATCAGAAATATTTATCGACATAGTTAACCTAGGAAGAGAAAACCTCACTTCCTGGAATTATGAACATTAACATTTGTAATCAAAGTCAACCTC
Organism: Palaemon carinicauda; assembly: GCF_036898095.1. NCBI lineage: Eukaryota > Metazoa > Arthropoda > Malacostraca > Decapoda > Palaemonidae > Palaemon > Palaemon carinicauda. Next base: position 73,707,446 of record NC_090755.1, read on the forward strand.
TCCACAAACCAACAAAGTCAACAGAATTTAATAAAATAATTTTGAGTACAAACTACACGACATAGTCAGATGTAAATTATCTGGAATTTTACGAAGACTAAAAAAAAAGACATTTGAGCTAACAACGACGAAGCCAATTATCCCGAAGAGAGGCACATTACCAGTATGAGCATGGCCTTCCCCCAACACTCTCTCTCTCTCTCTCTCTCTCTCTCTCTCTCTCTCTCTTAACCTCCGTAACCCAAAATGGTGATCGCCATGGCAGACGGGTCGTAAATAAGCTTTAACAGCCACTAAAAGAACAAATAAAGAACACTACTTCATCCTCGGTGCCGTTCTTTTCCATTTCATTCGACGACCATCAACGGAATTGCTTTTCCTCGAACGCTGCTACTTCTGCTGGCCCTGGTCCTGCTCCTGCTGCTTAAAAACCAGAGGTGGATGGGCGATGTCGCTTCTTCCTCCTCCTCCTCTGGGCCTTCTACTGACTTTTTAAGAGGGACAGGGGCCTTTGGGCCAGGGGTACTTGGTAAGGAGAAGGAAGCTCTCTCTCGCTCTCTCTCTCTCTCTCTCTCTCTCTCTCTCTCTCTCTCTCCTTTATGATTACCTAAATATCTAAAGCCAGGTATTATATAACTATAGACGTGAATTTACTAATCAACTACAACGTAATAATCGCAAAAAGTAGAGTAAGAAATTCATAAAAAAGGCTAATAAATAAATAACCTGACAAATATGAAATAAATAAGATAATACTCAAACATAGCATCGATGAACCAACCGATATCCACAGCTATTATTACATCCTGGCAGAGTGACGTTTACCAATTAACCTCCAGTGACACAAGACTCGAAAAAATGGGAAGGCCACACTGACCATCATGGCCAGTCATCGTCGGGGGGAGAAGGAGGAGGAGGAGGAGGAGGAGGAGGAGGATGGCCCAGAGTATATCATTCATAAACAATCTTACTATTATAGCCCGTTGGAAATCTTGGACTTCCTCGAATGCTCCGCAATTTACGAGGCACTCACTTTAAACATTGCCATTTGAGATCATGAACTCGACATTCGCATCTGGCTACGGTTTCTGAGAATATTTTGACTGCATATCATTTCAGTGCTGGGAGGCAATGTTTGACTAACAAAAGAAATTGAGGGTTTTTTTTTTCCAAAATAGAAAATCATGCACAAGATGAAAATAGACAGTCAGACGTTACTGACATGACAGAATTCATTAAAAAATATACGTAATTAGGTAAACGCAGCCAACAGTTCTCCATAAATAGACTCGTATTGCACGTAGACAAATAAGTATCCTTAAAGGTCACTCGTGAATGGCAGAGACAAGGGGCAGTGACAAAGGCCTAGACTCTGGCCATATGTACATATGATCAGTGCCAGAGCCACCTCTTCACCCAAGCTAGGACCAAGGAGGACCAGGCAATGGCTGCTGATGACTCAGCAGGTAGACCTATGGGAACCCCACCCAAACCCTCATCCTTAGCTCACAAGGATGGTTAGGTTGCATATACTACACATACACTATATAGCTAGAACCCCAGTCCAGCAGATCGCCAGGCAGGGACGTTTCCAATAGGATACCACAACCCTAATCTTATCGATTATTCCCATGTAATATCATCATCCTCTCATCCTACGCCTACTGACGCAAAGGGCCTCGGATACATTTCGCCAG
>NC_090755.1:73714142-73721951 GCF_036898095.1 Palaemon carinicauda
ACCATATCAACACTACGGTATATATCTAAGGCTATCACTATAAATCTATGTTTCACCATATCAACACTACGGTATATATCTTAGTCTATCACTATAAATCTATGTTTCACCATATCAACACTACGGTATATATCTTAGTCTATCACTATAAATCTATGTTTCACCATATCAACACTACGGTATATATCTTAGGCGATCGCAATAAATCTGTTTCACCATATCAACAATACGGTATATATCTAAGGCTATCACTATAAATCTATCAACATAGCCAAAATACGTTACACTACACTTTCCGACCAAGAAAAAAAAATACAATGAGAATAAAATAAAAGAGGGGCCAGGTATCCTCATTGACCCTTCCCCCTTAAACAATCTTCCAGCTCCGCGAATCCAAAGTCCCAGTCCGAGAGCCTTGTCTAAACGTGTATATTGCTTTGTGCCAATTAGTGGAAGTTTAATCTCGCATTCATCCCGTTGTTCCTAAGCATGTTTGTAAGATGTAAACATCGCCGAAACAACAGAGAGATTTGGAGTTCAGATCCTGCGACCTTGTTGTCAAATCTCTCCGTTTGTGAATTGGAATAATAAAAACCTTTATTTATTTAAGTGAAATTCTTCGGATGGTAGTGGAGTTATAAACAAAATTCTTCTGAATGACAAATAGTAATTTTTTTTTTTTAATGAAACTGGTGAAGGTAAGATTTTTATCTCCTATTTACAAGGTCAAGATGAACATAAATGAAGAAGATAAAAGCAAATCATGATAAATTGAAATAAATCTGATATAAATAAAAATTATAAAGAAGAGTTCTGAAAATTACAAAATATAATTTTGCGCAAATTCAAAAATAAAACTGAAAGGAAAAGGCAAAATATACATTCTCAGAGAAAATGCCATTTTTTATTCTTAAAAAAAAAAAAAAAAAAAAAAAAAAAAAAAAAAAAAAAAAAAAAAAAAAAACTAAGCAAAAGAGGAAACAAAAATAAGTCCCCCCCCCCCCCCCGGCCAACGTGACGCGTCTCGCAGACAAGACGAGCGGATAATTTGGTTTGCATAATTTAAAGGCAGCTTTCCGCCTTCCTGAGATAGTGGGGTTGCACTACGCTTTTCTCCTTATGTAAAACTCAGGACCTAGAATTAATTCTCTCTCTCTCTCTCTCTCTCTCTCTCTCTCTCTCTCTCTCTCTCTCTCTCTCTCTCTCACACACACACACATACAGGCTATACATCACACAGTATTATTAGTCTCAGAAAAAAGAAAAAAAAGATAGTTATTACAGGGATAAGTTTGGGGGTTAGCTTCTCATTAAAATTCCTAAAATAATATATCATAAAAAGAAACTTCTCTGTCAACTATGCATCACATAATATTAGTCTGGGATAATAAAAAAAAAAAAAAGGGTAGTTATTACAGTAATAAGTTTAGGAGTTAGCCCGACATCAAAATTCCTATAATGAATCTACCAAAAGGTAAAAGCGAATAATATAAGATGAATAAAAAGACAATACTTGGCAACAGTACTATGCCAGGCTGGCTAAGGAGACGAAAAATTATAAGATGTAACATTTCCGTTTTGGTTTCTAAATTCCCGCAGCATAATAAGGACACTTGGAAAGAGATGGAAGAAAACCTGACGCATTTCGGGCCAAGCCTTATGGTAATGTATTCAAGAAGTCTATTAAGAAAAGATTTAATTTTCTTTCTCTCTATAAAAAAGGAAGAGTTTTTTAAATATAAAATTGCAGGTTTTTTCTTCCGACCTTAGAGTTCACTTCTTTCAGAGAGAGTTTCTTCTACTTTTTAAGGGTTGTGGTGACCTGGTGGTAGCGTCCTTGCCAGGTGATTGCTAGACTGGGGTTAAAGTCCGGCTCAAACTTATTAGTTCCTTTAGTCGCTGCACCCTCACCTTCCTTGTGAGCTAAGGATGGGGCGTTTGGGGAAACCTATAGGTTTATCTGCTGAGTTATCAGCAGCCATTGCCTGGCCCTCCTTGCTCCTAGCTAGGGTGGAGAGGGGGCTTGGGCGTTGATCATATGTAATATGGTCAGTCTGTTAGATAGGGCTAAGTCACTGTCCCTTGCCTCTGCCATTTATGAGCGGCCTTTAAACCTTTAAAGGAAGATGGATTTATATTTCGAACATAACCATGCTTGACTCAGCACATCAGAGGTTCCCTTATGCAAAAGGGTTGGTAAGATAAAGTAATTACAGCAATGGAAATAACCTTCTCGTATATCTTCTCATAACTTTGATGAGATAATAAAAATCTGGTGAAAAAGACGAGATTTCGTGCGTCATTCGACCTCTTTGTATAAAGCTAATCCTAACACCGTAGATAAAAATTCCCTTTAATTATAACTTATCATAACTATAGCTAATTATAACTAATTTCTAACTTATGTAGGTCTAGACTTATGATTTTCCATAATATAAATTTTAATTAATGAAGATACAGACATCATAATCATAATCGTTTGAACACGTTGTTAATAGTTTATATATGACATATCTATTTTGACGTTGTTACTGTTTTTAGAATGATTTATTGTTAATTTGTTCTCATCAATTATTTATTTTCTTATTTCCTTTCATCACTAGGCTATTTTTCCCTATTGGAGCCCTTGGGCTAATATCATCTTGCTTTTCCAACTAGGGTTGTAACTTGGTTAGTAATAATAATAAAAATAGTAATAATAATAATAATAATAATAATAATAATAATAATAATAATAATAATAATAATAATAATAATAACTTCAGGAGAAATGTTTCTTGAATTATAAGCAGAAAAGTCTACATATTAGGTCTGAACGATTGAAGCGATACTAATCAATTAGCACGAAGAGGGAAATTAAAAGAAATTATATAATTTTCGTAGTGATTTCATTCATACTTGTCAAATAATTCATTGTTGAATAGGTGACAACTTTTCAAAAGGCGCAATCAACTAATTATATAAAAAATAAGAATATTTATATAATTTTATACAGTTAAGTTATGCATGTTTATAAGCTTGTACATTTGTATGTTTTTATGCATGTAGTAATGAATTGTATTTAAACAAAATACGACCGAATATTTAAAAAAAAGTCTGTAATATTTTGTATTTATTTCAATGGTAGTTTCCAAAGTAGGAGTAAAATCGAAACAATAGTTTTGAATGAAATCAAGTTTGGTAACCTATGAATGACTCGGAAATTAAGAGGAATGGTATTTACAAATAAACTGGAATGAAAACATACTCATTATTAAATGAATAACATTCAACAAGCAAAATAACCAAGTGGCTAATGCATTTAATTTAAACAAATTTGTAAAGAATTTACGGAAATTACGTAAAACCCACAGGAATTAAAGGAATACTAATTAAATAAATAGTATACACAACCTAATATCTTTTAGTACCATTTGCCACCAGCCATTTTTATACTTTGCCCTCAATCTCCCCTATATAATAAAGAGCAAGTATATATATATATATATATATATATATATATATATATATATATATATATATATATATATATATATATACACACACACACACACACACACACACACATATATATATATATATATATATATATATATATATATATATATATATATATATATATGTAAATATCACCCACGAATGGCATTTAATACCAGGGCCAGGGGAATGGCGGTGTATATTAGGACAGAGTACCCTGCTTCTCATAAGTCCTGCTATCAATGTGGATGTCATGAGATTCAGGTAATAAAAGTTTGTGGTAGGCATAACAACTTTTATTTATGTTCGATCTACCGGAATCCAGACATGGATGATTCTATCTTCGATTGTCTTCTTACCATTATGGCTAAGATACAAGAAGATGATAGAAAGGCTTCTTTTGTCTTTGTTGGTGATTTTAATGCTCACCATAGGGAGTGGTTAAGTTCTATCTCTCCTACTGATCGCCATGGCTTACGAGCTTTAGACTTTGCCTCTGAATCAGGCTGTGAGCAAATCATAAATGAAGCTACTCACAGGTCTGGTAATTGCTTGGACCTTGTATACACTGACTCCCCTGGCGTTATAACTGGTAAGGTTGGTTCTCCAGTCGGGACATCTGATCATGCCTTGATTTCATTATTGGTGAAGACTGAGCAGCCTGTCCCTGATATATCATATTCTTGTAAAATTTATATGAAATCCCAAGCTGACTGGAATGGGATTTTACATGATCTTTTGTGCTTGAATTGGTCACAATTATATAATAGTGTAGATCCTGTTGACCCTTTGAATGAGAATCTAGTCAACATAATTGATAGGCGTATCCCTTCTCGTGTGCTAAGGTACCGAGTGAAGGACAAACCGTGGTTCAATGATGATTGTAGACGTGCTTATTTGGAGAAGCAGGAGGCCTATCACCTTTGGAAGGGCAACAGATCAGATTTGACCTGGAACAACTATACTCAGCTTCGAGCTTTTGCTCAGAGAGTTTATGCCTCAACTGAAAAGGAGTACAATTTAACCATAAAAGAAACACTTTCTGGTACAACTCAGGAACATAAATGGTGGTCTACCCTTAAATCTGCACTCTTTGGTGTAGATGCAACAGTTCCTCCTTTACTTAAACCAGATGGCTCAGTCACTCACTGTCCAAAGGAAAAGGCAACCCTTTTGGCTGATGTTTTTGACTGTAAACAGAGTAATGAAAAACTTGAACTTCCTCATTCCTGTTTTCCTGAGGCTAAACTTACTAGTTTAGCTTTTCGATCTCGTGAGATTAAAGCTCTGTTGATGGACCTTGATGCTTATGGAGGTGTAGACCCAAATGGTATTTTTCCTTTGTTTTTTATAAAGACAGCAGATTTCTTAGCTCCAAAGTTATCTGTTATTTTGCGGAAGTTAGCAAGAAGAGGAGCTTTTAGCACTAGTTGGAGAATTGGTAATGTTACTCCTCTATGTAAATGTGTTTGTGGTAGCTCAAGTCCCACTGATTACCGCCCAATTTCCATAACTCCCATATTATCTAAAGTTTTTGAACGTCTTCTGGCAAAACGTCTTAATAGGTTTGCTGAAGGTAATCATCTACTCCCTAATTTGCAATTTGGTTTTCGTAAAGGCCTTGGAGCATGTGATGCCCTTCTTACAATCTCCAATGCTGTACAGAAATCCCTTGATTGTGGTCGGGAAATTCGTATGATTGGCCTTGATTTTAGTGCTGCCTTTGACCGTGTTAATCATGAGGCCCTTGTTTTCAAACTGAAACAGTTGGGAGTGGGTAGGTCGTTTCTTAGCATTATTACTGATTTTTTAAGTAACAGATCTCAAAGAGTTGTTGTTGATGGGCACCATAGTGATTATAGGAATGTGATATCCGGTGTTCCACAGGGTAGTGTTCTTGGCCCATTACTTTTCATACTATATACACATGACATGTGGTTTGGCCTAGAAAACAAGCTTGTTGCATATGCAGATGATGCTACTCTCTTTGCATCAATTCCATCCCCTGAATGTAGATCTAGGGTTGGTGAATCCCTTAATAGAGATTTAGCTAGAATTAGTGCATGGTGCAAATTATGGGGTATGAAGTTGAATCCTAACAAAACTCAAAGTATGATTTTAAGTAGGTCAAGGACGGTGGTTCCTCAACATCCGGATCTCAGTATTGATAATGTTTCTTTAAATATGTATGACTCTTTCAAAATTTTAGGTGTGATTCTCGACAGTAAATTTACTTTTGAGAAACATATAAGGTCTGTGTCTTCTTCAATTTCACAAAAAATAGGCTTATTGAGAAAGTCTTTCAAGATTTTCGGTGATCAATCTATTCTGAAGAAGTGTTTTAATTCTTTCATTCTACCTTGTTTTGAGTATTGTTCTCCTGTCTGGTCTTCAGCTGCTGATTCTCATCTTAATTTGTTGGACAGAAACTTACGGTCTATTAAATTTCTTATTCCTGATCTAGATATTAATCTCTGGCACCGTCGTTCAATTAGTTCATTATGTATGTTGCATAAGATTTTTCACAACTCTGACCATCCTTTACATTCAGATCTCCCTGGACAATTCTATCCTGTTCGTAATACTAGGCAGGCAGTTAATTCTAATAGCCAGGCCATCTCCATCACGAGGCTCAATACTACGCAGTACTCTAGAAGTTTTATTCCAGCTGTGACCAAGTTGTGGAATGATCTTCCTAATCGGGTGGTTGAATCAGTAGAACTTCAAAAGTTCAAAGTTGGAGCAAATGCTTTTTTGTTGACCAGGCGGACAAAGTCTTTTTATAGTTTATTTATGACATATTTGTTTTTGATGTTGTTGATAGTTTATTATATGACATGTCTGTTTTGACGTTGTTTCTTATTTTAGAATGATTTATTGTTAATTTGTTCTCTTCATTTATTTATTTCCTTATTTCCTTTCCTCACTGGGCTATTTTTCCCTGTTGGAGCCCCTGGGCTTATAGCATCTTGCTTTTCCAACTAGGGTTGTAGCTTGGATAGTAATAATAATAATAATAATAATTCTATCTTGGGAATATATATCCACTTGGAATTCATTTTATGGTAACAGCTTCTGGCCGGGTGGGGATTCGAACCACCACCTGTTCGGCTGGAGACTATGCCTGCAGTGACTAGTCTCTCTTGATAGCTCAGTCGGCATGGTCACTGCAGGCATAGTCTCCAGCCGAACAGGTGGTGGTTCGAATCCCCACCCGGCCAGAAGCTGTTACCATAAAATGAATTCCAAGTGGATATATATTCCCAAGATAGAATTCAGTATTAAATGCCATTCATGGGTGATATTTACATTAATTAAAATCACGTGTGCTTGTGATATATGTTCATATATATATATATATATATATATATATATATATATATATATATATATATATATATATATATATATATATATATATATATTATTTTCCTGTCACGCTGAGCGGTATTGACAGACGTATAACAAATACATCTCTTCCAATCTTTCTGGTTGGGGGGGGGGCGTGTGAGAGACAAGTCATACCCTGGTGTGAATAGGCGTCCCGGTAGGTACACGCGAGTGGGTGTGTATGTGCTTATCAATCTATATATATATATATATATATATATATATATATATATATATATATATATTATATATATATATATATATATATATATATATATAGATAGATAGATAGATAGATAGCCCTAATTTATGACAGGTAGCGTACACTTATAATCTTATATTCTTTTTATGTTCATTTTATACAATCCCTTTGACATTACCTGAAAAGAAGAGGAGGAACAAGACGTTCAAAGGGAATTCCATAAGTAACTGAATGTAAATATTTGATTTCCTTCGGCAATGAAACAAACATACAAACTTTTGAAAACTTCTGTGTCATGCTCACGAGTAATATAATCCCTCCCCTTCTTTTATGGCTAATAAAAGATCGTAAGTTTTTTTTTTTTTCTATGTAACCGATCAGCTATTCGTTGCTTTTATTCGAGCTATTGTTGCAATAGTGTGTGTGAGTTAAGAGTCTAACATGGCTACACAATAATTGAGCTAGAGAGAGAGAGAGAGAGAGAGAGAGAGAGAGAGAGAGAGAGAGACTCCTATTTACAGGTCATGTAAAACTTGAATTAATTACAAATCAGATATTTCTCATGAGAGAGAGAGAGAGAGAGAGAGAGAGAGAGAGAGAGAGAGAGAGAGAGAGAGAGAGAGAGAGAGAGAGAGAGAGAGAGAGAGAGAGACTCCTATTTACAGGTCATGTAAAACTTGAATTAATTAAAATCAGAAATTCTCTCAGGAGAGAGAGAGAGAGAGAGAGAGAGAGAGAGA
>NC_090755.1:73722451-73724951 GCF_036898095.1 Palaemon carinicauda
TTGCAACATCCGCAGACTTTTACTGTCCTGTAACATAATATCAGGAATATAATAAAAAGACTTTACTGAATGAGAGTACATTTCCGGCGAACATGAAATGTCCATTACTGGGCGAAGGGAGCGGAAGATCTTTAAAACAGTTTAGAAGGTTTTGATAAAATGCTCTGAAGGGGAAACCAAATGGATTTTGGTTGGAAAAGATAGAAGATAAAATCATTCAAAGTTCAAATTACATATAAATGGATATTTTCCAAATGAAAACGCAGACCAATAAGGAGTTATTATGTTGGGTTTTAATGGTATTTTGATATAGCGAAGTACTGCTTAATAAAAAGCATTTTAAGGTCCATGTAATTTACCACGAAATTCTTTCAGCAACTGTATAATACACACACACACACACATTATATATATATATATATATATATATATATATATATTATATATATATAGTATATATATATATATATATATATATATATATATATATATATATACATATATATATAATGTCATATCGGATCAGACTGAACACAATTACTAAAGCTTTAAGAATTTGATTTTTTTTTCTAATCTTAAATAATCAATTCAATACAAAAATTTAATCCAAACACTAGGAGTATCGAAGTGCCATTGTGACTGACTTCCCGTACCTATATATTTTCATGAAGGCAAAATAAGGATTGTTAAGTACAGTAATAAGATCAACAAGTCAGTTTACAAACACCCAAAATTAAGATATCATTCTGTTCTAACCTATTGCAAATTAACTACAAAGGCATAATTGTTCTAATTCTTGATATAATAGAATTGATTTACCTCTTGTACTTTAAATGGCAAAATCCAAATTATAGGAAACTAAATGAAAACATAAAATCAAACTGATTCATGGAACTTATATATCAAAATAAATATCTTAGTTTCATGCTCTGAATGTTCTCGAATGAGAGCAATAATTAAAGAAAAATTTCATCTGCTAGAAAAATATATCAAATCAATCAAGTAATAAAATATTTAAACTGAAGATTCTCTATACAATCGGCCTCAAAAAAGAAAATAATAATAAAAAAAAAAAAATTATAAGGGGATCTAGGAATGTTTACATAAAATACCTCCGGACATTTCATTTGAAAGATTCAGTGTTTGTTAACACAAATCCAAACATTCAAACACCTTGTATTACCCAGATGAAAACACCGGTCCAGGAAAGTTATACGGGAGTGCTTCCACATACATTTATTTCCATGTAAACGCTGCTCTCACAGCCAAACATGATAGGAAGCCTTTATACAATTCGGGGTCTTAAATTACCTGGTTTCCGAGCAAAAAGTTTGTTGTGTGTGTTGAAGAAGACCAATACCACTGTAATAGGATGTCATAATGACAGCAAAACTGAAAATGTTATAGACGTCAAAGAAAACCAGTTAATAATAATGTATAATTTTAGCTCAACCATCTCTCTCTCTCTCTCTCTCTCTCTCTCTCTCTCTCTCTCTCTCTCTCTCTCTCTCTCTCTCTCTCTCTCTCTCTCTCTCTCTCAGAAGCTGTATGTATTCGGTACATCCTAGCCCACACACTAAATATCGGTGAAGGCCTAAAATTCAATTTTCGCTTTAGCTCTCCCTTCCAGTATCTAAACTACCTTCCCTTTATAGAAACAATTCTGCAACAACATGCACCCAAGGATCTCAGCTTTCAGTATTTTGTCTGAAAATACTACTAAAAATTCATATATTCCAGCACACAACATAGAATCTCGTTCACTTCAACTTTATAGCCACGCAAACCATGGAGAAGCATACCAAGCAAGAATAGTCTTCATTGAATACCTTTCTGTAATGCAGATTACATATTACAAAAAAACAACTGTTACTGTACATAATAATGATTTAGAATACTTAAGAAATTTATTGGTCATACTAAGCACCTTTGACATATGGATTAGCAACGAAATACAAGAACCTATCGATTTTTCATATTAAGATATGTTAGTGAAAAATTAGAAATATTTAAAACAATTTTGGTTTAAAACATCAAGATATACACAAAAGTATTAATTAATAACACTGGAATACGGCGATGGTCCATACCAGATAAGAGATAGTAAAATTGAACAAAAACCTAATTTTATTATCACACAACATATTTCAAAAGAAAACGGAACATAATACTTGTGAACAGGGCTCGGCGCACCCATTTGGCTTTTAACCCCTGTAACTATGAATACATTTGCATAGGATATACTCCACGTGCTCAGACAGAGGCGTAGGCTTATATGCACGCAACTTAACACGAGATTATGTTCATCTACGGAATTTACGCGAAAATGTCACGCAAAACATCTTGGTTATATCTGTTATCATCCCATGAGAGAGAGAGAGAGAGAGAGAGAGAGAGAGAGAGAGAGAGAGAGAGAGAGAGAGAGAGAGAGAGAGAGAGAGATATTTCCTGTATAGTATCAAAACTCTGAACACTGACGCCTTTTTTTCATGATAGAATA
>NC_090755.1:73729951-73740039 GCF_036898095.1 Palaemon carinicauda
ATGGCGGTGAATATATTTTTTCTTTATTTTCCCTTAATTTAATTCCTTTCAATCTAATACTCTATCTGAGTTAGCATACACTGTTAAAAAAAAACCGTAACTTTAATCGGAAATTCTGCGTAAAAATATACTGTTCTCAGCCGTATTTCAGTAAAATACAAGCGACCGTAATTTCTACCCTACTTTGCTATTATCTATTACTGGTTGGTGACCGTAATATCACTCCTTTACGTCAATATATCAGTTTTTAAAACTGTATATGCCTGGCAGTATTTGTGCTAAGATTTTTACCATTTTTTTTTTTTTTTTTTTTTTTTTTACAGAAATTTTTAACAGTGCAGGTCAGGATATAATTCATCGTTTAGAAATCACCACTAACTGTGGTACATAAGTTTGACTTCTTCTATTTGTAATGGTAAGTAGACCGAGGTGCAGATATGATGAAATCAATATAACTCTTAGCTGTGACCAGATTGTGGAATGATCTTTCTAATGTCGCAGTTGAATCGGTGGAACTTCGGAACTTTAAGCTTACAGCGAGTATTTTCATGTTGAACAGGAAGTTGACATACAGTAAGTTTGTATCGTTCTATATACGATACAAATATTTTAACGTTGTTACTGATCCTGAAATATTCTCTTTTTAATTCATTATTTCATTATATAGTTCAATCATTTCCCTTCCTCAATACGCTATTTTCCCTGTTGGAGTCCTTGGGTTTGTAGAACTCTGTAGCTTAGCTAGAAATAATGATAAGTGGCAGAGCTAATAGAATTTCGTAATAACGAAAATATAGAAAAAATTAGTGAATACTTCGGCATAGAAAAGATCGACCTTGGCGAACAAGGGAAATATATTAATTATCCTTAGAATTTTAATTATCACAGATAAATGCAATTTATCCAAGGTTCCGGCACCATGATACAAGTGCACATGCTTTCTGAAATGCCCTAGAGAAATTTTTTTCTGAAATACCCCATTGACAAAGAAAGTAAGGAGAATCATCACAAATAGAATTCCTCCTTTCAATGTTCACAATTACTATTCAAAACATTTCATAACATTATATGCACAATTTAGTTGTGGTGAAATCAATGTTAAAATGAATACAGTAACATACAGGAAAAAAAGGCGACATTTAAACAAACAATACAACAAAAAGTATAAAAGATCACCCAAGCAAAAAAAACTGAAATATATGCTGGAATGATCATGAACGCCCGTGGGCGCACATTCACAAAAACGAGCAAATTACAACGCTGCAATGATCGGTCAATTACCACTTGAAGTATATTTCGACACTGAATAATGGGGCACATCCTATCGGACAACAGCTCAAATTGCATTTGCTTTCGGTAAACAGTACCCGACGAATGACGAATATTTGAACACGTTCATGCGGGCAATATTGAAGCTGATCAAACACAGACACACATTATATATATATATATATATATATATATATATATATATATATATATATATATATATATATATATATATACACACATAATTATACACACACACACACACACACACACACACACACACACATATATATATATATATATATATATATATATATATATATATATATATAAACACATTATACACATAAATATACACACACATATATATATATATACATATATACATATATATATATATAAATATAAATACATAAATATAAATAAATTATATATATATATATATATATATATATATATATATATATATATATATATATATATATATATATATATATATACTCCCGATGCGAAAAAGGACATGAATGAGGCCTTTGTCCTGTAGTGGACTGGAAACAGCTGCATTTGCTTTTGTACTATATATATATATATATATATATATATATATATATATATATATATATATATATATATATATATATATATGTGTGTGTGTGTGTGTGTGTGTGTGTGTGTGTGTGTGTGTATACACTCACACACCTTCCTCGTCATCATCATTCTTTTTTATCAAGACATCTGAGAGCGAGCAATTTAATTTGCATTGGTATTGGCCTAATACAAGGAAATACTTTCAAATAATCAAATAGAAATATATATAAGTATTACAGCATGTATGTATAAAATACCCCTGAAAGGTAATGCTGTCTATTACAACAGAAATGGCAGAGCTATCTATTACAACAGAAAAGATAATGCTATCTATTAAATATCTATTAAAAGCCATTCCTAGGTTCATCAAAATGAAGGCTGACAAACAAATAGAATGAAATAAATACAATGAACGAGAATAAAACAACGCTGAAATAGGGTCTGCTCTTTATCACATACGAGAGTAGGCTATATGTCTATTCGAGCATTGGGAAAAGTTGGCATTTTTTCGTTAATAAACCTGTGATCATATTTTAATTGCAAATTAATCATTATTCCATTTACGAGTATTATTTTAGTATAATGAAGAGAATATGTAGGGCCATAGACGTGATTACGTTCAGCTATTTTCATAAAGGAGCTTGGAAAAAAAATGTCATTATCAAAAACAAAAGAGCTCATGGCGTCAGCTAATTCGATTCAGGGTACAACCCTATAATATAATTATCTTTGTTATTATTTTTTCCGCCATCCGCCTAGCGCTCTCAAATCTCCAGCAAGGCCCGATATGTAATTTATAAAGCTCATTGGACAGTAATTGAATTGCCTTATTCAAATAAGTAACGCCAATACCAACGGTCCTCGGCTGTATCACACGAAACGAGACCGAGTTTATTATTAGAGCGACGATGGACTCGGTGGATGCAATTTCAAGCCAGACTGTGTTTGTGTTTGAGTGTGGAGGCCTTAATAAATTCATGCATAAACATCTGTGGACAAGATTGGTTCTCTTCATACACGAAAGGGTGTTATGAAACATACGTGCTTAGATTTATGGTTATAAATAGTATCAAATAACGGATAACGATCACTTGCAATGAAAATAATATCTATGATTCGAAAACTATGGGTGAGTAGTCGAATCCAAGGTCAACCCTCAATAATTTCCAATAGTAGCCTATCCATAGCCTCATCATCCTTGTGGGCTATGAATGTAGGAGGCTGGGGTTTGGGTATCCTGAAGGTCTACATGTTGAATCATCAGCAGCCATTGTCTGGCCTTCCCTGGTCCTATTTTGGGTGGGAAGGGCATGTAAGAGTTAGCCCTTTGCCTCTGCTGCACACGAGGTTCGTTGAAAATGATAAAAGGAACACTTATCTGTCGCAAGTGAAGAAACATTGAGGAAAAGCATAACAGATAAAATGACAGACGAATAAATAGGAAAGGCGGAAAATTGAAACGCACGTTGAATGGACAGACAGAACAACATAATGGTAATGGGTCACAATAAAGAAGCTAATGGAGTATGTGAATGAGATGAAAAGCCATATCGAGGACGCAGTAAAAAATTGAGATGAACATTCCGGTTGAAAATCAGCTTTAGACAGAAAAGGCTGACACATCGACGAGCTGTCTAAATGGGTCTAACGTGGAAGGCTTCGAGCTGACAGGTAACCTGTCAGCGACAAGGGCGAAGAGCGATATCTCAATTAGAGGGTAAAAGCACATTCACTTCCATCAAAATTTTCTTTTTAAAATAAATCATAAATAAATTTACGTATAAAGAAATAGAACCCAGTGAAGAAATGTGATGTAGAAGATAGCTTTAGAGTTGAAAATTTGAGGTAACCTGCATAAACTGGGGCTGAAAGTTTTATTCACTGGGAAAATGTCAAGCAATACGAGAGAACTTTCAACGTCAAGACCTGAGCTTAGGAAGATGAATTATGTATGTGCCTCACATCATGGCATTAAAAGGGGCCTTTCATGATGTCTGAATAGTTCGACATACAACTACAGAGAGAGAGAGAGAGAGAGAGAGAGAGAGAGAGAGAGAGAGAGAGAGAGAGAGAGTCAAAAAGTCAAAGTCAAAAACCTTTATTCCATTATAAAATGGTTATCCTGTGTGTGAGAGAGAGAGAGAGAGAGAGAGAGAGAGAGAGAGAGAGAGAGAGAGAGAGAGAGAGAGAGAGAGAGAGAGAGTCCTTTTCAAATTGATTTCACTTGCATTAAATCCTAATCATCTCTGTTATAAGTTTGTGTTTAATCACATAGTCTCTCTTGCAGTCAAATTGAAACACCCCATTTATCAAGATACTTAATAAAAAAAATATTCCTTTTCTCTGTACACATTCTGTGAAGTATGTAACATTACCTTCAGGCACATTTACTACGATAGTGAACAAATATAGAACAAACGTTTGAAGGTCACGAACTTTACACTGACCCTAGGTCATAACCTTCCTCTGGCTACTGACGAGGTTTTGTTTAAGACTTGCTATCCAAGCTAATCACGATCATTTAAGAATTTCATTCTTCAAATAGTATCAAAAGTTGTATAATTCCATTTAGATGACCTGAATTCTGTTTATCACAAGTGAAAAGAACTTTTACTTCTAAAATACTTGGATATTGTAACTACCACATAGCAAAATCGGCAACCACGACATTGCACAATGGGTCAAGATATGACTGACAACAACTGAATTAACTGACTAGGTTAAGATATGACTGACAACAACTGAATTGACTGACTAGGTTAAGATATGACTGACAACAACTGAATCGACTGACTAGGTTAAGATATGACTGACAACAACTGAATTGACTGACTAGGTTAAGATATGACTGACAACAACTGAATTAACTGACTAGGTTAAGATATGACTGACAACTGAATTAACTGACTAGGTTAAGATATGACTGACAACAACTGAATCGACTGACTAGGTTAAGATATGACTGACAACAACTGAATTGACTGACTAGGTTAAGATATGACTGACAACAACTGAATTAGCTGACTAGGTTAAGATATGACTGACAACAACTGAATTGACTGACTAGGTTAAGATATGACTGACAACAACTGAATTAGCTGACTAGGTTAAGATATGACTGACAACAACTGAATTGACTGACTAGGTTAAGATATGACTGACAACAACTGAATTACCTGACTAGGTTAAGATATGACTGACAACAACTGAATTAACTGACTAGGTTAAGATATGACTGACAACTGAATTAACTGACTAGGTTAAGATATGACTGACAACAACTGAATTAACTGACTAGGTTAAGATATGACTGACAACAACTGAATTGACTGACTAGGTTAAGATATGACTGACAACAACTGAATCGACTGACTAGGTTAAGATATGACTGACAACAACTGAATTGACTGACTAGGTTAAGATATGACTGACAACAACTGAATTAACTGACTAGGTTAAGATATGACTGACAACTGAATTAACTGACTAGGTTAAGATATGACTGACAACAACTGAATCGACTGACTAGGTTAAGATATGACTGACAACAACTGAATTGACTGACTAGGTTAAGATATGACTGACAACAACTGAATTAGCTGACTAGGTTAAGATATGACTGACAACAACTGAATTGACTGACTAGGTTAAGATATGACTGACAACAACTGAATTAGCTGACTAGGTTAAGATATGACTGACAACAACTGAATTGACTGACTAGGTTAAGATATGACTGACAACAACTGAATTACCTGACTAGGTTAAGATATGACTGACAACAACTGAATTAACTGACTAGGTTAAGATATGACTGACAACTGAATTAACTGACTAGGTTAAGATATGACTGACAACAACTGAATCGACTGACTAGGTTAAGATATGACTGACAACAACTGAATTGACTGACTAGGTTAAGATATGACTGACAACAACTGAATTAGCTGACTAGGTTAAGATATGACTGACAACAACTGAATTGACTGACTAGGTTAAGATATGACTGACAACAACTGAATTAACTGACTAGGTTAAGATATGACTGACAACAACTGAATTAACTGACTAGGTTAAGATATGACTGACAACAACTGAATTAACTGAACAAATTATGTTCTCACATCAAAGGCATCCGGTCTGACTGTCTCTTTTAGCTATAAGAAAATACTTGAAAGCCAACCCTGGAAACCAACGAGGTGAAAAAAAGGACCCTAAATTAATAAAGATGAACAACCGATATGCGCAACACTTACGTAACCAGACGGGTTGTTGTTGTTGACATCAAGAAGCTTACCTAGAAAAAGAATACACAAGTAATTAATTCGTGAACAGTAAATTATAAAATCTAAGTCATTATAAATGACTTGAAACTATAATCAACATGTAGGAAAAATAATAATATAAAAACTATAGCTATATGCGTACTCATGTACGCTATAAATGGAGTCAGCCCTTTTTGTTATCACAATCATTATGAAATGGAAAACTTATATCCGGAAACTCTTGGCATCATATCCATTTTTTTTTTATCATGGATTTTCCAGTAAAGTGTCCGTTCGATGTAACCTATACACAATCTTTCATATTTGTTTGAAACTTAAAATAACGCCCCCCCCCCCACCCCTATGGTTCGCACTAATGGCCTTGGATTTTCCAGGTAACTTCTAATCCCCATAATACATCATTTGCGTAATCTCTTACTGTTTGCAAAGCTAATCGCTTGCACGCAATTACGGAGTTCTTGGAGGCAAGTTGCATAGCCTTCATAAACCCCATGTTTTCTTAGTGATATTTTTGGTGGGCTACACAAAGAAGGGAGAGGACAGAGAGAGAAAAGGGCTGGAATTGCATGGCGATGAAAAATGGTAAATTCAAATGAAGGGATATGCATATGTATATACACGCATAACAAAAGGGCTTTTCTTAACGCATGTTTTGGGATTAATGTTCCATTGAGACCCGGCGGAACGATATTGAAAAGAACACCGTCTGGGTACAGCTGGATGATTATTTCAAACTGAATGAAAAAGCGGACAGGTAATGGCATTTTCAGGGATCTGTGACGTCACCGTCCTCGCCCAAATACGCACCTATAATAAAGCTTACATATCGCAAACAATAATCGCAACATTTGCGTTATTCAAAGCGACGCGATTCTAGAACCCAATGGAGGAAAACTGCAGCAAAGAAAGTCCTCTGTATACCACGCTTGCCTTTTCATTCCATGAGCCGAGCAAATAACAGGGGGAAGTGTAGTGTGTGTTCTCTTGTAAAGCAAACGCTCCATATTAGTTTGCACGATGCTACACAAAAAGTCAAACTTAAGCGTAAAGATACTTTTGTATTTTGTCATTAAGGGGGAAAAGGGTTACCAACCGACCTTAGTAAGCAATGAAAACATCTTGATATTTTAATCGCATACCTGTTCCCTTTTAGAAGAGGGGATCTCAGAAGATATTTTATAAAGTGTCTAGAAAATGAGAATAATGAATGTAAATGGGGACAAGAGTAAGGCAATGAGATTATATCTTAAGAAGGAAGGTGGAGTAACAAACATTGGTTTGGATGGTGGAAGAATGGCATGTTGGGAGTATCATAACTGTTGAGGGCGAGATGAAAGACGAGGAGAGGCACAGAATAGAAGAAGGGAGGTACCTGCCCTCGGGCTATAAACTGGATTGTATCCAGGGGGTACTTATCCTTTCCCCATATTCCCCACTTCCCTGTCCTCATCGTACTCGTACTCGAGACTTGATTTGTCCCTAGAAGCCAGAGAGGCATATTACGAAGCTACTGTTGAGCCATTTTTCCTTTATGGGAGTTTATTACCTATATTGGATGCGAATGAACGGAAAAAGGTTGACAATGTTGAGGTTAATAGTCTGTGGTGTAAAAACAATTGATATAACGAGGCAAGATAATATATGCAAAGGGGTATAATTTCTAGTATAATTAATAAGCTGAATCAAAGTATTTCAATGTGGTTCGGTCTAATGGAGAGAAATGAGAACGATAAATGAGTGAAAACAATGTATAATTCGTAAGTGTTGGGAGGTATGAGAAGAGGAAAGCTTCGAAAGGGTTGGACAGATCGTCTGAAACAAGTTTTGGAAGTGCAAGATAAACTTGAATGGTGAAATGTGTCCAGGGGGTTTGAGGGCCCATGACGCAATGTTCATGACCCTTTTATGTCAATGAAATAAGCGACTATTGTTGAGGAAATCTGACTCCACGGGGACTCATCCATGACACAGCAATTAAAGGAGGAATGTGACAATAGCTTGAGATAGTCGTATATGTAGTTACCCTGTGTTTTTAAGTTTATATATATATATATATATATATATATATATATATATATATATATATATATATATATATATATATATATGTGTGTGTGTGTGTGTATATATATATATATGTATATATATATATATATATATATATATATATATATATACACATATATATAGACATATATATATATATATCTATATATATATATATATATATATATATATATATATATATATATATATATATATATATATATATAGACATATATCTATCTATCTATCTATCTATATATATATATATATATATATATATATATATATATAGACATATATCTATATATATATATATATATATATATATATATATATATATATATAGACATATATATATATATATATATATATATATATATATATATATATATATATATATATATATATATGAATTATTAAAGTAATGATAAGGAAGCACACTTCGCCACCTCGCTTATACTAAGTTAATTCACCTATAAAAATCAATAGAATAACATATAACATTTGAATTCCTATTTGAAATTCCGCTAAAATGCGCAACCAAAACATAGGACGAGTACTCAAGATTTCACACCTTGTTTTTCACATTTGAAAAAAAAAAAACGAAAATATTTTCACCTTTTTAAAAATGCTGGTGTTGTTCAAGAGACCTAAATTCTATGAAACTTTCCTTCGTCTTCTTCGCTCTCATTTATTCTCGCACGTGTGAACAAGAAGAGCGAAGACGTTTTCCAGCAATAAACTTTGAAACTGGCACTGACTTAGTATTCGCCTCCTACCACCAGTGTTCACCATTCCTCCGCTTCTCCGTCGCCATCTATCCACCATCGTTTTTCCAGATCCTCTCCCCAGGACCCATTACTGCTAAGGCCTCTTCTACGGATGACCTTCCAAAAACCATAGCATCCTAGTGAGACCCCCTCGACAAAATCCCTAGCCTCCTAATGAGACCATTACTAAGTATGCATGGCCCTCTCCCAAAAGCCATTACCTCAAGGAACCATTGTCTCCTGAATGTTCTCCTTCCTCCATACCTACCAGTTCCTAAATCCAAGGTCCTTTATCTTCCAGAATGTCTTTCCTCACAACATTTTACCTCCAAGAAAGTCTCTCTCCAATGCCCATTGCCTCGAAGAGCGTACTTCTCCCCAACTCTTATTATCTATCAAAAGAACATGAGAAAACTAATAGAGGCTTCGTACTCTTATGTAATTCTCACTTCATGGCTCCATTATTTCTAAATTAACCTAAAATCTATTCAGCATCTAGAGTAATCGGAAGAGTTCGAAACCAAAATGCTATTGGGAGAAGAGTACTTTTATAAATGTACCAAAACCAAAACAGTTCAGTAAAATCTAAACTACATTCCCGACTTCATTTCGAAAAAAACAAAATGGGATGAAGCGTTTCAACTTCAAGAAAACATCCTCTCCCGAAATTCCGAATTAAACAAACGTCATAGATTGAGAAAGTAAAAACATAATACTCACGCTTATAATATTCAAAAAATATTTTTTTGTCCATTCCAATTAATCAGGCAAGGCATTAAAACTATTAATTAATACGCATTGTTCAAGTGTGGGTTGTAAAATTGCAATGTAGCAACAAAATACCACCAAACAGTGCAATCATATATATAATATATATATATATATATATATATATATATATATATATATATATATAAATATATATATATATATATATATATATATCTATATATATCTCTATATATATATCTCTATATATATATATAAATATATATATATATATATATATATATATATATATATATATATATATACATATATATACATATATATATACACATTTATATATATTATATATACACACACTGAAGGACAGTAAACATTTTTAGTTTTTATTTTCAGTTCCATT
>NC_090755.1:73740539-73750539 GCF_036898095.1 Palaemon carinicauda
AAACAATAAAATAATTCACTCTGAAAGTACATGGATTTCTCCATACAGAGTAGACGCCTCTCATTAAAAAGTGTAGTTAGTAAGCGTCAATTGTCGTACAGAATTGAACGAGCTTGTGGATTCTAGTCAGTTAACATAGTAAATACTAAATAATTATTTCCGAGAATAGATACCGCATTTAATACAGGGAAAATGTGTGTGTAATTTCACTAATTTCCAGAGAAAAGGTGTTCTAATCCATCTCTCTCTCTCTCTCTCTCTCTCTCTCTCTCTCCTCTCTCTCTCTCTCTCTCAAATTTATTATACATCATTAAATTAAGGTTTTCATAATTATGTATTTAAATTTATTGCAATTGAGAATTAACTTTACCTTAAGTAATGCATACATATCTTCACTTGTGACTATATCATGCTATCAACAGGTGAGAAAGAAGGTGGAGAAAGATATATGAGAATAAAACAAATGTAATATTTTATTTTAGCCAAGAGATTTTCGAAAAGACTTATGGCAATCTTGAATTTGGAAATGACCAATCTTCATAATCAAAATATATAGATCTCTTCATTTGAAATTAGAGAGAACCTAATTACCTGAAATCATGATTAGGTCAATTACGAATTATTATAAAGGTAGTGGTTTGATCTGGTTATCAAATGAACTAGAGACTGTGCAGGTGTATTCTGTGTATTTGTGTGTGTGTGTGTATAATGAATATTAAATATATACTGTATACATATATATAGATGTTTATATATATATATATATATATATACATATATATATGTATATATATATATATATATGTGTGTGTGTGTGTGTGTGTGTGTGAAACACAAAGAGAGAGAGAGAGAGGAGAGAGAGAGAGAGAGAGAAGTACCACCCCCCAGTTTGTCATGGATTACCGTCGTGAGCTGACAACCCTAGCGATGGTAATGCAAAGTTTTACCTTTTGGGCTTTTCAGATGAGCCGATCCCGGAACTGAAGTCCAACATCGAAATTGACACCTTCGGAGGAGATGAAGAAGGAGACGACACCTCCTCCCGGTCCCGACTCCGCAACCTCAACCTCTTCTGAAGTATCTCCTCCAGGGTCAGATAGGCACCTCCTCTTCCCTCCCTCCCTCCCTCCCTCCCCTTCCCCCGCCCCTCCCTCCCTCCCCCCCTTCCCCTTCAGGCTAACCAGAAATATCCAGTTTTAAATCAGTTGGTATTTTTCAGTAATGATTTCTCTCTTTTATTAGTAATGTATTTTACAAATAAGCTCATCTTTATTTCATATTCATATGTGGTCCTTTATTTATAAAAACGTTACCAACTCCAATCCTACATAAATTGTACCGCACTTTAAAACATCTTTTCCTTGCTCGTGTAATACAGTTTTGTACTGAATATCACACGATGTGAGCTACATTTTAACATGAGTTTATTTTGATTATAACAAGAGTTGATTCATTAATTATTTCTCTTACGTTTAGACCATTTCCCAAGAATATTGGCATCATAATATGATCTAACAGGAATTAGACTTTTCTAGAGTATAGTTACAGTAAAAAGAACATGAAGATATTTTTGTGGACTTGAATTTTAATGGTACTCATATTGATAACATTTTCCATACTTGAAAGCATGTCTGGCATTTTCATGGTAGGGTTGAGTAACCTTTGACCCTGGTACTGGATATTATTCTCTCTCTCTCTCCCTCTCTCTCTCTCTCTCCACTCTCTCTCTCTCCCTCTCTCTCTCTCTCTCCTCTCTTTGTATATTTTAATTCAGAACTATTATTGACCCATAAGTGTTGTTTTAAAACATCAGCGAAATAAACTACCTTTTATATATCAAATTCATATCTCCAGTCCAGCAATCTTTCGTAACCTTCATTAACTTTGTGTCACTGGATAGGGCCAATATTCATCTTTCAATATATATATATATATATATATATATATATCCCTATTAGGCTGTTGACATACGAAATTTCCTGAAATTACAGCTTCATTGCCTGGAGAATCATATTTACTTCAAGTTAGAGAAATTATTACATTGGATGGACCTTGTGATCCTTTAGAGTAAAATAGCCTTTGACCCTCCCCCCACAGGTACTCCCCATACCCCCCCCCCCCCCAATTCAATCACCCCTATGACCTGTGATGATGAACTTTGACCTACTTGGAAATATTTAGCACAACCTTTATATGCTTTGCTGTATGATTTCCTTTTTACTTGTATGGAGAATATCCTCTTTATCTTTGTTAATGCCGTCATTTCTCGTTGATGCTTTTCTAGGATTTATTATTATTATTGGTTATTATCATTATTATTATTATTATTATTATTATTATTATTATCATTATTATTATTAATTATTATAATTATTATTATTATTATTGTTACAATCAAATGTTATCTTGAAGTAAAATGTTTATATTTTATAGTGATGTTACTGTTTCAGTAAGTTACTGAAAGGGATCTGCTTAATTTTCATACAATCTTTATTTTTATTATTATTATTATCATATGTATTTTGAGGCCTTCTTTGCTATCTAAACAAGAAGCTTAGCTTTGAAACATGAACACAATTGTGTATGTCTGTGTTCAAGCTTTTATATAAGCAAATGCAAGCGTCTACATATAATAATTTGCTTAATCAATTTCAAATATTTTTTCTTAATGTTCTAGGAATTTATATATAGGCATCTTTCTGTTTGATGTGTTCTTTTGCTTGTAAGCCCTTGTGGAATAGCTTGATTTCTAATACCATTTGAAACAACTAATGCTGATTTTCTAAAGGTAGAAATTTGATTGATTAAGACTATTAAGATTATAATCTTCACAACATAAGAATCTCTCAGTATGATTTCGTGACTTTTTTTTTTTATGTAGTTTCGCCTTTGTTATACCGAAGGAGAATTTGAATCTTGTTGAATTCGCTGTTATTCGCTCAAATAGATATACAGGTTTTTAGAATGTTTTTGATATAAGAAAGATATTTCATCGTGTACAGAGAGGCATCAGGATTTTTTAGACTCCCAAATGTAGAATGGATATTTTGGATTGAAATATTTTGCGAAATGTTGTGTCCGGAAAAAAAAGATGAATTACTTAGCGTTTCTATCTAGTTTATATTTTTTTCCTCGAAATTTGCCTTTTGCAGTTATATTGAAATCATGAATTTGAGACACGCTACCATTCCTTTCCGAAATTCATTTTTTTTTTTTTTTTTTTTTTGCGCCATCAGTGTATTCCAATTTGGTTTCATTAATTTTTTTTTATGACCAAATAACTGCATTTTTTATAACAAAAAATAAAAGAATTTACGGGTTTCATGGATATACAATACATCTTCCCCATGTGGATTCACTGGCATTTAATTATAATATATATATACATATATATATTATTTATATATGTAATTTAGACCAAGAATTACTTGAAGTAAGTTATGAGCTCATGACCTAATTTAGTGTTAGCGTAGTTATAAGGTGTTTAGAATACAGCTCAAATGCTTTGTAAAAAATTTTGCATATTGATATTAATATACACATACATGCTCACAATGTATATGCCATATTTATATACACTTTATACGCATATATTTATACATATATATATATAATATATATATGTGTGTGTGTGTATATATATATATATATATATATACATATATATATACAGTATATATATATGTATATATTATATATATATATATTTATGCTTAGAACACATATGTATAGATACATATATAGGTATATGTTTTATACGTATGTGCGTGTATATATATATATATATATATATAAAGACACGTATTGAGTTAGATTATGTATTACAGCCATTAAAGACTATGATATATAATATCCATATATTATATATATATATATATATGAATTCAGTGTCATGTATAAAAGTGTATATGTTATGCATGTATGAAATGTGTATAGATTTTTTGATGCTCCGTTTATCGCTGTTGTTTTCTTACTGTCATTCCTCATTGAAATAGGCAAAATACAATCAAGTATGGTATATAGTACATGATGTATACATATATATGTCACCCAATATGTGTCTTATGGTGTGAGTTTTTTAAAACCGGCCGGACTCTTCGATTGTTAAGAAAATCCAAAAATAAATTAAAATGCTTATTTCGTAATGTATCGATACACACGTTCGGAACCTCCTAATTGTTATGTAAGTAAAAGTAAGCTCATTTCCAGTTTGTATTTTGTAATTTGCTGTCAAAATGTACCTGTAATAAAGCTTGGCACCTCTTCAGGGTGTTGCGTGAAAGAACTCATTGATAGACTGCAAAATCTGTGTTCCCTTTTTTCACAGCCTGTAAATGAAGGCTTTGTTCGAAAAGATCACATTTTCCAAAGTGACCTAAATCCAACGTTACTTTTGCCTTGAAGAAGATCAAAAATTTATTCCGCACAGATTTCCTATGTTACTGATGCAGAAAACCAAAATAAAAAAAAAAAAAAACAGCAAGGAAGTATTAGAAAGTCCCTGTGCCTTTTAATGTATTTGGACAAGAACGAAATCTTGTGACTTATATCAATAAATATTTATGGGAAAATAACTCAAAATAATGAAAAGGAAAGAAAGGCGGAATATTGTTATTATTTCATAATTCGATTTAAGTGTCGTGCAGATGTCTTGGTACCACACAGCTATGAGCATACCAAAAGGGAATGTTGAGGAGAATTATCCCCCCCCGCCCTTTTTTTTCCTTTCCCCCCCATCCTGGGGGGATGGACATCCCCACGCGGACCAGATTTGCTCATTGTAGGAATTCCGGATGAAAGTGGGGAGATATTGTTAAACTTTACTGGAGGTTTGTGAGAATGAAATTTGCATAATATAGCAGTAGTATTTTCTATGCGTCTAGGTAATCGTGTTTCCTCCTTCGAATTTTGAAATTGAATTCTGAATTTGAATGCTGAAAGTCCTTTTCAGATTAGGCTATTGGAAGACACTGATGAATATTTTTGAATTCTGCTGTGTAAGATCTGCTGTGAGATCTTGGCTGGAAATGTTTTTGGAAGGTAATTCAGCAATGAATGATAGTTAAAAAAAAAAAAATATTTGTATCAGGTCTTGGAAACCTGTGAAGAATACTTTTTGGAAAATTAATATATATTTTTAGGAATATATTAGATAGCTGGAAGACGTTTCAATGATATGTTTTGAATGCTGCGAAGCCCATGAAATGCATTTTATTTTCTTTCTTTTTGGATGTTGGAAACTATTTGAGGAACAGTTGTAGAATGTTATGTTTTTAAAAGGTTTTTATTTTTATTTTTTTTTTTTTGGAGGGAATTTATTATGTACAGAATAGTTTATTGACAGTTGGTCGAAAGCATTTCATCATCTCCAGATTGCAGAATCTAGAAAATAGGGCTTATTATTCACACGACATATTTTTATGACAATCGAACAGAATTTGTAATTTACTCGATCATAATTTTGATGAAATATATTGACTTATACAGCTCAAAATGGTTGTTTCTTGTGATGAAATATGTATAAAATAATGATGTAAACTTTTAATTTAATTGTACTGAAATAGTAATGTTTTGTGAGGATCTATGCTAAGCCTTGATAGTGAAATCAAGTATCGTTTAATATAAGATTGTTTGAATCCCTTATTCCTGCTGGTAGAATCTTTAGCAAAGGTTGTGGCTTGAAGAGAGAGAACGTTTTTCAAGACTTTTATTTCCCTTTTTAGTCTGCATATAACGTTAGTTAGGAGGTACTCACTCGCGTTTGCAAGGTCGGTGATTCGATCTCGGCCTGCCTCATGAGTTGACCCGCAGTGTATGGTACCAAGGGTCAGCTGGGAATCAAAAAAGGGGCCTGTGGCTAGCAACCTCATCCCCCATAAAAACCTGCTGAATACATTCTATTTCACTTCCTTTCAGACGGGAAAAGGTCCAAGTTTAGAAAAAAAAAAGTTTGTTTGATTGAGTGTGTGTGTGTGTCTGTGTGTGTGTATCTATTATGAAACAGACTTATGAATGTTTATTACCTGCATTTTGCTGTGTGTTAACTCTCCATTAATTTTCTTCTCGAGCCATTTTTCAACTCACTAAAGGCATGATATTGAGAAAGGACATAAATCACATAGAATTCTTGGCAGATACATTTTTCAACAAGTCTTATTCGTTGGCTGCTTATGACGTTCTACTAATGGTCCGACGGTGTTTTCACCGGAAGTGTTTTTTGTTCAAATCAATTAGTTTAGTCTGCCCAGTTATTAAATCTGTACAAATCCGTAATTTTCAGGATATTGATTTTATTTTGTTTGAAACAATCTTCTTTCTGGCTTATTTTATCTCATGTCACGGGACAAGAAGACCTTTGTTATGACCTAATTGTATAGTAGCAGCTGAGAAAATTTTGTAATAAATGAAATTTTAAAAAGCAATATGATGTGAGGATGATTGAAGCAGTCTTTGTGAATAATTGCATTAGAATATTTCTTTTAAAATTCATTAGCAACTGGAATAATTGACTTTAACGTTGACAAGTGAAGAGAAAATCAAACCAAACTTTAAACCAACAAAAAATGTCCCCTGAACTGCAAAATAACCAAAAACAATCACCAGGATAATTTCAATGGCAATATTTTCTATAAAATCACCGCAGCAATTGAGCCTAATTGAGGCAATGTCGGAGGGCCCGAATTACAATGACCCTCGAAGAGCGAATTACAGTGGAAATTGACTTTTAAGAATCGCGGCCCACCACTAGTGATGGGATTTCCTTGCAAATGAGAGTGCGGGATCAGCAAAACTCCGGCGGCAAAGAATGCGAATAACACATTAAATTGAAAAATGAGTTTCCAGAGATGATTTTCTCTCCACATTAACGAGGCTGCTTGATATAACATGGGGAAAGCAGAACTGCTCTTGATGATTGATCGCGACTAAGCGTAAATGTGATTATGTGTGTGCGTTTGTGTATGTGGTCCATGGAATGAAGTGCTGATAAGATTTTATCTCTCTCTCTCTCTCCTCTCTCTCTCTCTCTCTCTCTCTCTCTCTCTCTCTCTCTCTCTCTCTCAAGATCACAACCCTTGTTATGAATTCGCTAAAAGCCCAGAAGGAGTTCCAAAACCCTTTTCTTCATCACTTTGTGTTGTAACTTTGTAGTGTTGACTAATAAAGCATTTAACAGAATCCTGGTGTTTTATTTAGCATGAAAAAACCTCTTGCTGTTTTTGTTTATGATGTTTTTTTAATTGTTGTCTGTATATTGATGCAATATTTTGTGTTAAATATCCTTAATGCTCTTTTATTTCAGGTGCCATCATTTTGTATTATTCAACACTGTTTTTATTTACAGAGCAAACTGAGTAGTTGCCTTAGAATCTTCTAAAGAAGAATTCCAAGGATAGATACACAAAAGGCCCTTTTGGGGCTTCAAGTTATTTCGTAGTCTTGTGTATGTATTCTCTCAAGTCTTTGTGCATTTCATAATTGTTTTCGTGTCTATGGTGAATGGTGCGTTATAAATTATTTTTATTATTTGTTTTTTGTTAAAGACATTTCCTTTACTATTTTTTTTAAATCCTTTTTATTCTTTTGTCTTTTGTTACCCACATACCAGTTGTGTATTTTTTGCTTACATCTTTTCTTTCAGTTGGTAATTTACGAACTGAATTGTCTCGTAAATTACGTGAAATTGATATAAAACGGTTTGGTTATTTGGGAAAAATATTCAGATGAAAATATTTTTAAAGATATTTCCTCACAAGTAAAGTAGAATTGAGGATTTAGGCTGATGATACATGTAGTATCCAACATTAAAAAAATATCATCTAGTTTTCAGTGATATGTTTAGTTGATAAGTTGAAATTCATGTAAATTTGAACTGTAAAAAATCACTTCAAAATTTCAAACACTACCTTTATTTTTATCATTTTTTAAGCGTGATAAAAGAACTGATTTTCAATGTCAAACTTTATAACAGGCATTTGTTAGAAACATTTTTTATATTCATCATTATTATTATTATTATTATTATTATTATTATTATTACTTGCTAAGCTACAAACCTAGTTGGAAATGCAGGATGCTATAAACCCAGGGGCTCCCACAGGGAAAATGGCTCAGTGAGGAAAGGAAACGAGGAAAAATAAGCTATTTTAAGAAGAGTAACATCATTAAAATAAATATTTATATAAACTATAAAAACTTTTAACAAAAGCAAGAGGAAGAGAAATAAGAAAGAATAGTGTGTCAGAGCGTATCCAAGTGTGTAATATTAAAATCTACATATATACTACATAGTACTGCATAAGGATTAGGTAACCTTACCACCCACCTTGTACACGGATTTGCAATCAATTTTAGTTGGAATTGTCGACGTGGTAGGAAGTTGCAGTCCTTGGCTCACGTTGCTGTGCTAGGGTTCAATCACGGCATACTCGTCACCAGTCCACCCAGCCATCTACTTTATCTCTATTCCTCCTTCCTGTCTTTCATTTTCCTGTCGAACAGTCTTGCTTTCTCCGTCATAAGGCTCGACACTACATTATTTCAGAAATTTTATTCCAGCTGTGACCAGATAGTGGAATGATCTTCCTAATCAGGCAGTTGAATCGGTGGAACTTCGGATGTTCAAGCTTGCTTAAACAGGTTGTCTTGATTCTCTCTTCGCTGTTTACATATGACAGATCTATTTAAACGTTGTTACTTATCTTCAGATATTTTTTTTATTTTTCACTATTACTTCTCTCTATTGTTTATTCATTTCATTATTTCCTCTCGTTGAAGCTCCAGGGTTAGTAAGCGTCCTGCTAGGGTTGTGGCTTAGCTAGTTGTAATAATAAGTCCAACCACATCACTTTTACATAATGGTGTCATTATTGCGTTACACAGCCGCCCAAACACCCCCCCCCCCCCCATCCATGTCTATATTGATATATTACCCAATATTCAGTCAATTCAATTCATTCATGCTGTCAACAGGACAATGCATTGTTTTGACAAATGTTTTCAACTTTTTTTTTTTTTACATTAAAACACTCACGCTGTTTATACAGTGGCTTTATTAAGCCCAGTCTTTTCATTTATCAAATTTCAAAATCAGTGTTTTACGTACGATGTAATAGTGTTTGTGATAATTACCTTCTTTGATACTTACGTATAATTTTTCATAAATCATTAATGACACTTCCAACGTAAGCTCTTTCTACTCTTTAACTCCTCATACGTTCCTCTGTGATTGATTTATTATCACCCATAACAGAATGATATGGTTTTCCCCTATTATTAATAAATACTAAGGATCATTTGCAAATGTTTACCCAGGGATTTGCTTATTGTTTAAGATCATATTTATTATATCAAATTGATATTGACGATTTCAAATATAAGGGTATTTTCGCTGTTCAAATAAGGAAGGCCTTTCTGGCTGATTGAGATGTTCCCACATTTTCTATGTTCACAATTTCACGTTGGTGTAGTACTAATGCATTTTTTTCATTCTCATGGATGGTCTTTCTATTCTTTGGAAACATTCTTAACAAATAGCTTATCCTTTCGACTTGTCATATTTAGGTAAACAAATAATGATAATGATGATAGGTTATGAGGTTTTAAAATCCCATTGGCATGACTCAGAAAATTTTTAGTCAAAGGTTTCGATTCCCCTCTGAAGGTCGCTTTCTATTTCCGAAGAATTCGAGAGTCCAACGAACAATCAGTTATAGAAATCACTCAAGTTTAAAGGCCGATCACGAATGCCAGAGGCAAGGGACAGTGACATTGTCTTGGTTAGCAGGTCAATGCCTTAGACTAGAGACTGATCGTATATACATATGATCAGCGCCTAAGCCTCCTCTCCATCCAAGCTAGGACCAGGGAGGACCAGGTAATGACTGCTGATGACTTGGCAGGTAGACTCATAGGCTCCCTCGAAACCACCATCCTTAGCTCACGAAGATGGTGGGGCTGCAGACGCTACAAAAAAAAACTATCGAGCTTGAGCAGGATTTGA
>NC_090755.1:73753039-73758039 GCF_036898095.1 Palaemon carinicauda
AATGTTGATTTACAATGCTTCTATAGTATTCTATCATGTACTTGTTAAAACATTTTATTTCTTTTTAGTAACACAGTAGGGTCGCCACAGAATACATTTATTTTCGAAATTATGTTAATTCTGCGTCTTATACATAAGCAATACATACATACATACATACATATACCAAGGCACTTCCCCCAATTTTTGGGGATAGCCGACATCAACAAATGAAACAAAACAAAAAAAGGGGACCTCTACTCTCTACTTTCCTCCAGCCTAACAAGGGACTCAACCGAGTTCAGCTGGTACTGCTAGGGTGCCACAGCCCACCCTCCCACATTATCCACCACAGATGAAGCTTCATAATGCTGAATCCCCTACTGCTGCTACCTCCGCGGTCATCTAAGGCATCGGAGGCAGCAGCAGGGCCTACCGGAACTGCGTCACATATTATAGTTATAAAGCTTTAAAAAGAAAATGAATGGTTATTTTAGACAATTTTATTTTTGGTTTGAGATTTTTCACTGAAATATATTGTACATGTAAGTAGACATATGTGGACATTTGTTATTAGGTATTTATAAACTATAGAATGGCACGGCAGGCCTATAGAAGGAATCTACTCGCTTGCATTCAGGAGGAAATAAAGAAAAAGACCAGTGGCCTTGATTATTGCAATAAACGTTTGTTCTCAAATAACATCTGACATGGTATAATTATTTGATAGAATTGTAAATTTTAACAAACAACAATGAGATTGGACGGGATTTCCTTAAATGTTTCTAATTTCTATTTATTTTGATTTTATACTATTAGATATTTACATTCGTTTTAATAAATTTTGAAAATTATTCTAAAATCAATTACGACGCGTCATGTAAGAGGAATCTTTTTAATAGGTTATCAAGTAAGAGACGTAAAGTAATGATTAAGGGTATTTACCGAAAGTGATATAACGTGAAAAATTCTATAAATTTTACTAGTTATCCTTCATGCTCTCTCTCTCTCTCTCTCTCTCTCTCTCTCTCTCTCTCTCTCTCTCCCCATAAATATAAAATTGTCGCAATAGCATCCTTGAATGCTCTCTCTCTCTCTCTCTCTCTCTCTCTCTCTCTCTCTCTCTCTCTCTCTCTCAAAAATATAAAAATTATACAAACTTTTAATGGATTATCGTAATAGCGTCTTTTCTTTGATAATTGAAGTGATGGAAGTTTTATGTAAATAAAGAGGCTTAGAATTTGCTAAAACAAAAGAGCCAAAGGATGTTTTATC
Source organism: Palaemon carinicauda (assembly GCF_036898095.1). Classification (NCBI taxonomy): domain Eukaryota; kingdom Metazoa; phylum Arthropoda; class Malacostraca; order Decapoda; family Palaemonidae; genus Palaemon; species Palaemon carinicauda. The sequence continues at coordinate 73,754,294 of NC_090755.1, forward strand.
TTCCCCTCTATCCTCCGGCGCTTAATTCAACCCCAACCCCCAACCCATATCATCCCTTGCTAATCCTTGGGTATTTTCTTCCTGGAGGGAATAGAAGGAACCTCTCGGTTCCCTTCCAACAGGTATCCCTATTGCAAAGACATTTTTGATGAGCTCGGAAAATTTTTTTTTTTCCTTAAAAGATGTCGAGGAAATGTGTGTATTTTCTTTTCAGACTCTGTCCTCCGAATATAATTAAATTTTCTTATTTGTGACAAGTAAGATGATATTAAATATTGAATCATTATTTTGATTCATTTTCCGTTCAATGGTTGTTTATTAAAAAGTTTACGAAATTCTGATCGGAACTTTTATTTTCAAGCTGACATCGTCTTTTAAGACACCTTTGCAGTGATATTCGTTTTTAAGGCCTTACAAACCCAGTGAATAAAATTATAATTCTTATTCATATTCCATAAAGTGTGTCCGTGTTTAGTACACATAAGATATATCTTTTAGGATTTGTTCAAGTGTACTTATGACGAGGGAAGAATAGTGTATTCTTCATTGAGGTTATTCATTTAATACTATTTGGCTCATCACGTGATGCAAATTTGTACCTCACTAGTTCAGTTGGTGTTTTAACATAATATCATTTGTTTAACTTCACTTGATATAATTCATCATTGTTGATTATCGTCATCATTCATCGATCTCATCACAAACTCAGATCTGTTATGAATGTTACTTTAATCATTGAACCATATATGATTAATAAATATTTAAGTTTTATTCGATTAGCTCCGCATAGTTTCATAAAAGATCCAAGATACCAACAAATGGGGAGATATCAAATATATTTATGAAGTGTGTGAAGTGTCCTTGTTTCTCTCTCTCTCTCTCTCTCTCTCTCTCTCTCTCCCCTCACTAAGTATCAAAGGGGTTCCTCATTAAAGGGACATTAGGAACGCGTAAGGGAATGTTCTCCTTCCCATAGTTGAGCGTTTCCAGCTTGAAGGAGAGTTCATTACAGATGCCTTTGATTTATTTCATTCCCTCAAAATCTTTTATTTTCCGTCTCAACGAACAGTTTAACATGTAATCATTCATTTCATCCCCCTTCGTAAGACTGTGAATAAATCCTTTTTTTTTTTTTTTTTTTTTTTTGGTATTCTAAATTTCTCATATTCCTCATGCTCTATATATTTTGTTGTTTATTCCTTTTTTGAGTGGGGAGGGGATAGTGTTAGAATATTGATTTGTATACCTCAAAAGCGAAGGAATCTCTTACAAGAATTTTTTTCGTAACCAGTGAGTCTCTGAAGATATCCTGTTTTCATCTTCAATTTCACGCGTGCGCTCGCTCCCAAAAAAAAGCTGAATAGAAACATCGCCATGAAAATGTATCAGGTTCGTGCTTTATCTCTCAATCGAGAGAGAGAGAGAGAGAGAGAGAGAGAGAGAAAATCGACGCTTTGTCGAAGGTTGACAATGAAATTGACTGTTGTGTCAAGGTGGTTATTTGGTACGAGTCGTTCCTAGTAAAATGGGATTTGTATGATTGAAACACTTGGTTGTGATGCCCAGAATTTTCTTCTCATTCATTAAAGGAAATTTAAACTTGTTTTCATGGTCAAATTATTATTATTATTATTTATTATTATTATTATTATTATTATTATTATTATTATTATTATTAGCTAACTACAGCCCTGTCTGGAAAAACAGGATTCTATAAGCCCAAGGGCTCCAACAGAAAAAATAGCCCAGTGAGAAAATGAAATAATGAAATAAACAAACTACAACAGAAGTAATGAACAATAAAAAAAAAAATATTTTAAGAAGGCCAAAACCGAACCTCTTAATTTATATATCAGAACTTACTAAATCCACAAGCTACACATTATAGATATTAATTTTCAAATTGAAACCAGTAACAACATCTCGAATAATTTGATTGTAAATAAACTACTCTTTAGCCGTTGATATCGTAGTATTTCCACGAGACTTCATCCATTTAACCGCGAAGGCTTAGAAAATTGCTCCATGGACTTTCGAGCAACTTTTGGGAAAAGCTGTTCGAAACTTTTGGTGAAATAATAAAGAAGAGAAATTTCGCGAAAAGTTGATGAAGCCCAACCGGCGTGGGGAGGTTTTGCCGCCTGTGTACATTTCTTGTTCATTAGGCTCAATTTGGGTCTCTCTCTCTCTCTCTCTCTCTCTCTCTCTCTCTCTCTGGCTTACCTACGAAATAATTTTCTCACGCCCTCTCTCTGGGTTATCTATGAAATCTCTCTCTCTCTCTCTCTCTCTCTCTCTCTCTCTCAAATAAGCTTTGTTGAAATGAAGATTCTTCAAGTGCATAGAACTGCCCATATTTGGATTATCCTTAGTCCCACAAACTTATGAATACGCTTCTCTTGGACCCATTGGTGAAGGTGCATTCAACTATCCGTCTTCAAACTCTCTTCACTCACACATTCCTTTTTCTTCCAGTTTCGTCAGCTGTTAACATTTTCCTTATAGTTTTCTACTCTCTCTCTCCACGCCATCTTTCCTCCCATTCTCCTTATCTTTCGCGTTGTGAATACGTGTCGTTAACTGTGCTCAGTCCCGACCCGGGAAACCCATGCATATAAATTGTTTAATTAAAGACTTACATCGCTCAGTTTTCTGGCTGACAAAAGACCCGTCGCAATCAAGATTAGTCTTTAAGACTTTCTCTCCCGCTGAAGAAGACGTTCGTTAGTTCGTCCCCCTTTCCTCGGTCTTGTGTTCAAACAGAAATGCCGTTAAGAGACCAGGATGGAACCCTCCACCACGCTCCTTTCCCATGGGGGCTTTCATGTAAACAAGGATGACGTAGAGAGAGAGAGAGAGAGAGAGAGAGAGAGAGATTTTCCCCTCAAGTAGGGGAAGAGACGGATAATTTCCCCTTCTGTCTTTGGTTTTGATGAAGATCCCTTAGATGGACAGACCCCAAGTGTCACTTAAAGCGGGATCTTGCAGAGGTAGATACTGATTATATATATATATATATATATATATATATTATATAAATGTATGTAATATATATATATTTATGTGTATATATATAAATATATATATATATATATATATATATATATATAATATATATAATATATATATATATATTTATATATATATATATATATATATATATATATATATATATATTATATATATATATATATATTTATATATATATATATATATATATATATATTTTTATATATATATATATATATTTTATATATATATATATATATGTATATATATATATATATATATATATATATATATATATATATATATATATATATTCAAATAAGCCATATATATTTTTGATATATTAATGTCTGGATTCTCTTAACAACCTCGGGATCACAGACCCAGGCGAAATCTCACAAAGACAAGAGCTTGGCTCCGGCCGGGAATCGAACCCTGGTCGGCAAGCTTATATAGACAGTGACTTAACCCACGTGGCCAAGTGGGTTAAGTCACTGTCTATATAAGCTTGCCGACCAGGGTTCGATTCCCGGCCGGAGCCAAGCTCTTGTCTTTGTGAGATTTCGCCTGGGTCTGTGATCCCGAGGTTGTTAAGAGAATCCAGACATTAATATATCAAAAATATATATGGCTTATTTGAATATGAAAAACGTAAAAATGTGCAAAATTTATCATATATATATATTTATATATATATATATATATATATATATATATATATATATATTATATATATA
>NC_090755.1:73765539-73770539 GCF_036898095.1 Palaemon carinicauda
TTGAAGACCCATAGAAATTGCTAAACTGTTAACGTTAGTTAAGATAGGAACCATAATGTTTTAATTTGTACTGTCATGTAGAAAGAATGGGAGATAATTTGCTGGGGAAGAGAATAGGAGGGAGGAGGTGAGGAAAAACCATAAAGAAGTGGATAGATGGAGGGAAAGGACAGACTAAATCGAATGCGTAATCAAGGATAGAAGAGAACAGAGCATTCTGTATGGTGAATTCCACGACTCTCTTATGACCCGTATTTGTAAGAGTTTAAAGTACCTAGAGTGTTGGAAGTGTTTGGCACTCGGGGCTCATCCACAATTAAGTTTAATTAGGACTGATCAAGTTAACATTCCTTGATTTGTGTCCTTCGATACTTGGCTGCACTTTCTTTATATCCTTCTACCTTTAAAGTACCTAGAGTGTTGGAAGTGTTTGGCACTGGGGGCTCATCCATAATTAAGAAGTTTAATTACGATTGATCAATTTGTCATTCCTTAATTTGAGTCCTTCGTCACCTGGCTGAACTTTCTTTATATCCTTCTTTTTCACCTCCGTTCACATTACCTTTCATTCATGTTGCTGCTCATTGCCTCTTCTACATCAGTGCAAACTGCAGTTGTCCTTGATTGCAGATTGGTCTCCCAGGTCCCAGCGCTTGGTTATAAATATCTGATTTATAACGCCAATACCATCCTTGATATGTTTTCATGTTCGAAGTAGCATTGCATCCCTTTCGCCTCCAACGCTGTAAATTCGGATTTTACATCATACTGTAAAACATACCGGTAGGTGTTCGTAAAACGGTAACAACCTTCGCAAATCTACGAACTTTTGTCCACGCTTTGGTATTCTCTGTTACTGCCGTACTAACAATAGTTTATGCGGCCGTAAAAATGACATTGGTTCTGTCGAATGCTTCTTTACGGAATGGCTGTGCCATTTATCTGAGATATTTTCATCTATAGTTCTAAGCATTAAAGAAATCTTTGATATATTTAAACATTTTTTTCGTATTGGTGAAGAATCATTTATCTCTCTCCTCTCTCTCTCTCTCTCTCTCTCTCTCTCTCTCTCTCTCTCTCTCTCTCTCTCTCTCTCTCCCATGCAAAATTATAAACTTTTACTGTAATTTTATAGATATTTCCTTAGTAAACTGGACTGTGTGGATTTTGTAATTAAAAAAATCATTCAAATAATGGTTAAATTTCTTATGATTCTAGAAAGCAATTTTCGTAAAGAATAAGATAATTTTTTTTATTTTATATAGTATCTTAATTTTTATGCCGTTTTGTTGTTGGATTTATGACGGTGTGACGACTGGAATCAACAAATATATGATTCAAATGAGAAGAAATGAGATTTCTAGGCCCACCCTGAAAATTGTTCCTATCGTGATACACAAATCAGACTAATATGTTTATTAAGTTGTATTGTGAAACGCTAGACAATATTGCGTGGGAAGTCTTAACCAATACGCAGTGCACATAAAAGGCATCTGGAGTTGAACGGTAGAAATCCAGATAGTAAAATGCCATTGGAGCAGCAAGAAAGTTTCAATTTCATTATCTTTTTCTGTCTCATATAATCCATGCATAGTCTAATAATCGGTAGCGTTCATGTCCCTCAATTCTTAGGAAGGGCCTTTGCGATACGGTCATAAACCCTTATTTAAAGAAGCGTATACAGTTTCCTTTTAAACAATTTGTAAACCAGCTACTGGTAAACAGTACATTAAGTTTTCGTAACCAAAAAAAGGCATTTATTTCCCATCCCTCTGCTCCATTTTAAGTAAATTAGTTGTCTGGAAATGCTTTGGAGTTGGATATCTATAAGAAAATCCACCAAAGGAAGGGTCGGGGGCCTAGGTCCACCACCACCACCACCAAAACCTGCTAAAAATGGTTGCATTTTACTCGGCCTTTTACTATTGCAAGTGATTGTACTGGATAGGTTTTTACGTCGGGGGAATTGAAAGCAAACATTATTTTTAGCTAAGGGTATTGCAGAACATCCGTTACTTTTTCCTTTCATTAATTTTGCGCAAGAGAAAGAATGGCGTCTTTTTCAGAAGATCATTTTATTTTCCTGATATTTTTGTTTTTGATATTGAGGCCAAGTCTTGGCATATCTATTTATTATTTTGATGTTAAGGCTTAGCATATCTATTTGTTATCTTGAAGTTAAGTCTTGTCATATCTATTTTTTATCTTTGACTTAAGTCTTGCAATATCCATTTATTATCTTTAAAGTTAAAGCTTTGCATATCTATCTATTATCTCACTGCGTTAAAGGCCTGAAGCTCTTTAGGAACAGCGGACACGCGAATTGCTTGTTTGTATATAAATTATATATAATTGATAACTGGCCTGGTAGTATTCTTCAGTGTTTTGTAATTTTCAGAACGTTAAGTTGGTGCTTATCTGTGTAATTTTTATAGTGTGCGCTTGGATTGAAATTACTATCATTATGATCAATTTTATTATATTTCTTACCATTATCATTATTATTATTGTTATCATTATTATTATTATTATTATTATTATTATTATTATTATTATTATTATTATTATTATTATTATTATTATTATTATTAGGAAAAAAGGTGCAACCTTCGATGAATAAAACCTAATTCATAGTACAGTCCATGAAAAATAAATTGAGATACTTAGAATGGTATTGCTTTCTTTAGATTCCTGATAAGTAAAGCATCTTTTTCTTATAACATTAGTATACGTGAAAGTGGTTAATTTTAATTATTTGGCGTTTCCAAGTTTTTCAAGTAAAAAGAATGCAGTTAGTTCACTTGTTCATTCAGTATAAATAAGTGTAGTCCAGAGATTCTAGTGACTGACTCTTGACTCGCTACTAGAAAACAAAGTGAATTACTATGGGCTTTCTTTGTCTATTTTGAAGTTTTTTTTTTAAGGCCAAATTTGATTTTTTCTTCGAGTTCTAACTTTATATTAGCAAATTAATGGATTTAGTTTTATTCGTGTAAAATATTTATGGAAAGCTTTAATTGTTAATAGGTCTTTATTGGCATTATGTTGTCGATTTTATGGGGTTACTTATTTCAAGTACCGCCTTTACTTCTACTTGAAAAGTTACTTATTTGCTTTAACCTAACTGTAAGAAGTATGCCATACTCATGTCAGCATGCAAAGAAACATGTTTATGATCACTAAACATTCACTGGGATTTCACCTCAAAAACTCATTTATTTCTTAGAATTTAATTGTTATTTGCAATGGACAATATTGAATTCATTCCCCTCATACATTGACTATTCAGTTCCAGTGGCAGTCGTCCAAACGACCACAAAATGGACCACCGATTGTCGTATATGAACGCTCCGAATTGGAAGGACAGTTAATCCCCACTCTCTCTTTTTTTTCTAAAACGATGGTTCGATGGCTGTCTCATAGGTTAGGGGAATATTGATGGTGACGGTGCACGCTTCCAGCCGACGTTTATCAGCCTGTATGGTGTAATAGAGCTGATGGAATGTTTTCCTTTTTTCGTTTGGCCATTGTTAAAGCTTTTTCCCTTTGTTTTCTACGTCATTTTTTGGATTTTGTTTCTAATTATGCATTTGTATATTACACGAATAACTCTCTCTCTCTCTCTCTCTCTCTCTCTCTCTCTCTCTCTCTCTCTCTCTCTCTTCTCTCTCTCTCTCTCTCTCTCATGGAATTTGGACCTTTTTATGCTCTCCATTGTTAGCGCTTTTTTCCTTAGCTTTCCATGTCCTTTTTGGATTTTGTTTCTAATTATGTGTTTGTATATTAGAAGAATCTCTCTCCCTCTCTCTCTCTCTCTCATTAAATGTTGGCCCTCTCCATTGTTAGCGCTTTTTTCCTTTACTTTCGACATCAATTTTTGGATTTTGTTTCTAATTGTTTTTGTATGTTAGAAGAACACTCTCTCTCTCTCTCTCTCTCTCTCTCTCTCTTCTCTCTCTCTCTCTCTCTCTCTCTCTCTCTCTCTCTCTCTCTCTCATTGTTCGCGTTTTTTCCTTTACTTTCTACATCATAATTGGGTTTTATTTCTAAATACGTGTTTGTATGCTAGAAAACTCTCTCTCCGTTGTTACCGCGTTTTTCCTTTACTTTCTGCATCATTTTTTTTGGATTTTGTTTTTAATTATGTTTTTGTATGTTAGAAGAATCTCTCTCTCTCTCTCTCTCTCTCTCTCTCTCTCTCTCTCTCTCTCTCTCTCTCTCAAAGAGAGGCGAAATGGGTGTCTCGTAAAACTACTCTTAAAGCTGAAGACGTAATCCCGCCTCCTTAAGATTTCATTAATTCTTTTTGCGTTCTCCATTCACCTGTCATTTGCTTGCTCATCCTTTCCCGCCCATTCTCTTACACAGCCTTTTTCCTCTCCCATTCTTTTCCTCCAATCCTGTTCCTCCTATCCTCTTTATTTTACGCCTTTAGATGGGAGAAGATGTTGTTGATTGTCAGTGCTCTCTTAACTAGCCTTCTTTCCATCAAAGGAAAAGAGGTGGAGGACAAAAAGTTCTCTTCATTATCAAATTGCCTTGAAAGAAAATGAGATTTGGCCTCAGTAAAGAAATAAGGATCGAAGACCATTTAATCTGATCGAGAATTACCGAGAGAGAGAGAGAGAGAGAGAGAGAGAGAGAGAGAGAGAGAGAGAGAGAGAGAGAGAGAGCTGATTGCATGCCTCCGAGGTTGGTTCTAAAAGAAATCGGCGGAGTCCCCCTTTTTCTGGCCAGTAATTACAACTAAACGCTTGTTAAGGGTGGTAAGAACTCGTGAAATTACGAGTGGAACCCTCTTTTAATGGTGGGGATTTATTTCTCTCTCTCTCTCTCTCTCTCTCTCTCTCTCTCTCTCTCTCTCTCTCTCTCTCTCTTCTCTCTCTCTCTCTCTCTCTCAATTTGATAGTATTTGTGTTGATTATTTTATACTTTTCAAGAAGATACTTAATCATTAGGTATTCGGCTTACCAAAACAGCTTTCATACAATTACTAAGCA
>NC_090755.1:73780539-73788039 GCF_036898095.1 Palaemon carinicauda
ATTATTATTATTATTATTATTATTATTAAATCATGGTTCATTTTTTGTCATGTGTGGGACTCTACGCAACAACTAGGACCTTGGAATCAGAGGGAACCGCTAAATATAAAATCAAAACTGATATTTTTCAAGTTTATGATAGATATTAAATAATTTTTTCCTCAGCAATCAGTCGGATATTTGAAGTTATATTTCAAAGAACAATGTAAACTGTTTTATCTGGCGATATGGGGGTGCTCTTAAGCTGCATGAAATACATCCAAGCTTTTAGTGGGGAATAATTCTTGATCTATGCTCAAAATTTTGTGTATATATATATATATATATATATATATATATATATATATATATATATATATATATATATATATATATATATATATATATATATAATGTGTGTGTGCGTGTGTATGTATATATATGTATGTATATGTATATATGTATGTATATAGATATATATATGTGTGTATATGTATTTATATGTATGTATATATAAATTATATATATATATATATATATATATATATATGTATTTATATGTACGTATATATAAATATATATATGTATATATATGTATGTATATATAAATATAAATATATATATATATATATATATATATATATATATATATATATATATATATGCAGTATATATATATATGTACATACATATATATAAATAAATGTGTATATATATACATATGTATAATATATATATAAATATATATACATATATATTTGTGTGTTGTGAGTGTACGTGTACATTTCAAGCAGTTAAAGGATAAATCTGTGAGTGACTGAAGAATATATTTAAGCCTTTCATTTTTTTCATTTAAAAAAGTAAATACACTACCTAATGTATATATATATATATATATATATATATATATATATATATATATATATATATATATATATATATATATACAGAACATATAAGATACATATATAGATAACACTAGCTAGCTCCGTAAAAGTTGAATCATTCGTCACAAATTATTTAGAATGTTAAACTACAACCATTTTGGGGAGGAAAAAATAATGTATGAAAAGACCGAATAATTAATCTGGCCAAATGGAATTCCATTGCCAGATTTAAAACTTTGCTTTAACCGATTTACGACATCATAGAATTTTCGAAACAAGGGTCAAAAGTCAATGACCATCCTTTAAATCTGGAGGCCTTTTGGGATTTTTTTTCGAATTTTATAGTTTTTTTTTTTTTTTTTTTTTTTCTTTAGGACAAAAGCATACGAGTATTTTTACTATAACGGGTATTTTTGTGTTTTAGGAACGAAAGTGTTTTGCGTTGATATTTTTTTTTCTTGTTTGGATGGTTTATTTTTAGAATTTTAGAAGAAATATGCAGTTATAATAAGAAAATGTATTCCATGTATTTTTCGTTAAGTTGATGATGGGTGCTGTTGAGGTGGTAATATATATAAATCCAAATTATTTTTGGTCTTTTATATATGTTTATATATTTAGAATTAAAGTCTTTTATGGGATATTAAGTGTTAGATTAGCCTATCAGAGCACCAATTAAGAACTATTATTTTGGGATAGTTATAATGATTATCACACGAATGGTAATGTAAAAAATAATTTAGAATATACTATGGCTTTTCTTTTTTTAATCATTATTGTTTTTCTCATTTTAGTTCTGGCGAGTTATAGGCCAGTGACACCCACGAATTTCATTAACTCTATAGACATTTGATTTTTTCCGAAGAAAATTTTTACTTTGGTAAAAAAAAAAATAAAAAAAAATTAAATGAATATTTCAATTGATAGAAGAAGCTAGATCTCAAATCGAGTTTTTCATGTTGAATTACACTTTTCTAAATAAATTTAGCTTACCGTTGGAATTTGTCATATAATTTGCTGTTTGCAATAGAGATTTTAACCGTATCCTGTCTGTGGTATTATAGACAGTGTACTTAGTGTAGAACACCTTGTGATTAATTATAGCTCCAATTCTAAAAACTTCTTAAGTAATATTAATTTCATTATTATCTTAACTATATTAATACTAAAATGGAGTAGAAGGAACCGTACGCGTATTAGAAAAACAATTGCGATACCATCTAATCGCTTGAATATTGCCCGTATTAAAATTACCTTGTTTTTCCGTATATGATCTATAGCCATCTGATAAAAACTTCCTGTAATGGCTCTGTGAAGCAAATATATTATAGACAGTTCTATGGAATTCTCTAAGCAATTGGAATGAATTTAGAACGTGATAACTTGCATAACGTAGGTCATTTGAAGATTGGTTAGGTCTAGTTGTGTAGCAAATGTTGCAATCTGTTGACGTATGTTGCTTATGGAGGTTTTGAAAATTTACACAATGATAGAAGAGATATTGAACATTATGATCATGACTGAAAGATCGGCCTTATGGAATTTCTGAAGAGTAATTGCTAATTGTGCAAAAACAATTAATGATTTGGCCGAGATACTAAAAAAAAATTACTTCTTATTTCAAAGCTAATTAAAACTGAAATATAGCTATTATTTAAGCGGCCGAAAACTACCAATATTAAAAGGCTGTGACGTCTAAATTCCTGTAGTTAGTTAGAATACACTCTATTAATGAGGTCGTAATAGTGACAGTAAAAAAAATTGTACGTAATTAATGCTTCTTAATGAAGGTGCTTCGATTCCTGTAAATTCATATTTTTGTAAAGCTTTAAAATTTGTTGAAAAATCAAGTGATACTTTGAGGGGAAATGCAGTTAGTTTTGTGTGTGTGTGTGTGTGTGTGTGTGCGTGCGCGTGCAAGAACTCGTACCCGGCCAAGCGGCTCAGGTATTCTTTAACAGCTCATAAATCTCTAGTTAATCTTAAACAATCGGGTTCCTCTTTAAGCGTAAGTAAGAATCAATCGATCTAACCGCTTAAAACATCCAACACAAATAAATGATTTTTTTTTTTTCACTTTTTGTTTATGATTTAGCTATCGTAATAAATGTAGGATTTCTTTTTTCCCGTTATTAATGTTCCATAGACACTGTAATATTCGTATTTTTTTTTCTTTTTTTTTTTTTGACATCGAATAAAATTTATTATCAAAAAATATTTTTCCCAAACAGACGTTACACATAAATTATTGTAGTTTTTGAGTGAGAGATGGAAACGAGGTACATAATTAAACGCCAAAATACCAAAAAAATCATTTAATTATTTGAATTATATTAGATGCGTCGTGTAAAATGTTCGCCCTAATTTAAAGTTCTCGTTAAAGAAAGAATGAAGAGTATTCGTCAGCTTTTGTGATGGGGAATGTTTATATATATATATATATATATATATATATATATATATATATATATATATATATATATATATATATATATATACTATATATATATATATATATATATATATATATTATATTATATATATATATATATATATATATATATATATATATATATATATATATATATATATATATATTAACATAGGCTTTATTTAAAAAAAGATAGAATCCTAATCTTTTTTTTTTCTTTTATCATCAAATGATAAAAAAAATTATAATACTGAAATGAAGAGGCTATATTAATTTTAATATTTAAAGCAATCCTTTATTAGCAGAGGTTAATCAATTATTTAATAAATTGGTATAACAACAGACGCTTTTATCAGGGTTAGAAACTCACTCTCTCTCTCTCTCTCTCTCTCTCCTCTCTCTCTCTCTCTCTCTCTCTCTCCTCTCTCTCTCTCTCTCTCTCTCTCTCTCTCTCTCTCTAATATAAGCAGTATGCAGTATGTATGAGTTGGTAAGCAGTTTTTCATACAAGTTTATGTTCAGTTATATTTGCGAGTGCATCCATATATGCATCGTATCTCCAAGTTTGTGCGTTTTTCCCTTTTTCTTTATCTTAACAGAACTTTTGTATTTAAAACTTTATGGTGGAATAATTAGACTTAATTGGGTTTGACTTAATTTTACTCTATTTGTTTTGGGACAAACTTTGTGTTTTAAAGTGTAAACAGAAAGATCTTTTACGTATTTTAATTTCTTAGATTCGCTTTTTCGTAACTCTTCTGTTTCTGTTATCTTGTTAGTCCTTCCTCTTCCCGTTTTCTATTTTTTCTCTTGTGCTAATTCTGTGTCTATGAAAGTTCTCGAAGATTAATTCAACTTAATTTTGTTTCACCTTCATGTGAATTTCATGAAAATTTGCTTATTTGTTTCTGTCTATTGGAAACGTCCCTGCCTGGCAATCTGCCGGATTGGGGTTCGAGTCCAGCTCTAGCTCAAAGTTTCTTATAGTGTCTGCAACCTCACCATTTTTGTGAGCTAAGGATGGTAGGGTTTGGGTGAGCCCATAGGGCTATCTGCCGAGTCATCAGCAGCCATTGCCTGTCCCCTCCCTGGTCCTAGGTTGGGTGGAGAGCGTCTTGGGCGTTGATCATATTTATATATGTACGGTCAGTCTCTAGGGCAGTGTCCTGCTAGCCAAGGCATTGTGACTGTCTCTCTTCTCTGCCATTCGTGAGTGGTCTTTAAACCTTTTAAACTACCAATAAGGAAGATTATTATTATTATTATTATTATTATTATTATTATTATTTACACAGACTGAAGTGAAATATACTTATTAATCTCAAAGGGATAAATGCAATGTAAAAAATACCGTTATGTGAAGGAAAACAACAAGAAAAAACAACAAAATACTCTGAATATCAACATCAGAAAACAATAGAGGAACCAAGTAAAAAAAAAGTATACCTCAACAAAAATGCATGTTAATATAATTGATTAAATCTGTTTCCTTGTGGGACTTCATCCAAAGAGAATGCAATTGAAAAAGAGACCCGTCATTTTTTTTCCTCCTGTGATAGATTTCACCATAAAAAAAATTATGTGGAAAAACGCGAAATGTCTGAGAATTCATGGAAGCTTTTGTTTTCATGAAAGTGCTTCGAAGCAACGGGCGTTGTAGTTTACGTAAAGATGTCGTAAACTTTCCGTTTAATCTTGTGTCTTCTGATGATAAAACGCAGAAGAATGGAGTCGACCCTTTGAAATACATCTCACATATAATAACGTCTCCAGATGATTGAGTAGATACCATTTCAAGGAGGAAATGTGAAAAGGGGAGAGAGAGAGAGAGAGAGAGAGAGAGAGAGAGAGAAGAGAGAGAGAGAGAGAGAGAGAGAGAGAGAGAGGTGGATTCAAAGTTCTTATCGCCGTGGTCAGATGCCGTCCAACCAACGTCTTAGATTATATCACTTAAATTAGTTTTTATTTAATCATGGGGGTAAAGACGAAGGTTGCTCATTACAGGTGAATTATTAACCTGGTTTTCATAAAAGCTTTGGTGTGGCGGGAAGGGGAATATTTAACCATAGCATGAAATTTGGGAATTAAAGTTCTCATTAATCAAATTACGCTCAATTTGAGGAATCCTATTAAATTATACTTGGATTTATGCAGTCTTCATTAAGATAAGAGGGAGAAACTCCTAGTCGTTATTCTTACGAAAATATACTCAAGTAATCAGCGGTGGAAGAGAGAGAGAGAGAGAGAGAGAGAGAGAGAGAGAGAGAGAGAGAGAGAGAGATGGGAAATTATTTCAAAAGTGACTGAGGATGATGTTGAGTGGAAAAGTGCCAGGAGTTGACGGAATGGAATTACAATTGATATTTGTAGCAAGATAAAGACGTTGTATAGTAACAGCTGACCAGCGTGTTTTTAAGGTATGCTTGACTGATAGAAATGTTCCCAAAAGACTTAATAAGAGGAATAATTGCTCATTGTTTGATACGAAATATACTTGAGGAGATTGTGAGAGTTATAAGAACATGACACAGCATAAGTGTATGTTCTTAAGCTATTCACATAACAGAAATGTTTTAAAGTCGATCTATATGGGTTTAAGCAAGGAACAAGCGATTTGGATTCTTTGAGAATTGTGATGGTAAAGGAAAAAAAAGACTGTATTGCGAAGGCTAGTCTAAAGGATAGTACTTAAACGATGTCCTACTTTGATTTTTTTGATATCTTAATAGATAGGTACATCATGGTATAATTTCTGCTCTAGAGCAAATACAAAAAATACGATGAAATGAAGAATCTATATATTTTTAGGGTATTTGATGGTACTTTTTGGGAATAGAACGCAAAGTATCAATAGGTAATTATGTTTGTTCCGATATCGTTCAACGCTGTTTCTCAAGCATTTCTTTCAGGGATATATTTTTATCTGACAGATTCTTCAAAGAGAAATAGAAATTGACTTATGATAGTTCCAAAAGAAACCGTCAGAAAAAAAAGTATCTTGTAAACAAAGCCCTTCACTTCCGCGGTATTTTTTTCCTCTGCCAAGAAAACTTTTTATTTTCATTTTTTTTACTAACTGAAGAGTGAAAGGAAGTTATAGCCAGCGCTATAGCCATTACAGGCTAAAATCTCTCTCTCTCTCTCTGGTCATTGTCTTGAAAGATGTTCTTGTTTTTATAAATATTTGATACTTTAATTTCTAACCAAATACATGTACCATGAATTTTTCCTATTCTTTATCGTATATTCTATTCATTTCTGACCGAGAGTGTTGGGGGCAAACCACTGGTTCATGAGGTATCCCAGTGGGGAAACAGGAGTTTTGGGTGGGGGAAACGCCAAAACAAGGGATTCGCAGCCATGGTAGTAGCCCAGAAATGCATCATAACCTCAAGATAAACGGTTGAAAAAAATGTTGTTCGTTAAGTGGCCGTAAATCAAAGTATCATAAGTTCCTCCCTTGAATGGTTATTGCTCCGCCTAGCTCGCTTTACTTGCAAATAAACATTATCTCACTGCTCCTCTGTTCTGGAGAGCCAGCCGTACGAGGATGAGCTGCGCAGGCCAATCATGTGGGTCATTGTTTCGGAGATTTATTTTTAGCTTGCCCATGAGTAGCAAAAGCTATATACTAGACTAGAAGAGTTTTAAATATAATCAATAACTGAAATGGTTGAAATTACTCTAATTTGCTAAATAAATTTAACTCCCCGTGGAAGACGTTATCTTGCTACGATACTAAAGCCGGAACTGAAGCTGATCCGCTGCGCTGGGGAAACTGTTCTTGTAAAACGACATCCAGGAATATATGCATAAATATTTGGAAGCTCTTAATTTGTCCAAGAAGTCAGCTAATGATTACTCAAAAAAAATAACAAAAAATAAATCAGAAGCTGCCAAAAGAGAGTGCAAACAACGTGCAGTAACCCAAAATCAGTCACTCAAAAGTAAACAATGGACCTAGGTAATGAAATGGTGTTCACATTTTAGTCGATCGATACGCAAGTTATTATGCCCCTGCCACCATTAATCATAAAAAAAAAAATCTGCCAAACTAGCAAGCACTCGTTCATTTCTTACACCGATTCCAGTTTCGCTAGAAATTAAAGTATCATATATTAACCCGTCTTTTTATAATTTTATTCTGTGTTGTGGAAAAACGTATAAAGATGATTCTCTGTTAGTTTTTGTATTGATTCAAAG
>NC_090755.1:73793039-73795539 GCF_036898095.1 Palaemon carinicauda
CCCCCCCCCTGGTCTAATGCTTCCATCCTCCCCGCCCCACCAGACCCTACCCTCACCCCCACTTTCGTTTGTCCTGAACCTGGCGGGTTTATTTTCGCATTCGTCGTGTTTTGGTGAAATGAGTCTAGATTGTTTGTTTGAATATTTTATGGTGCGTTTGATTGCGGGCGAAATACACAAGAGGTCAACTTTTTAACATCTATACTTTCTTTACTTATACTTTCTTCACCTATACTTTTACTTATACTTTAGTTTATTTTATTTTTGAAGTTTTTTTTTATATAATGTTAATTGTTGCTGCTTTACACCTACATACTTTTTAATAATTTCTAATTAATTGTGTTTTTTTATAGATTTTGAGTTTTTTTAAGACTTAAATATTTTTTATTAATTGTTGTATAAAAAGCGAGAATTCATATTATATTCTTTTATCTTTTCATCTGTTTGTTTCCTCCGCCAGTGTATTTGTCATGCTTACTATCTCATCATATCCCTTACATAGTTCAAAATAGTGCCATCGAAATATTATTTAATATGATTTTTTTTATTATTATTATTAATATTGTTTAATATTGTTTTCTGTTATCATCATCATCATGAGCATCATCATCACATAAGGACTTTGCCAAAGGTGGTTCCAAATTCCAGAATATTTTGTACGTCACTTTTACCGTTGGGCAATGCTTTTGAACTAACAGCGATAAATGATAATAACAACAACAATAATAATAATAATGATAATGATATTGATAATAATAATAATCATAGGTCATGGTCATAGTCGCAATAATAATAATAATATAATAATTAGATAATTATAACAATAATTTAAATAATTTCAATAACGATCATTTTGATAATAATTTTAATAATGATAATAATTTAAATACTTGACCTGCGAACCTTCGCTAATGAATCCCTTTCAGACTGTAATAAGCTTATTGACTATGTGACCTTGGCCATAATTGATTAAAAGAAATAATTTTCACTGGGTTATTCCGGCTGGACAAAGATATCTCCACGGGAGAAAATTGCAGCAGTTACTCATTTTTGTAACTTAAGATGGAGTGATCGATAGGGAAACATATCTGCACGTATTATGTCACGTATGCCTGAATTTGAATTAAAGAAAAAACAACTGTTTAAGAAATTTGACCGCAAAAGAAAGATGTTGCAACGTAAAGTGTAGTGAATTAAAAAAAAAATTAAGAAATTTGACCGCAAAAGAAAGACGCTGCAACGTAAAGATGTGTGAATTAAAAAAAAATGTTTTTATAAATTTGACCGCAAAAGAAAGCTGTTGCACCGTAAAGATGTAGTGAATTAAAAAAAAGAATTAAGAAATTTAACCGCAAAAGAAAGATGTTGCAACGTAAAGATGTGGTGAATTTAAAAAAAAAAATGTTTAAGAAATTTGACCGCAAAAGAAAGATGCTGCAACGTAAAGACGTAGTTGCCAAAAAAAAAAAAAGAAAAAAAAAATAGAAAATAAAGTTTCATTAAACCATTGCCTTAACAACACTTATATTGATCGTTCATTCTAGAAGTAGAAGTGGAAATACAGCCCAATCCCTACCACCTTTTCATCATCTGAAAAAAATACTTTATTAATATCGTATAAATTAAAATCATATATCTTTGTTAGATCCCATTTTCATTAAGGTTAATTTCCAAACCCAGCGTTTTTAGTCGATAAATTACCGAATGATTTTGTAAAGGAAAAAAAACCCGTGAAAATAGAATTTCTCAATTAGTAATTAAAGCCTCGTTTTACGTCCAGGTATGGCAAGGAACGGCAGTTTTGTTGGAATTGCGGAGTAGATAATAGGCAATTTTGGTCTCATTTTATACTCTTGTTCCGCTGTTTCAAGTCATTACTCGGCAGAGAATGACAATGTTTTTTTATTTTTTTATTTACTCTACTTGTAATACTTTTTTATTCCTTATTAGATTCATTTTATTTTTTAAAGGGTTGATATGAAGTGTATTTTTTTATGGTTATGTATTCATCAATGAACCCACATTATTATTATTAAAAGGGGGAGATTAACCAGCCCAATTGGTCAAGCTCGACTAAGGAGTTGGTCCGATTGAATTCGGGAATAAAAATATTTATGTTAAAGGTAAAAAATTAAATAAGATTATAGTGAATATAAGAGATTAAAAATGAATATGAGGTAAAATCCATAATAAATATAAATTTAAATCTTGTCTATAAAACCCGTTTCTTATAAAAAAAAAAGTTTTATTAACAAAAAGTAAGTTGTCCATCAAGTGACTTATACACTGATACTGTAAGGATATTTAAACTTCTTCATTAGAATAAACACGTTTACGGCGGACCACTCTTACTATATTCCAGATAAGAATCATTGTTACTAAACTACACCAAATTCAACTGGCAGCTTCTTTCCCTGCCTTGACGTAGTTTCGCAATTGTCCCACCAGCAAAACTCTGCAGTAGTTCCATAATCTAAATGCCGAGAGGAGCCTTGCAATT
>NC_090755.1:73805539-73808039 GCF_036898095.1 Palaemon carinicauda
ACCAAATTTAAAATTGTATTTTTAACTGCCGAAACTTGTTATTATGACATCTCCAAAGGGACAGGATAGTGCAAAAAAATAGAAATTACTTTAGTGGAAAATATCAAGATTTCATTGCAAATTTGGAATCAAAATATAGAACATATAGACGTTTGGACTGTGTTTGAGTAAACATTTGCTATTGTCCAGTAAGAATAAGGTAGTGACGTCAGTGCACCTCATGCGGTGTGTTGTAGACATTATTCAGGGATCTTTGCACCATCCCTTCAGCCCCAGGCAGAATCCACTTTTTAGCCTTGTACAGTACCTCCTCCTCCCATTCTTTATTCACCTCCGTTCCTCCCCGCCCCCCAATTTATTCATTTACCTCTGTCCCCTCTTTGCTTTATTCCAGTTAGTTATCCAATGTCTTTCAAAGGTTGCAACTGTGGATTTTTTCCTAGTTTAACCTGAATGCTGAACGGCCTCCCCTACCCCATCGCCCGGTTATATGTCCCGAATTTCTAAACCCCATCCTCCCCATAGGAAACACTCCAATCGAAGAAATGTTCTTGAACCTAGCCTTTTACTATAGTCCCAATACATGTGCACACAGAGGGAATGTTCAGTGTCTCCCTTGCCAGATACCATGACATCTCCAAGGGAATTTTATCACGGTATAAGTCTCTTGCGACCTGTTTCCTCCGCCTTTCTATTCTTCTATCATGCACAGTTGTCTAAGTAGTAGTGTACGCGAAACGTCAAAAATGACGCCTAAATAATTAGATAGATACACACATACACCCACACACACACACACACGTGCACGCACAGGTTCAAACTTTCCTATCCCCTCCCCCATTCCTGATTACAACGCCCTGGTTCAGCAATTTGTGGGAGAGAGTGGTTTCCGAGTGTACTTCGGGGTACCCCGTCTCACCAGGGTATGGCTACTATCTCCCCGGAGCGGGACAAGAAAGAAATTATATATATATATATATATATATATATATATATATATATATATATATATATGTGTGTGTATATGTATATGTATATGTATACTGTATGAAGAGAGAGAGAGAGAGAGAGAGAGAGAGAGAGAGAGAGAGAGAGAGAGAGGTCTTTACTATATATGGGAGATGTTTAAGTTATTTCATATAATCAGTTTTCATTGTTACTTATGAATAAATAACAACTTCATATCACACTTTCTTATGTAGCAATCAATATATCTTTTAATTTTTCGCGATATTTAAGCGTCGATCATATCCTATCAATTTAGTGGGTAATGTGACAAGGCACAGTGAAGAAAAAACTCTATTTTTTTTTCCATGGATCTATGTTCGCTTAGCATATCCCAGCTCTGGCATCCAGGAAAAACGAACACCAAGTTATATTTATCACAATATTAACATTCTTATTACGTCAACGCCTTTTGACCAAGTTAGTGCTACAATGTTTTAGGTACCAGAAATATAAAAAATCTCTCTCTCTCTCTCTCTCTCTCTCTCTCTCTCTCTCTCTCTCTCTCTCTCTCTCTCTCTCTCTCTCTTTTTTTTTCTCTCTCTCTCTCTCTCTCTCTCTCTCTCTCTCTCTCTCTCTCTCTCTCTCTGTGTAAAATGTTATAACTAAATTTTACTTTTAATGAGTATATTAAGGTGAATTACCCAGTACGTTCTGTGTACATTATTCATACTTAGAGTTTGAATTGAATATATCATTCCGATTGGTTATACCCATCCATGGGTAGCGACTATCAAGAGGATTAGAAAATTATCAGATGGCGAATATCTTAATTTTAGTAAATTCGTTGATTTTGGCACATAATAATTGTATTTTGTTAGAAGAGGAAAATTTTTCTGACTCGTTTAAAAAGAGCAAAATCATATGAATAGATTGACAAGACACAGTTGGCTTAGCCTTTACAGTTTTTGTATCACTATGTAACAGTTTCATAGTTACAGTAACAGAGTTGTCATTTTTGCGTTTTACTGAGCTCAAATCTTAGCAAGAACTCAAAATCAACCGTCTGTGTTCGTGTTTCTGCCCTGAAGAAAACATTTCACTTCGATACACAGTCTTAAATATGGCATCAATCTTTCGCATGTTTTATGATGTGGGCTGGTTTTTGGATGTGTGTTTTTTTACGCATTCTCCTAAGTCTAGTTGGCAATGTTGACTGCATTGCAGAGGTTTTAGGCTGGGCGCTTTCGGCTTCGCGTTTTCCTGGTGCATAAGATACTGCCTTGAGGCGCGCGGCTGGGTTGGTCCAATGAACTTCAAGGATGGAAAGAGAAATGCAGGATTTTTTTATGAATATCAAAATATTGGTGAGAAAAATACCAGGAAATGGTGTGGATCAAGTGTGAAATCATGTTTTACTTTAGAAATAAATTCATATTGGAATTACTTCGACTCTTTAAAAAGAAAAAAAAAAAAACACTTTTTGCTTGTACGTACGCACATGTTATATATATATATATATATATATATATATATATATATATATATATATATA
>NC_090755.1:73823039-73825539 GCF_036898095.1 Palaemon carinicauda
TGGGCGGAGGCAATTGGAGGCTTATTGCTTGTACTTCAATCCCTGAACGTCCATTACTGCTCTCTGTGAAGTTAGTTGACTAAATTGCTCTGCCAAATACCGTTGAGATATTACTAAAGCTGTTTTTATAATGGACCCTTAAAACTTGAGGTGCTTTAGACATCATATTTTTTCTTATTATTTTAAAATGTAATTTAAAACTAAATTTTTTAAAACTTAAGTATTTTTAGAAGTAAATACTTTTAAATCTATATATTTTTAGAAACAAATATTTTTAAAACTAAATATTTATAAAGCATGACATACGTTTGGTTCTTAGTACCTGCCTTATGGTATTTAGATAAATAGATTTTCTCGTAAATGAAGAGAACTTGATTTCAAGGATTTTCATACCATTACAAAAATGAAATCTAAGAAGTATGAGCAAAAATACTTCCCTGAACATGACTTTACGCCTCATGGTTTTTCAAGACGAACCACAAATGTTGACATTTTATCTTGGTACGCCCTAACGATTGGATTTTTTTTTTTTTTTTTTTGTATGAGAAATAATACATGTCATTGCTCATTTGAATAATCCTTATATCACATATCATCCATTTGAAGCTATTCATATAAAGGTCGTAAGTTAATGGATCGCTAAATAGATTGTTAAATCAATTGGAAACCAAAGATTTTCACTTTTGCACCTCTCCCTCCCCAAGTGTTTTGGATGTGGGTTTCGACCCTCTGCTTGGGAAAATCATTTTGTTAAAGTTATATCCAAATTATCTCTTACTATCATCAGCTCTATTAGAGAGGGTGTTGATAAATTGGATTTTGTGTTTGTGAACTTATTTTTGTCCTTTTGATCTAATTGTTGAGGGGGATGGTGGACCTCAACTTGAATTTCTGATTCATTTAAATTTCTTCTGGTTGATCAGAAATATCAACATACAAAACATCATATTTATTTGACGTCGTAACTCTTAATATTTCTTATAGAAGGTGGTGAGAGAGATGGAGGTCTCTCTCTTTTCTGATTAATAGGTGGTGAGTTACCAGGTTTTTGCACCTTCCCCACTAGAGGTATACCTGATAACTTGGTTTCAAGTGGAACCACCATCAAATCAGACAAGGGCATGGCCTAACAGAGGGTATTACTATTGTTGGTAATGGGGGATGAAGGTTGTACAGAACTGGGGAATGCCCCAGTGTTAATACACCGTGGCAAAGCCTTAGAAGGCGATATGCTTACCTTGTCGTGCAAAACCTTACTGTCATTAGATGATGTATTTCTTTCTTGGAATTACTGGGAGCACTACGTAAGTTTGATGTCTCCTGTGGTATATTTCCTCTTGATTTTAACGCCTTTGCATAGCTGTTTGGTTTATTCAGTAGTCTTTTGGCATGTCCCACACTTATTTGTTCTACACTGGATTATTAGAGGACAGCTTATAAATCTCGCAGTTTCTATCAGTGGATGTATGGTTTGAGTTGCAGTTCAAACAGCTGGCCTTAAGTGTGCAGTCACCATGGTAAGGTCTGGAACAGATGTTATTATTTTTTTTTCTTTTTTAGTTTTACAAACTTTAGAAGGGTGTCCAAATTTGAAACACTTGAAACATTGTAGGGGCTTCTGTTTGAAAGGTCGAACTTTAATTCTCTCATTTTCTATAACGATGTGGAAAGGCACATCAGCATCCTGGAAATTAAGGATAATCCTCGACGTCCCAGGAACCTTATGCTCTTTCCACACCGTTAATGGACATTTGGCCAGTATATCCTCTTCTGTAAATTCATACAGATCTTTATTGAAGACTACTCCCCTTCCGTAACTAAAATTTAGGTGGGGTTTGACATCTAACATATCCTCATTACTACTTGTCTTGAGGTTAGACAGTATTACCGATTGCGTGCATGATTTTGCATGGATTAGGAAGCTATTTCCCCCAAAGCGAGATGTATCACCTGGTGCAATGGTTCCTACCTTTTTCTGCATTAGTTTTCTAATTTTAAAATAATTCTCATTACTCCCATTAGGCTCAGTAACAAGCCACATTGGTGGTTTTGGCTTTCTCTATGGAGGCAGAGTTATATCGACATCGTTTTCAAACCAGTCAGCAGGTCTATACACATCCAAATTGTTTGGCATCATATCACATAGCGTACCCATGACATATAAGTTATGAATTTTAATGTTATTGATGTTACATATTGTATTAAAAGCTTCTTTATGATTATTATAAGATATCCACACATGCCATTTTTCATTTTCAAGTTTCATTCTTATTTCTTTTATCACTCCATAGCATTTAAATGCTCATATGGCTTATCATACTCCATAGCATTTGAACGCTTTATATAGCATATCATAATCAGTATCTATTGGAATTTGGGTACCATGAAGGATTCGAAGTTTCCCTTTGTTACCCGACTGACTTGGTTTTAAAACATTAGTAGAGGGGGTCCTATTTTGTTCCTAAGTCGTCAACAGAATTTTCCTTAATTAAATTAGCAG
>NC_090755.1:73828039-73836369 GCF_036898095.1 Palaemon carinicauda
AACTTAGCTCACAAGAATGGTAAGGTTGTAGACACTAATGGCACTAAGGAATCTGAGCGGGACTCGAGCAAACACCAGACAGAGACGTTACCAATCAGGCCACAATTAGGCTGAGGATTACAGTAATTGTACGCGGGTGATTTTAATATTAATTGTACGTGGGTGATTTAAGATTAACTGTACCCGGGGAATCAAGAGTAATTGTACTCGGGTTTATTCAAGGTCAGTTGTACGCAGGTGATTTAAGATTAATTATACCCTGGTGATTTGAGATCGATTTTACGGTGGTGATTTAAGATCAACTGTGTACAGGTGATTCAAGGTCTATTGTACACTGGTGATAAAGAATATTTGTACGCGGGTGATTTAAGGTTAATTGTACTCTGTGATTAAAGATCAAATGTATTCGGGTGATTTAAGAACAATTGTACGAGTATGATTTAAGGATAATTGTATGCGGGTGATTAAAGGTTAATTGTATGCGGGTGATTAAAGGTTAATTGTCTGAGGGTAATTAAGATTAATATTAACCGAGTGATTTAAGGTCAGTTGTACGCGAGCGCTTAAGATTAATTGTACTTTGTGATTTAAGATTAATTGTACACGAATGATTTAAGATCAGTTACACCCAGGGGATTTAAGGTTAATTGTACGCAAGTGGTTAAAAATTAATTGTACAAGGGTGATTAAGATTAATTGTACCAGAGGGATTTAGGATTAATGTATGCGGGTGAATGAATATTAACTGTACACTAGTACATTAGTCATTAGACATTAACTGTACGCAGTTGATAGAAGACTAACTGTATGCGAGGTTGATTGAAGAGTGGGTGATTAACTGCATGCGGATGATTGTGTGCTATGATTGAAGATTATATCTATGGGATTAACTGTACACGGGCGATTGAAGATTATGCAATTAACTGTACGCGGTTGTTTGAAGATTACCTCAATGCAATTAACTGAATGCAGGTGATTGAAGAATACCTCTATGGAATTAACTGTACGTGGGTGATTGAAGATTAACTGCATGCGATTAACTGTACTCAGGTGTTTGGAGATAAACTCTATGCAATTAACGGTACGGGGATGATTGAAGATTAACTCGATGCAATTAATTGTACGTTTGTGATTGAAAATTACCTCTATGCAATTAATTGTACGTGGGTGATGAAAGATTAACTTTTTGTGATTGACTGTACACAGGTGATTGAAGATTACTTCTATGCAATTAACTGTATGCGGGTGATTGAAGATTACCTCTATGCGATTAACAGTATGTGAGTGATTGAAGATTACCTCTGTGCGATTCACTGTATGCTGAGGATTGAAGATTATCTTTATGCGATTAACTGTGCGCGGGTGATTGAAGAATAACTGTGATTAACTGTATGCGGGTGATTGAAGTTTAACTCCATCCAATTAACTGTACATGGGTGATTGAAGATTACCTCTATGAGATTAACTGCACGCAGGTGAGTGAAGATTACTTCTATGCAATTAATTGGTACGTGGGTGATTGAAGATTACCTCTATGAGATTAACCGTGCGCAGGTGATTGAAGATTACCTCTATGCAATTAACTGTTCGCGGATGATTGAAGATTAACTGTACCCAAGTTGTTAAATCAGCTTCTAGTAAATAGTTTGAAGGTACTTCAACTACAGTAGATTCATTCCCCGATGCAGAATATATATATATATATATATATATAATATATATATATATATATATATATATATATATAATATATATATAATTTTCGGACGCTGATGAATGACAGAATCAGGATTCTCGGCTACAATCTTAATTGGAAACATTGATATCATCGTTAAACTTTATAAATTTTACTTATATAAATTTTTGGTGAAGCTATTGCAATAATGTGAATGAAACTGGCTTATAAATTATAACGTAATTAATTTGAAAAATATACATTCCTAGTTGGTTAACCATTAGTAAGGTTTGTGGCATGTTTGATTGGAGTAGGCCTATGTGTTTTTGGGTAAATATTTTTGAGCGAGGTACAGCCAAAGTTCACCAGATGACCATCATATGATATAACGCTTATGAATAATAATAATAATAAGGATAGGGAAGTGGGGAAAATGGGGAAAGGAAGAGTACCCCTGGATACAATCCAGTTTACAGCTCAAAGGCAGGTACTCTGAATGGGAAAGATTAAGGAAATAGGGAGAAAGTGAAGTACAGGAGAAGAATAAAAGAGAGGAGCAGACCCTCTTGCGATATTAGGGAGTTGGTATTATTATTTGTTTCATTTGTCACTTATGAATCTCACTTCTGTAATCAAAATGTTGTGTAGCAAGCTTACTGAACCGCAGAGTAGAATACAAATATAGAAAAAAATGGAAAGACGATCGAAGTATAGAATATAATTGCATAGAATATAAATTTATGAAATATATTTGCATATACTGTATATTGTTTATGTACCTTACTCGCTATATACAGTATGTAGATAGATAGATAGATAAATATACACTTCCTAGTGACCTGTATAACCACAATTCTTTACTCTTGATATTATATTTCAGTCGTCTACTCTCGCATTGGTTATATGGCCACAGTAGACAGCAAGTCACTTAGATATGTCGGCTGAAACGAGTCAGAATCCCTAAAGTAATCGAGCAAAATATAATTAAATTAAGGAGGCGCGGCGTTCCCCAAACAGCCTAGTATGCTGCAGCTTCCATTACGTTAGTAATTACGAAATTGAGAATTTACAATTTATACTCCACAATCCGTCTCTTCCCTTTTCCGAGGGATTTTCTCCAAGGAAAATATTAATGTACTTTTAGATTATCGCTAAGGAGGAGAAGGAACAGCCCCGTTTTTCATCGGCTGCTAATACACGGGAGTATAATAGAAACGCCAGGTGTTCATTTTATGCTTGATTACGACGTCCATTAATCTTCTTCTTTCTCTCTCTCTCTCTCTCTCTCTCTCTCTCTCTCTCTCTCTCTCTCTCTCTCTCTCTCTCGAAATGCAGCCCCCTATGCGAGAGTCTAGATTAATGGAAGATAGATTGAATGTGAAAAGCCTAAAGGGGTAATGAGAGAGAGAGAGAGAGAGAGAGAGAGAGAGAGAGAGAGAGAGAGAGAGAGAGAGAGAGAGAGAGAGAGAGAGAGAGAGAGAGAGAGAGAGAAATTGGTGGGGTGGTTTGGGGAATTTTTAATGCCTTTCGAAGGCAGGTCATTTATCATTGGTTTTTCGGTGATTTCTCTTCTAAGGTTTCCTTTATGATGTTGGAAGCGTTATTGTCTTGTTTCTGAACTATTTTGAGCAGGTTCTTGAAGTAATAACTTAAAGCGAAGAAATTTATGTTAGTTTAGACTCCTGGCGAGTGAAAGTGGATTGGTTTGAACAGGTGTATGATTTTATTTTTAGAATTTTTGCGCTGTGGTCCGACGTTTGGGCTGAAAATGCTAATCAGCTCAGGGGCTCAAATATTTGAAAACTCTGTAGATGCAGTGTGAAATAAAAGTTCAAGAGAGCTTGGACAGGAAAGTGGGATTAAGAAACAGAAGAGGAGGTAAAGTAGAAGGCTAAGAAGTTGGTGCAGATAGTAATATCTAAAGTGTACTGTGCTAGGTGCACGGACAGCATTAACTCCCCACGTGGTCACAAGTGAAATGGAAGGTGTGGAATAAGAGGGAAGACGAGATAAGGAAGTCTTCTGAATCTCTCTGCATAAGTTTGGTAAGAGAAGAGAATCTTCCGCGTAAGCAAATTTTGTTGAACCAAGTCTCCTTTATGGAAACTGAAATGTGTATCACAGTTGCATAACTGTATCATAGCAATTTGAAAGTTGTTCTGTATATAAATGTGAAGGATTGAAATGAGAAATTGGAGGCAGACATACACTGTTATTTAAGTGGATGTGGTTACATGTTTAAGAATATTTCCTATACGGTATCCAGGGGTCTTCAGTGCCAAGAAAATAAAAAGGTGAATGGCATAGAGCGTGAAGGGTGTGTTTTTGACGAGCTTCTGATGTCGGTATCTAGTATTTCATTTTATCTGAAATATAACTCAATTGAGGGTAAACAACTTTAGTATATATAAAAGTTTAAAACGCCACTAAAGCACATTGAACCTACATAATTATCTATATATATATATATATATATAATATATATATATATATATATATATATATATATATATATATATTATGTGCTTGAATGGGTTTTTTAACTAATTTTCAGTTTATAGATTACTTTATTTCATCAAAATCCTTAATATTGTCGTTGTTAATAATATTACTATTATCATATATTCATAGATTTTAAATGCTTCACAAAAACAAATCTGTTTAAAAGTAGTCAATTTTATTAAATAAAGGCAAATAAAGCTTCTTTCATAACAAGAATAGGAAATTGCACGGTGGAAAGTCAATTGGTTTTGCCATTGTCATTGGCTGTTGTTTCTTTTTTTAAAAAGAGAAATAACCGTGAATATTATATTAAAAAAAAAATTATTTAAAATGAAAATAAAACTATTGAACTTCAAATTCCCCGAAGAAAGTATTTAAAACTTTGAATATTAATGAAGGAGGCGAGAAAAGGAAATGATAATTATGAAATCTCTTTAAAAAAAAGTTTGGTGTTTTTTTTTTTTTTTTTTTTTTTTTTCTTTTATGATTACGAAAAATATATGCTGAACAGAAGAGATATATTTTAAACGAATTGTATTTCTTTCAATAGAAAAAGTTATCATAAATTCTGATGAGCAAATTTAAAATCTCACACTTTGCTCATTAGCGGGCTATTGAGCATAATTACACAGTTTTGTCTCTTTCTTTTTACATTTTTGCGGGTTATTTTCATACACATTTGCGGATGTATATATATAAATATATATATATATTATATATATATATATATATATATATATATATATATATATATATATATTTATATATATGTGTGTGTGTTTATGTGTATATATATGTGTATATATTTATATATATTTGTAATTATATATATATTTATATTTATATTTATACTTATATTTATATATATATTTATATTTATATATATGCATATATTTATATTTATATTTATCTATATATTTATATTTATATATATGCATATATTTATATTTATATTTATCTATATATTTATATATATATATATATATATATATATATATATATATATATTCATATTTATATATGTATATATTTATTTATATACATATCTATATACACACACACATATATATATATATATATATATATATATATATATATATACTGTGTGTAGGTTATTTTCATACATATTGGCGGATGAACATAATTATTTCAAGATTTTTTCTCCATCTTTATACATATTTAGGTGGTTTATTTCATACATATTGGCGGATAGATATAGCTATTTCTTTCTCTCTCTCTCCTCTCTCTCTCTCTCTCTCTCTCTCTCTCTCTCTTCTCTCTCTCTCTCTCTTGGGGGTGGTTTTCGTACTCCTTGGCGGAGGAATAGAGCTATTTCAGAATTCTCTCTCTCTCTCTCTCTCTCTCTCTCTCTCTCTCTCTCTCTCTCCTCTCTCTCTCTCTCAAATGTGAGATAAGTTGAACGGATTTTTTCATCTGATATTACCATTACACCTAAATGAAAAATATGCTAAAAAGATCAATCAAAGTAAATGAAGCTAAATAAATGTTTCCTAAAAACAGTGAAAATCTCCTGCTCTCTCTCTTCCTTCCATCTCTGAGCGAATAATGCCCGTTCGAATTTTAGCCATTTATTTTCAGGCCACCAAAATTAAGCCATTCATTTTGGAGTGAATTAAGAGGGCTTTCCTCCCATCGATAAAATGTTCCGACTGCTTTGACCGACGGCTTTGTTAACTAATGGCAAAGCGAGTTTTAATTGCATACAAAGAAATTGGAAATGATGCAATGGGTATATAGTTCTTAGGGGGTAATTTGTTAATTCTTAATATGATTCACTTTGTGTACAGTAAAAGGTTACCACGTGTCAGTGGCGCTATATACCATATACTGTTCATGGTGTTCGTGCTATTTTATTGTTTCAGTGGGTTCAGTCTTGTTTAGACAAGCTACAAAGATTACTGCCATTGCCATATGCTATCCATCTCGTACGAGGGTACTGCAGGATTTACTTTTATGGACTTGCTTTTCTTTGTCCATTTGTGACGTAGATGTATCTCATCTTTAGCTCTTTGCTCTACCTCCTTTTCCGCTTCATTACCTCCATATTGCTGTACAACCTCTTGACATTTACTCTCCCTAGTTGCACCTCTACGCTGCATGGCCTTCCCGGCCCCTGTGCCTAGGCATATGGCCAAAAGTCGTAAATCCAATTTCAGGTAGAACCGTCTGTTTCTGTTTCTAATGTGTACACCTTTTCGAAACGTTCCTCCTTGGCGATCTACTAGACGGGAATTCGATACCCTCTCACGCTCAATAGTTTCTATAGGCCATTTCTTTTAGCCATGCATATATGCCCCGACTCGCATCGGTGCCCTTTTAGCTCGAAAAAGTTTCCTGATCGTTGATTGGTTGGACGAGAAAAAAAGGTCCTTCAAAAAGAAAGCAACCGTGCTTACCCCATAAAAAAAAAAGAAGAAAAAAAAACTTTCCTAGAAAAATTAGTTCATATGGATACTACCCGTTATTCATAATCGTATGTATGTATGTATGTGTTAATTCAGACGGCTTTGAAGATTTATAATATTTGTATATCATTGTATATGCGTTTGTGTGTGTGAGGTAAGGTAGTAAAGCTGAAAACGAAAACAATTTTGTTTCGCAGTATTGTTTCTTTTGATATACAATTTGTTATTCCGTACAAGATATCCTTCTCACAAATATTTGTTTATCATTTCCTTATCTTTCCCTCTATCCTCACGACCTCCGTCAATCGTGCAAGTAAAGTAACATGACACTGATTAATGGTTTTAAGAATTCCACACCATAATTTCATGCACGAAAGTATGTTTTCATCGCTGACTTGCAATTATTGCTATTACCGACGAGCAATGCAAAACTCTCTCTCTCTCTCTCTCTCTCTCTTCTCTCTCTCTCTCTCTCTCTCTCTCCTTCTCATATTAATCAGATTCCCTTTCAGATAAAATTCCGCGTTATTCCCCGAAAACGCCGGGACATAAACAGGTGCTTCACAGGTGCTGCATAATTAAAACGAGATTAAGGGTCGCCTCGTCTGAGAGGTCAAACGTACTGGAAAATCGATGTGGCTCCATCTGCTGCCGAATAGGTCCACACGGCTTTGGGGGCCCCGATTGTGGGCCATGGAACACACACACACACTCTCTCTCTCTCTCTCTCTCTCTCCTCTCTCTCTCTCTCTTGTAATCGTTTATCGACATAATAGACGTGCCATTCTTAGATTTGTTTAGATGAATGGGGAGTGTAGGCCTCTCTCTCTCTCTCTCCTCTCTCTCTCTCTCTCTCTCACTCTCTCTCTCTCTCTCTCTCTGATAAACGACTTATGTTTCAGTGAATGGTTCATTGTCATTGACGATCATAAATTGAAAAATCTTCGGACTATTGTCATTGATAATGTTTCCTTCTATGATTAGATTGCGAATGGTGTATCGCAATTATTTAATGGGTGAAATTCTTCCATTCAAACCATTTGCATCCTGTTAGCAAGCCTTTACTGACTTTGTTGTGGCTTATTTTCAGAAACCAGTTTTGGGGGTTTGTATGATCTCCTTCTCTAGCTAGACTCCTCAGTTTGCGTGACATCTATCTCTTTCAGTTTATATGCGTTGTGTTTTAATTGTTTGGATATACAGTAGTTTTATTTTTATTGTGATATTTGTTTATATTTGTATATATTACTTATACAAAACAACAAAAGTATCCATTTCTAGTCCACTGCAGAACAAAGGCCTCAGATGTATCAAATCATATCTAGGGTTTGGCTATTTTTCATCACCACAATGGCCAATACAGATTGGTGATGGTGGGAGATTAGTTTGATCGCTCACAGCGAACCAACCTATTATGGGTAGCCCTGGCCATTATAGCTTTGGTGATCATGGCAATACGCAAACCCTTTCAACACGCTAAGGTATCCCCACTCAGAAAGGGATACGCATATCTTTTCAATGTCTCATATTTTTTTTAGAACAATTCTGCGACACTGGATATTGTAGTTAAACATCCATTCTAAAAGAGTAATTAGAATATTCATGATATTCTACTAAAACTTTTGTAGAATGCCGTTGTAGATCAACCAACAATTTAATAATCAACGGAAAACGATCTGTATTCTACGCAGAAATATTCCATAAAAAAAATCCAGAGGCCGTTAATA
>NC_090755.1:73836869-73839369 GCF_036898095.1 Palaemon carinicauda
TAACGGTCCTAGGACTGATCCCTGGGGAACACCTATTTTGACATCCATAACCTCTGAGAGATGGCCATCGAGGGTCACAAATTGTTTACGACTCGTTACAGTAGGATTTTAGTAAGAGTAATGCATTTCCACGTATTCCATAATGTTCGAGCTTTTTAAGCAGCACATCATGAGACACTGTGTCAAAGGCTTTACTCAAATCTAAAAGACCGCACCAAGGTATTCATTTTTATTCATCGCATTGTAGATATTTTCAAGAAGGTCATTTACAGCATCACTTGTACTAACGCCACGCAGAAAGCCATACTGACAGGAAGAAAAGATATTACATCTAGTAAAGAAAGAGTAGAGTCGATTGTACAATAATTTTTCAAAAATTTTATTCAATAAGGGAAGGCAACTTATTGGTCTATAGTTATTGACATCCGATTTATCACCAGACTTATGTAGCACAGTAACGCATGCTATTTTTAAAATGTCAGGATAAATGCCAGAGGCAATACAACGGTTGAACAATAAGGATATAGGAAAGGCAAGTAAACTAGCATTATTCTTATATAGTTTAGTAGGGGGGAAAATGAATATTTGCTTTTTTGTTCTTTAGTTTTTTTATAATGTTGATTACTTCAAGTGGAGAAGATGGGGTCAAATAAATAGAGTGCTGATTTGAACGAAATGAAGTGAAAAGAAATAGGCGAGAGAGAGAGAGAGAGAGAGAGAGAGAGGAGAGAGAGAGAGAGAGAGGGATGGAAGAAGGTTATGGAAGCGAAATGGTGAAATGAAGAGAGAGAGAGAGAGAGAGAGAGAGAGAGAGAGAGAGGGGATGGAAGAAGGTTATGGAAACGAAATGAAGTGAAAAGAAATAGGCGAGAGAGAGAGAGAGAGAGAGAGAGAGAGGATGGAAGAAGGTTATGGAAACGAAATGAAGTGAAAAGAAATAGGAGAGAGAGAGAGAGAGAGAGAGAGAGAGAGAGAGAGAGAATTTATTTTTCGTAGATGATGGTTAAAAACCACCCTAAGCAGATTTAAACAAATGGCTCTATTACCTGGACGTAAACCTTCTGTCTGGAATTACAAATGAAATTCAGATTGGGTCTTATTATGGTCTTGGCTGAGGAAAAAGACCCCCTTCTCTTAAACCCCCTCCCTCCCCCTCCTCCCTCCCCTCCCCCCCTTCTCCCTTCCTAGCACATCGTCCTATCCTGGGGAGGTTGGACTTAGAGTGATGATGGTGATTAAAAGGGGGTGTGATGGTATAATGAGAGAGAGAGAGAGGAGAGAGAGAGAGAGAGAGAGAGAGAGAGGATGGAAGAAGGTTATGGAAACGAAATGAAGTGAAAAGAAATAGGCGAGAGAGAGAGAGAGAGAGAGAGAGAGAGACGAGAGAGAGAGAGAGAGAGGGATGGAAGAAGGTTATGGAAACGAAATGAAGTGAAAAGAAATAGGAGAGAGAGAGAGAGAGAGAGAGAGAGAGAGAGAGAGAGAGAATTTATTTTTCGTAGATGATGGTTAAAAACCACCATAAGCAGATTTAAACAAATGGCTCTATTACCTGGACGTAAACCTTCTGTCTGGAATTACAAATGAAATTCAGCTTGGGTCTTATTATGGTCTTGGCTGAGGAAAAAGACCCCCTTCTCTTAACCCCCTCCCTCCCTCCCCCCTCCCCTCCCTCCCTCCCCCCTTCCCCTTCCTAGCACATCGTCCTATCCTGGGGAGGTTGGCCTTACTGTGATGATGGTGATTAAAAGGGGTGTGTGATGGTATAATGAGAGAGAGAGAGAGAGAGAGAGAGAGAGAGAGAGAGAGAGAGAGGGAGGATGGAAGGAGGTTATGGAAACGAAATGAAGTGAAAAGAAATAGGCGAGAGAGAGAGAGAGAGAGAGAGAGAGAGAGGATGGAAGAAGGTTATGGAAACGATATGAAGTGAAAAGAAATAGGCGAGCGAGAGAGAGAGAGAGAGAGAGAGAGAGAGAGGATGGAAGAAGGTTATGGAAACGATATGAAGTGAAAAAGAAATAGGCGAGCGAGAGAGAGAGAGAAGAGAGAGAGAGAGAGAGAGAGGATGGAAGAAGGTTATGGAAACGAAATGAAGTGAAAAAGAAATAGGGCGAGAGAGAGAGAGAGAGAGAGAGAGGATGGAAGAAGGTTATGGAAACGATATGAAGTGAAAAGAAATAGGCGAGCGAGAGAGAGAGAGAGAGAGAGAGAGAGGATGGAAGAAGGTTATGGAAACGAAATGAAGTGAAAAGAAATAGGCGAGAGAGAGAGAGAGAGAGAGAGAGAGAGAGAGAGAGAGGATGGAAGAAGATATTGAAACGAAATGGTGAAGTAAAAAGAAATAGGTCAAGAGAGAGAGAGAGAGAGAAGAGAGAGAGAGAGAGAGAGAGGAATAGGGTTATGAAACAAATGAATGGAATCTCGGGTATGAGGGTTTTTTGTAAAAAATGAAAGGAGAGAGCGCGACGGACTGGAACTATTGACGAGAAAAAAAACGGGA
>NC_090755.1:73849369-73861869 GCF_036898095.1 Palaemon carinicauda
TGTAGGCAAAAATATTGTTCTTCTAACGTCAAAGGTATATACTGTATATCCCCAGCTGCCATTACATGTCCTCCTCCTTGTCAGGTGGATGCGAGGATAAACAATGCAATTTCTACGGGATTTGTGAAGCGGACGGAAAAGGAGAAGGCCGATGTGTGTGTCCAGAGGGATGCTCCCAGGTATGGAATATCGGAGTTTGACAGGAAATTCTAGTTTTCCAGTTTTGAATATTATTGACATTATTATTGTGAATCACTGAATCTTCAGTTTCAGATTTATTGTTAAATAAATCAGAATTGAAGCCAGGTTAAGTTTAAGGAGGTGGCGAGAAACCTAAGGAGAACTGATGAGTGAAATGGAGTATATTATGGAAACAGTTTTGTAAGAAATAGTCCTAATGCAAACACGGGCTCTTGCTTATATAGCAGCTGGTGAGTGACGTTCATCAAATAACCTTAGGTTTATAATCCACGCAGACTTTTATTATCTTAGATCAAACCTTGTATGTTAATTTGATTCTTTTGAAATGGAAAATTTGTTTACCCTCTTGGTTCCTTTGACATGGAAACTCTTCTGCTTTGCATATATCTTGTATATTTTACAAAGTGTTTATTTTCTTGTAGTTTTTAGTTTTAGTCTAATCACGTTAATTTCACTTTCAGGCCGAGAGTAAAGTTTGTGGAACAGACGGAGAAACGTACTTGAACGAATGCATTTTGAAAGTTTCTTCCTGTAGGAAAGCGCAGCTCATCCTGGTATCGTCCAGGGGCGACTGCGGTAAGTTAGAAACTTCATAGTTTTGTAATGTGTCTACTCATGTTCTGTAATGCCCCATACCTAATTTTATTGTTTTTACTTTGCTGATGTGTATTCATTTATAAGGGTTGTGGTGGTCGATGTGGTAACGTCCCTGACTGGTAATCGCCAGACTGGGGTTAGAGTCCGCTCTCATTCGATAGTGACTTTGGTCGCTGCAACCTCACTATCCTTGTGAGCGAAGGATGGAGGGTTTGGGGAATCCTATAGGTCTATCTGCTAAGTCATCAGCAGCCATTGCCTGGCCCTCCTTGGTCCTAGCTTGAGTGGAGAGGGGTCTTGGGCGCTGATTATATGTATATATGGTCAGTCTCTAGGCCATTGTCCTGCTTGATAGGGCAATGTCAATGTCCCTTGCCTCTACCATTCATGAGCGGCCTTTGAAACCTTTAATTGGATGTTATGTATGCAATTGGGATTAGTTTCCATATTTTTTTTTCTTTTTTTTTCTTTTTGCAAAATAATTATGTTTTTATTTTTATTACAAAATAATTATTTAAACGGTCATAATCTGGTCAAAGGGATTTCAACCTTGATTTGTCTGAGTACCCAACTATTACAAAAGGGGGTCATTAAGAAATAGTAAATATTAGACGGGGTCATTGACATATCATCATCTCAAATTATTTCAAAGCTGGGACCAGGTTGGGGAACAGGATCCAAAGTTTTTTTTTTTTTTTTTTTTTTTTTTTTTTTTTTTTTTTTTTCAAGAAATAAACAGAAATCTTCATCATATAATTGCAAGTGGAGGAAGGTGACTCGGGAGACTAGTATAGCTTATGAGCATCTTGCCTTTATTGTGTTTTAAAAGTATTTATATTATTCATTGCGATGTGCCCAATTGTGCCTTTTTTTTAATTAGTGTACCCACCTGTACTTCTATCTTATTTGATACACTATTTGCACATCTGTTTTGATATGTCATTGTTTATCATTAGTAATTTCTTTATTCATACCTCGCAGTTATTATTAATTACCTCCGCCAGGAGGTTATGTTTTCGGTTCGGTTTGTTTGTTTGTTTGTTTCTCTGTTTGTCTGTCTGTCTGTGGACAACGTAGAGGCCACATTTCTACACGGAATCACTTCAAACTTGGCCAAGTAGTTCCCCAATGTGTATGGAAGAACTGATTAAATTTTGGTCAAGGTCACCCCAAGGTCAAGGTCACAGGGGTCACTGGTGTCACTATGACATAAGTGGCCATATCAAGAGACAGAAATAAAGCACTGACTTTTGCATAAGCCAACAGGGAAGTCCTAGTCCAGGCGCAACCCATGGGTGATGTTCAAATTTATAAAGGTCAAAGGTCAAGGTCATATTGGTGCATTATATCAATGTCATATTAAGTATCAGTGGCAAATGAACAAAGATCACTTGAAGGTCAAAAGTCAAGCAGGTCACTTGAAGGTCAAGGTCACGTGAAGGTCAAGGTCACCTGAAGGTCAAGGTCACGTGAAGGTCAAGTACATTTGAAGATCAAGGTCACTTGAAGCCAAGGTCATGTGAAGGTCAAGGTCACGTGAAGGTCAAGGTCACTTGAAGGTCACGTGAAGGTCAAGGTCATGTGAAGGTCGAAGTCACATCAATTCATGATTCTAGGACATATGGCGCTCTAGGTCACCTTGGCGGAGGTATGTCCTCTACGAGGACCATGTCCGCGTTCAGGACTTGCTCACTTGTTTATTAATGCAGTTTTCTTTGAACCGCATTTTTCTTTACGTCATTTATTTCGAAAGTGAATTATTTGCAATTAAGAAGATTCTCATAAATGCTATACCTTTGGTATTAAGATAAAGCGTCTCAGAATAATAATTATATCCTCTTTTTTTCATCAGTTAATGATAGATAAAACATTAGGAATAACTATATAGTGGAAATGACCTCTTTTATAAATTGTTTTTTGTCTGACCTTTTATTGAGAACCTGGAATATATCGTATGAATAGACGCACGTATATCTTGCCTGTATGCATAGCAATGTCGTCTGTTCAGTTTAATCATTCACTTTATAATATCAAAGAAAATTTCTGAATATCATTATTTTATCCACCGGCTTTATAGAATTTAGATATTTCCCTCAGAGAGAGAGAGAGAGGAGAGAGAGAGAGAGAGAGAGAGAGAGAGGAGCAGGTGATCATTAGCAAACGAGAGAGAGAGGAACGAAGAAAAAGTGTTACCACTTATATATTTTATAATTCTGTTAAAATCAAAGAGAGAGAGAGAGGAGAGAGAGAGAGAGAGAGAGAGAGAGAGAGAGAGAGAGAGAAGGGAGGGGGGCAGGTGATCATTAGCAAACAAGAGAGAGAGGAACGAAGGAAATGTGTTTCCACTTATTTCATAATTCTGATAAAATCAGAGAGAGAGAGAGAGAGAGAGATGAGAGAGAGAGAGAGAGGAGAGAGAGAGAAGGGAGGGGGGGGGGGCAGGTGATCATTAGCAAACAAGAGAGAGAGGAACGAAGGAAATGTGTTACCACTTATTTCATAATTCTGATTAAAATCAGAGAGAGAGAGAGAGAGAGAGAGAGAGAGAGAGAGAGAGAGAGAGAAGGGAGGGGGGGGGGGCAGGTGATCATTAGCAAACAAGAGAGAGAGGAACGAAGGAAATGTGTTTCCACTTATTTCATAATTCTGATAAAATCAGAGAGAGAGAGAGAGAGAAGAGAGAGAGAGAGAGAGAGAGAGAGAGAGAGAGAAGGGAGGGGGGGGGGCAGGTGATCATTAGCAAACAAGAGAGAGAGGAACGAAGGAAATGTGTTTCCACTTATTTCATAATTCTGATAAAATCAGAGAGAGAGAGAGAGAGAGAGAGAGAGAGAGAGAGAGAAGAGAGAGAGAGAGAGAGAGAAAAGGGAGGGGGGCAGGTGATCATTAGCAAACAAGAGAGAGAGGAACGAAGGAAATGTGTTTCCACTTATTTCATAATTCTGATAAAATCAGAGAGAGAGAGAGAGAGAGAGAGAGAGAGAGAGAGAGAGAGAGAGAGAGAGAGAGAGAAGGGAGGGGGGGGGGGGGCAGGTGATCATTAGCAAACAAGAGAGAGAGAGGAACGAAGGAAATGTGTTACCACTTATTTCATAATTCTGATAAAATCAGAAAGAGAGAGAGAGAGAGAGAGAGAGAGAGAGAGAGAAGAGGAGAGAGAGAGAGAGAGAGAGGAGCAGGTGATCATTAGCAAACAAAAGAGAGAGGAACGAAGGAAATGTGTTACCACTTATTTTATAAATCTGATAAAATCCCGGTCTGCCTTGGTGCAACGGTAATGCCTGGAAGGAACCGCTTAAGATCGCATCAAATCTCCATTACCCCTCGATGGAATGAGGACAAATTCGCTCCTGAATTCACCCTGTTGCCAATTTTCCTCACGTTAGGAATGGTAGGAAGCGGAAAATTTAATGGGGGTCCCGCCATTTTCTCTCCAGTCTTCCCGCTTTTTTGTTTCTCGTCCCCTTTTTTTTCTATCTCTCTCCCTGTTGTCTTGTTTAAAAGAATGTGTTTATTCATTTGATTAGAAAATGCTGCTGCCTTTAGTCTTGGGTCAGAAGTTCTTTGTTTTGAGATAAATTTACGTTAAAATCTTCATACCAGATATTGCATGCGCAAAACATAGGTCATATTGTTGTTATTTTGTACACATTAAGTTTTTCATCTTGAAATGGAATTGTTGATTTATTTATATCAGTTTTTAATATTTGGAAAATAAAATTGCATTACGGAAGGTAGCACACAATATAGCCAGAAACTGCTCTGTTTTTCTCCCAACAACAAAATTGTCATAATTTGGTTTCCACAATTTAATTTTTCATCTTGAAATGGGAATTATCAACTTATTTGAATCAGTTTTTTTTTTTTTCATATCGTAAATGAATGTACATGATGGAAGATAACATACATAACAGTATAAACTTAAAACTGTTCAGTTTTTCACCCAACACCAAACAAACTTCATAAGGTTAACGTTATTTCTGATTCCCTGTTCCATCTACTTCAGACTTATGCCAGCACGTCGTCTGCAAATTCGGCGGGCGCTGTGAGGCAGGGAGATGCATATGCCCCAGCGAGTGCCCAGACACTCGCGAGCCGGTGTGTGCTTCCAACGGCGAGACTTACGTGAACGAATGCGAGATGCAAAAGGCCGCTTGCGGTATCGAAGACGGCCTCAGGGTCACTTTTGTCGGGGAGTGTTCCGAAGCGAGAACGTCCGGTTGTCAGTAAGTAAACAATACTCTCGCTGATTCTTCTTCTTCTTCTATTTGTACAAGTGTGCGTTTTAGATATTAGGAAGGATCCTTTCAATATTCTCATCCTTAATCTTTTCTCTTTCGTTTCGTTTGTTTTGGAAGTGTCATCTGTATAGTATATGTCATTTCTTAGCCTTTTTTAATGCAATTTCTTAGCCTTTTTTATCGGAGCTTCTTATTCTGTTTATTGTTAAAACCATATGATTTTTATATAACCCTGTGGATTTGAATCTCTCTCTCTCTCTCTCTCTCTCCTCTCCTCTCTCTCCTCTCTCTCTCTCTCTCCTCTCTCTCTCTGTAAATAATGATGACGAATCCCAAAACATGCAGGTACTGTATGAATAAAATTGCCCTAACCTGTGATTATCGCTTGAATGAGTTTGTGCTAAATATTCGTCCTGTCTCATGTATAATGTCACAAGAATCTTCTTGGGAAGACAAGATGGAGTCTTATGACTTTCTATACCCAACCATTAGTCTTCTATGAATTTCACTATTATTCCTTTTTATTAAATCATGATTGAATTCAGATGTACCCAATAATAGTTTCCCCTGTGTGATATCCTTGAGCATTTTTGAGCCGAGATTTAGGAACGTTTAAAGATCGACTGTATAAAGCCAACTAACTGAGCCTCATAAGCTTAATGGAACTCAGCATCATTCTTCGTGCTTCTGGATAAGTACCTTAAAGAATAGTTAGATGCAGCAACAGTTAATTTGTTTAAAAGATTATAAACTTAACAGATATGTTTTGCACTTTGTCACTAGCATCATTGTAATTTATGAAATAAGCTTGAGATAATCAATCTTTGTAAATTTAGACATAACCATCAGTACTTTCAGAATCATTACGAATCCCTTTTTTAATTTGTTCACATGATGCTAGTGAAAAAGTGCTACAGCACTCTTCCAGAACAGTATGTTTTGCTCTGCCCCTTCTTCTCTTTACTTCTATTTCCTCTTAAAAAAATGTAATTGTGTTCATTAGCTGTGGATATGGGCCTCTATCGTCGTATGCTTTTGTGGTGATGATGCCAGGTGGTATGTTGCCTTTCGTCGTCGCCTGTGACATCACAATAAAAAAAAAAAAAAAAAAAAATCCTCACCTTGGACACTAGGGAACATCTCAAATAGTATATGTGCAGCCATGGACACTTTGAGACGACCTTCTGAAAATTTTACAATGGGATTTTTCTTCAGTGTGCAGCTTTGAACAGATTACTTTTTAGTCCTAAATTTGATGACATTTTTTGCACCATATTTTGCAACTTGTAGACCTTTGGTTAGGATCTTCGCTAACACTTTTATCGATAAAACTTCTAAATGTGTTACATAACTTGAACGTACATTTAATCGGATAGGACAGCTAATTTAATGAAGTCGAGAAGCATTAACTATTATTTCCACCTAATATTTATCCGATAGGTTTTACCGTTTTATTTGAAATATTCAAAGGTAATTTAGAATGTATAACTAATCCAGAATCACAATTCTTCCAATACCTTGCATATGATTGCCAAAGACAATTATCTTTCAAATTATATTAATGTAAATTCCATGAGCCAGAATAATGACAATGAATCAAGGATTATTGTTGCAATGTTCACCTAGAATATTATATTGATGTAATTTGACAACCTTGAATACTGACAGTTAGGAAAACGCCTTAAAGTGTTATATTGATGTAGTTTTAAAAAATGTTGATTATTGCCACTGAAACAAAGGTCATTGAAGCCAAGGTCACCTTAAGGTATTCCTTGGCTGCATAGCATTGTTGAGTGTACGTGCATTATAACAACTGGTGGTGGCTGTGACTAATAAACATGCTGGGGGGCTGATTTAGAGGATGATCCGGGGCTCGTAAGGCCACGGGACTCCTCCCCTCCTCCTATGGTGGGTCCTCCGGCCCCAGCGCACCATCCTGTGGCGCAGGAGGAAGCCGACGTGTGTGCATCCATGACCTGCGAATACGGATCGACCTGCACGGTGTTGACGGACGGCCTGCCCAGGTGCTCCTGCCGTCTGGACTGTTCCAGCGTGCCTCAGAATCCAGTGTGTTGCCTCGGACCTCAAGATGTACTCCAGCGAGTGCCTCATGATTAGAGAGGGATGTCAGCGCCAGGTCGAGCTGAGACTGAGGCCCCTGGAACTGTGTGAAGGGTACGCGGGTGCCCCGACGTCGCTGTCAATAATACTTGCTCCTCCTGCAGCATGTCCCATCACAGCCACGACACACCACCCATTGGCCGCCATCCATTGTATTGCTAAAGGACTGATCCTCAAGGGGAGGGGAGGATGGGAATTTTCGTATCCATTTATCATCTAGAGTTGCTTGCCCTTATCGGGCCTTTAATCATGACTTGCCCTTAACCATTAGAGGAAGTATTCGTTCCTTAGAAATAACGAATGTCATAAAACAGTTATTAGCATTTTCCCGTGTGCGTTCAGTCCTTTAGAAACTGCCCCTCTAATCCTTTGTGACGCCTCTCATGTTACCTTGAAATAGCATCCAAAATCTGCATGGCTAATATACATTGCATGTTGTGATGTGGCGTTTTTGCTGTCACTTGATCGAGCATTTCAGCAAGGAGTTATGATTTGTGTTTTCCTTTTCTCGGTGTTTGCAATTTGTATCTTGGAACCGTTTGCATCTGGATTGTGTGACGAATTTGGTGTTTGTTTAGGAGCCAGTCTTATGAGGCACGCTTCAAGAAGTGTGTGGGGCACGCTTATGATTATAACTTATAATTAGATTTAACCACACGTATGATATATATATATATATATATATATATTGTGGTGTATATATATGTATATATATATATATATATATACATACATATATATATATATATATATATTGTGTGTATATATATGTATATATATATATATATATATACATACATATATATATATATATATATATATTGTGTGTGTGTATATTATATATATTATATATATATATATATATTATACTATATATATATATATATATATATATATAATTATACATATACATATCTTGTGTATATATTTATGTACATTATTACACACATATATATACACATGAGCATGAATACTTATAAGGCATCGTAATAGGGAAATTTCTTATTGTCTTCAACTTTCTTTGATAATTATCGATTTGTCTTTGTGAAAGGAGTCTATTCTTCTGATCATTTGCTAAGTGATCAAGCGGGTAATTATCAAACCTTATAAAATCTTCCTAAATCTTTTGTCTGAGTAAAATTCCTAGAAATTTTTAAAATTATAAATATTTTGATGCTGCTGTGTGCTTTCATACTCCCTGAAAATTATAAATCATGAATTACAAAAGAGGCTGCTCAAGGTTTCTTTCCATTTTGATGTCTTGAAATCTTTGTCATTTGCAAAATAAAGACTGCACTTG
Organism: Palaemon carinicauda; assembly: GCF_036898095.1. NCBI lineage: Eukaryota > Metazoa > Arthropoda > Malacostraca > Decapoda > Palaemonidae > Palaemon > Palaemon carinicauda. The sequence continues at coordinate 73,857,830 of NC_090755.1, forward strand.
CATGATCAGAGGTGTATATTTTTATCTAAATATGTTTTCCTAATTATCCGAAAGGGATAAAGATATCTAAACGTTTATAATGTATTTTAATTTGTATAATTTTATGTTCGGTAAGGGCCGTATATCTTGCCTAAAATTACAACTGATCTTCAAGATTTTATAATATACTTTTTCTGACATCTCTACTCCACTTACATTACAGATGCAGCAGCTTAAGTGTAAGCTTTCAATACTATTATTGTAATTGTGGATTGATGTAGGTGCTATATATAATATGTATATGTATATACATACATACATACATACATATATATACAGTATATATATATATATATATATACAGTATATTTATATATATATATATATATGTGTGTGTGTGTGTGTATAGATGATAATGAATATATATATATATATATATATATATTCATTATCATCTATATATACATATATATATATATATATATATGTATATGTATGTATGTATAGAAGATAATATATATATATATATATATATGCGTGTAAGTTTATAAACTTCCCGGCTAATCCAGCGGTAGTAAGCTCACTTTGCATTTCCATGGACGGCAGATTGAGTCCCGTGGGTTTTAGCTGGTTACTGGGGAAATTAATGCTGTGGTTAAGGACCAGAGTGGGGAGATGTTAGGCTTGCCTGGCTGACGTTCTGATGAGTATCTCATCAGATGAAATTGGAACCGAAACTCTAGATCTTTTAACCTTTATTGGGATAGAAAATGTTGTCTTGTTTTTTTTTTTTTTTTCTGTGCAGTAAATCTACCCCGTTGAGGGTAAGCACTATCTATATATGTGCATATATATGTGTATGTATTTGTACATATTAAACCTGCATACGTATACTGTATATGCATACATACATACATATATATATATATATATATATACACACATATTCACACATATACACAAATAGATACATTCAAGTGTATGTGAACCGTCAAAAATGACGGCTTAATATTAGATAGATATGCACACACATGCACCCCCTTTCACCAAGGTATGACTACTCCCTCTTCCCCTACCCGACACTTCATCTTTATTATATATATATATATATATATATATATATACTGTATATTGTATATAAGCTTATAGACTGTTGATTAGGATAATCAACGCTGTGTGTGCATCTGCATTCAATAAGATTATATATTTATATATATACGTTTTATACATTTACGTATAAATTCAGACTTACAATTGGAAAGACCTTCACTTATCCTTTAGTCACAAGGGTTATAAATACTACTTATTTATTCTTTATGAATTAATTGGTTGTTATATTGTAAGACTACCATACAATATAATGTGGTTATCTAGAGAAAAAAAATAATTATTTCATCATATCAAAAACGTTTTATACATTCAACTTAGCTAGAGCATGAAATTTTCCTGTACAGTTACTCAATACTTGGAGTCCGAAAGGGGTGGGAGTGTTCTGGTCAAGTACAATCAGTACCTAGATGCACCTACTATCTATGGTTCTTGTTTACCTATGTTACTGCTTCCTGCAGCTAAAGGGTTCCCCCCTGTTGTGCATGGGCACTGATTGGCCTCCCAATCCCTAGTGCCAGATCTTCTGGCCCAAATTCAAAGATCCAATCCAATCCAATCATTGTTGTGGGAAACGAAGTTGAGTAATCCCTAATAATTAGAATAGAATAAGTCCTCGAAACTTACGTTGATTAGTTTCGTGATTTGACTAATTTCTTGTAAAGTCTAATCTGTGTAAGTCTTTTTTGTAGATAATGAAGAATATTTCCTTAGAAATTTCTATTTTTACGCGTACAGTTCAACTACAGACTTAATTGGAGGAGGCTAATTATATTATTATTGCCTTAATAATTCTAAGTTAATTTTGGAAGATGGTTATTCTGGGAAACTGTCTTTCGAGTTTGATATTGAAACTGCTATCAGGAGGAAATTTAATTCCTGTCGGAATGTAAGTTCTGTCAACAGTCGCATAGTTATGTGCGTTTGTGTAACTGGCAATTAAGTTAAATTGGATTATTAGAGTTCAAGCCATTTGAGAGCCCAACCTTATTTCTTTAATTGCAAGTTATTTTACTATTTATATGTATCACACAACGTATTTGTAATGTTTTAATAGTATTTTAAGTCATAACTTATACCTCCTCATATATATTTTTGTTTACATAAAAACATTTTGGAAGTTCCAGAGAAGTTTGGTTAATGATCTTCAAGTTCAATGTTAATTGTCTGTGTATGTTCAATGTTGTCATTGCTGTTTTTGGATGTTGTTTGTTTTGTGCATGTGAATGTTGTTGCAGCTGTGCATGAAATACTTAAATTGATTTGCCCTGCACAAACATTTCGAACCTTTAAAGAGCTCCTAAAATGAAATTAAATACTATCCATTTGATCCGTTATTGATATTTTGTGAAAAGAACTCGAGTTGTTTTATGTAGAACCTTGATTTGAAAGAAAAAAATAATGCAAACATCGTCCAGTATTATAACATGTAAGTACTAAAATCGGGCTTTCCCATCGAAATATAAGTAATTTATTAGTGAACAAAATAAAGAAATATTGAAACTTCAAGGTATCTTGTTGACAGCTGCGGTCTAATGACAAGAGAAAAAATAATGCAATTCTTATGAAAATTCGTTTTTGAAGCCTCGGTTTTCCAAGAGTTCAAAATATTTCTATTACGCGTACAGTCTTTACATTATTGATGTACTTTACACTTTTTATCACAATAGTGTGCAATATATTGACGGTTTTCCCGTTTTTATTTTGGTTTTACATGCTGTCTTTGTAGCTCTCATTTCTAAAGGGCAGCAATTTCGCCTAATTCATACCAACCTCCTGCATGGTCGAGAGACTTATTTTTGGTAGGGTTCTTATGTCATTTTCGATGCAAATTTCCAATGGTAGCTATGAAACAGTTGTATTGATGACCCCCCCCCCCCACCATTGATGACCCCCCCCCCACCATTGATGCCCCCTCCCCCCCCCCCCAAAAAAAAAAAAAAAAAAAAAAAAAAAAAAAAAAAAAAAAAAAAAAAAAAAAAAAAAAAAAAAACTTCAAGTCCCTGTCGAATCCTTGGTCCATAGTCGGGATACTTATTAGTTTCTGTTATCGAAAATTTGCTGGATAGACCCAGTAGTAAGATTCCATACAGACAGGGACATTGGGGGATTTTGAGATATCTATTTGTTAAACCCTAATAATTTTCGGACTTCGCACTCAACCTATTCCCTCTTCGTATGTGCTCCTCCGTGAAATCCTTCTTATTTTTGGTAATTTTATTTTTTTTTTAGACCAATTTATTTAGTTAATACCTACTGTAAGTTCCTTTTTCCTCCCTTTCTTCCCTCTCAGACTTTGAGTTGACACCTTGCGACGGCAGTCCGCCCCTAATCAACCCAGCAACTGGACGCGATTTTTATTGTGGCAAAGGACCAGACACGGAGACGTGCCCTGAAGGCTATTACTGCCACTGGACTTTGTCCTTTGCAAAATGTTGTCCCCTCGATCAAGGTAGGGATTCAGATGCCGATTTTCAGCTTTTTATTTTTGGATTGAGGGTTGATTATTGGGAACTATTAAAACAACCAAAGATTGTTCATGATAATCGAAGGTTAAGCTTGTTTGGTAAATAGTGGCACAATTTGTTCAACATTTCTAACAATTATTTTTCTATGAGGCTTGCTGCATCATCAGAATATAATGATTATCTAAACCAAAATATGCAAACTTCTGCGTAATGTGTAATATAAAAATTTAGAGTAGTCCTGTCCTTACCCATTCACTGAAGTTTTCCTCCTGCATTCTTAATAATCAGATTTTAACTGGGCATAACAACAATTTCTTATACTTAATTGTTGGGGTCATTCTCAAAATAGGCTACTGTCTGATTCACGCCATATGTCCCCTATCAGTGCCTCAGTATATCAGTGATAATATCCCATCATTTATTCAAGTTGGCAGAACGAATATGGCAATAAAATGCAGGATTGAAAATGAATATGAAACTAGAATA
>NC_090755.1:73866869-74054369 GCF_036898095.1 Palaemon carinicauda
GATTTTGATTTCGTTATGTTTCAAACTATGAAATTGCATTACATTGATTTCTATAGTCATGATTATCTTTGTTTGCTGGGCAATGAATCATAAAATTGTGTGATTCTGGTTGTTGGTTACAGTAGCTGTCACTTTTACAGATAGGGGTGCTAACGGGAAACTTAATACCTGTATCTCAGCATGGTTCCATTCAAATGAAAAAAGTAGCAATGTAATGATTTTAGCTAAAAAATTGAAAAAAAAATGGTTGAAAAAGTTGACAAGAAGTTTAACTAAATTAACAAGTGTTTATGGTAAAAGTTTTCCTCAAAGGTTTAAATGATGAATAGGCCTACAGTATTACGAATTTAATTTCACAAAAAGCTCAGTTTTATATAATTCGTCATCATCCTCAATAGATTGAAGTGATATCCAAGATATAGATTTTTTTTTATCATATAAAGAAGTGTTATAAGACCCTATTAGTGTGAAGGTGATTCTTGAAAAGAATTCCCACACGTAGATTATTCTATAAAAAAATAAGATTTTCCTAGATAATGTAATTGAATATTAAGATTTTTTTGTACCGTGTCAAAATTATTACCTGGCTAGGAATAATGACATAATTTCCTAATTGATCAAATATTTGAGTGATTATGATAAACACCTGGCAGCATCTCAGATCTGTGGCGCTTCACCGAGCAAACTTAGGCCTAAGCCTGACTGGAAGCTGCTAATATGTTTCTAACGCTTTATATCTGCAGGGTTAGTGTTTGATGAACTTAAACCTTGTCCGGACTATTATATTCTCCCCTTTGTACTGCTATAAAGTAACATATTTGCTTCAAGTAAGTTATTTAATGGACTCGAATCATTGTTGCTGATAAGTTGCATTAGGATTATGTTTCTGAAGATTGTTGATTGGATTAATATTTTTGTCTATAAACACTAGTTGAGTTATTCAACGTGAAGATAAGGACTTATGTCTTCTTCCTCGTTTTGTATTTCACGGGGTTTCCCTATCAAGATATGTAAGTGTACCCTACGATATGAATTTCAGAATTGGTTTACCCCATTCCTTTAGAAAACGGTATGGTCCTGTTAACACGTGTAAGACTATCCAGGCCTGCATTGTAGTTAGTTTGACCCTACAATCTCTCTTTTTCTCTAAGATTTCTGACAATCTTATTATAGAGGCAAAGGTTTAGGTAGATAGTTATCTGCAGATTAAGGGCCTTCAACATATTTCAAAAAGCAGATTGCTTCATTCCGATGCATCAAAAGAATGCTAAGGTGTCCTGATGTTTATTGCACTCCATCCCGATTATTCTTGAATAGATGTGAGAACTATATGAACATTGCCGTGCTGTGCTTGCATCTATACACTAGGTCACCAGGCTTGGAGCTTTTTAAATAATACCATCTCGATTATGTTTGAAAAAGTTGAAAGATAACGCCTTGCCTCTAATTTCTTTGCGTATTTTCCAATCTCGGTTTCAGGTGCTTCTCGTTTTATAGGTACTGTGAGACCCTTTCTCCCTACAAATTCCCATTTAAGTTAGGACAGCTTTTTTTCTCCCTTTTGCGTATGAATAGTTTTGTATATACACTATAACTATAGTCTAATTCTGTTTACTCCAGTCATGGTAACACTGAAAATGCTTTCCATACACTACACACAAACCTTCATTGTAAGCTAGAGTAGAATATACTTTTTTTGTGTTTATGCTACTGAACTTGAAATTTATCTTTATTCTCCTTGGGAAAGTAGATAGGAATTTTTATCCGAGATTCAGCTTTCTTAATTAGGCTTTTATAGACAGTATTGCAATGAATAAAGACCTCCACATTGTGAAACAACTTTTAACCAAACTTAAAACTGTTAAGCATGAGAATGATTGTGGTCCATAACAACACTTGGGACATGAGTAAATGAACGACTTCTAGATTTTAAAGATATATCAGAATGTGTACATATTATATGCTTATGAATAATTGGCTATTCTCACATATGAGATGCTAAGAGCCAAAGAGAAGATTAATAGAAAAAAATTAATTTGCTACATTCAGTAAAAAGTCATTAAAGATATTTGATTCTCAGATGACGGAATATATTTTTTTTTTTTATAAATCCAACGTAATTACAGCATAGCACTATAAATGGCTCACTAAATTATAATAACAATAGAATGAATACTTTAGAAGCATCACTCTCTAAAGATGATATGACCTCAGGAAGAAACTCACTTATTTTCAATCCCTTATGTTTATTAGCAACTGTAGGTGCTATTATAGTATGCTATCTACCGTCGAATTTCTACTATAGTATGCCATCTACCGTCGAATTTCTACTATAGTATGGTATCTACCATAAAGTATGTTATCTACCGTCAATGTTAATCCTCCTGTTTGATGAGGATTATCAAACAGATTACTTACCACCAGTATGTTATCCTCATTGGACTTAAATGATAGTTTAATAATATCTATTGGCAGGACAACAAAGGTGCATAATTATAGGTAGTTTGTAGGTTAGGTTAGGTTAGGGTTAGGTTAGTTATCAAGTCGGTAGTGATCCTCCTTGTTAGAGGCGGATTAGCAACAAGACCGTATCCTTAGGGACTGATGGTAGGTATCATACTATAGTCAGGAAGGGGTGGTAGATAGCAAAATCGGCGGTAGATAGCATACTATAATAGCACCCAACTGTAATATCCCAATTATTAAATATCTGAGAAAATCAAATGATGAAGGACACATTGGATATTATAAGTACATGTTAATTGTCATTGTGACCTACTAGTTTAGGTAATATAATTTCCCAAAATTAGTAATTTTGGGAATAGTTATTTAAGTCTTCAATGAAACATATATACATGTAAATATTCTTTCAGATTCACATTTATTTTGTATATTTTATTCTGTATACAATATGAATATTGATATGCATGTAATTTCAAGCATTTAATACCCAGAAGAGGATGTTTTATGGATGCTTACCGGAATATGAATTTATAAAATAATTTGAATTAGATTTTTTTTATAATTTGTGCCAATCCTCAGAAAAGAGATCATTTAGCAACAGATGGGCTATTTAAAGCTGCACTTTCGGTCAATTGTATTTGCTAATATTCAAGAGTCTTGATGTATTGCTTATAAGTCAATAGCTTAATAATGTTAAATCTCAGGAGAATGACTAAATTCATACGAGAATACAGGAAGCTTGTGGTTTTGCAAAGTTGTTATTGGTATTTAAGGAATGCCAGGTTTTTTTTTTTTTACTTTTAATTACTGATGCTCCATTTTCTTTCACTGTGATATTGGAGTTAGTAAGGTTTTTTGTATGCCTTGCTGGTATGCATTTTAACTCTTTATTTTTTTCTTTAGCAGTGTAAAGATTCACTATTTTGAGATAAATCATTGGACAGCTAATTCATTTTTCTATCCCCCCCCTTTTTTTTTGTAAAGCAAATAAACTCACGATCTGTTTTATAATTTTTAAATTATTATACTGAATCGGCTTCAAAGAGTGATTGGTTAAACCCGAAATAAAATAAAACTATTATTTTTCAATCCCCCGAGCATACCATCAAGTTTTGATGCTCATTCATTACATTTCATCATCTGTACTGGCATTCTTTCTAAACTGAATGATATGACTGAACTGTACAGTGCCACTTGAGTCTGATTTCTTTAGCACGTAAGATATTTTATACCTTCAGCATCTCACTGATTTAGGAATTTAGATTCTAAAGTGAGCACCCTTTTAATGTCACACAGGATCATGTAAACCTTAAAGATTAAATTACCCTTAGATGCAGATTACTGTCAGTCCAGGAAAAATTTATCTGGTGATATATGAAAGAAAAAATTTTCATTAGTATATGCATTTTAAGATCAAAACTGTTTTACTTTGAAATTGATTTAAATCAGAAATTTTATGATTATTTTTTGCAGAAAAGGAACCCCAAATGCAAAATTGATCCTTGATGATAGAATAGAACAAATCTTAAAATCTAATTCATATATAGATATTTCGCAGTACTGGTATCTATAATTTTAGTTTGTAGAGCTTTTCAAATAATGATTATATAATACATTTAGTGCCCTTGCTAAACCATTTTTTACATTAACAGTTATTATATTAGAGGAACAGATAGAAAGCAAATCAATTGCCGCTCACTTCAGACATTATTATTATTGCGATCAATTAAACACTAGTTATTGTTACTACAATTTGTAATAGTAAAATAAAAGCTTGGAAAGATTACGGCTTTGAAGAAAAATAATGTACCTTAATTGCTATTAAAATTACTATATCGAAAACATCAATTAATTTCACACCATTAAACTCGTTTTTACACATGAATAGCATTTAGGTGACAACTTTGTCATTGTTAAAGTGATACATTATTCAAATGATTTATGGGTATAAAAACCTTTAAAAGAAAAAGTTTAGAAATTTATGCTTTAAGGTTTCAAAGTTAGGTTAATGCTAATTTACAAGATTTTCATTCGATATCCAGTTTTCCTATGTTCCTATTTTTTCGTTGACCATTTAAAAGGATATTTAAGCCTGATCATGTCCTTGATTTACAAATTGAAAGTAATTGATTCATACTTTGTGTAGAATTTTAATTCTTAAGTAAATTTCTGCTTTTAAGATGTACTGTACACCATCACTACTAATTGCTTAATATTGCATCATGTGAAAAGAACCCCCAATTAATAAAAGCTTGATATCTTTTATTATTTATTTATGTTTTGCTTTATGGGTTTCCTTTCCTGGGAGTAAATTAAAGAATTTACCTAAGAAAAAGAAATTTTGATGAACATTTCGTTAAAAAAAACCATTTCGTTGTGACTGGCAGTAAAATGCTTGACAATATTCCTGTTGTGATCAACTGTGTTGCACTTTTGTTTTGCCCGTGTGTTGCTATGATTATCACATGTGGCCAACTCATACAAAAAGCAATGCCTCCTTTTCATGGTCAAAATGATCCTAAGAAATGCTTAATCTGTATAATGTTGGTCTACATTTCTTATGACCAACTGGACCTGTTGAGGAGGCATATGGCTCTTGGGTGTGAGCTTGTGTACTGTGTGGAATTGCTCTTATGTGCAAACTGACATAGGCAACCAGTCGGACGGAGTGACCGAATCCCCTCTTCGTCGATCAACGGCACCTCTCTCGACTGAGCCCCACCGGGAAGAGACGGCAAAAGCAACAAGACACCTGCTCTTTCCGGAGTATGTCATTGGGAGCGGCAGTGGTTCCAGCACCCACAGTCTCTCCAACAGCATCTTCAGCGTGCCCCCTACGCCCGTTACTATAGCACAGTTTGGACTTCTTGGTTCAGTATGTTACAAGGACAAAGATTGTTCTGTGCCCTATTCGCGTTGCAAGACCTCCATCTGCACTTGTCGAGTTGGTTTCACTCAGAGTGCCGATCGCCAGACTTGTGTTGGTAAGTGTATGTCTACTCAGGTAAGATGGTAATTTGCATGGCTTGCCTGCACCTGCACTGTGTATGTACAGTATTTGTTTGTCAATAAGAATCACCCACATAATTGTTGTCTTAAAATAAATAATACAGTACTGTTGTTTAAGCTATAAAGTTTTCAGAGTGAATGAAGAAAAGCAAATAGATAAACAATTCACTCTAATATCACGTTGGAAATGTTTCTTCCTGGAATTTCCAAATAATCATATTTGTTCTCTGACAGTTACTACTCCAGGACGCGAAGAGGTACTGAGTGCTTGTAGCCACCAGCCCTGTGAGAGAGGTGGCACCTGCTTAGAGCTTCCCGAAGGAGGCTACGTATGCCAGTGCCCTACCACTGCAACTGGTGGGCGATGTGAAAATGAAGTGCCACCGCCTTATGATACTCCTTCTTTTAGTGGTTCGTCATTCTTGGAAATAAAGAAAATCAAAGCCTATAATAAAGTTCAGGTAGGATTTGGAATTTACATTTATAAAAGTTACAAAGAATGTCACTTTTGAACTATGTAAAACATTTGTATTAGAAGAAAAAATACAATTTCAGGTTTCAAACCATATCATAATAGAGATGGTCCAGGAAGTGTCTAACAAAGGGCCACTACATCACATTGATTTGTAGTTGTACCTCTTTTAGTAAGTTCAATTAACGATGTTTACTGATGATTAAAAGTTTATTTGCATATGAATTCACTGCAGTAATAGGGAGTTTTAGGCATTATTTATCTTTTGACAAACTCTGGTGCAGAATGTAATTATTTCTTCACTTTCATTCCTAAAGTGCTGAATTTTGCTTTGGGTTGTCTATTCGAAGTTCTTGAAAGGCACCTTCAAATTACATAATGTATTTCCAGTTTTTTCTTGCACCTTCACATTAATGTGACGAGTCTTGATTTAAAAAAAGAAAAAAAAAAGCGTTGCCTATCTTAAGGTAGGTAGGATTTTTTTCATTTGGGCCTTCTAGCTCAGTACTGGGGCCTGGGAGACTATCATGTGCCAAGATAAAATGAAATTCCTATGAGGTTGAAAAACTATATGAAAGAAAATTGGAGCAGAGGTGTAGTAGAAGGCAAAATATTTAGTGAAGGGGTGGTGCAAAGACCCTCAAGTAATGCCTAGAGTACACTTGGCTAGGTGTAGACCCAAATGGTATTTTTCCTTTGTTTTTTATAAAGACTGCAGATTTCTTAGCTCCAAAGTTATCTGTTATTTTGCGTAAGTTAGCAAGAAGATGAGCTTTTAGCACTTGTTGGAGAATTAGTAATGTTACTCCTCTGTAAATGTGTTTGTGGTAGCTCAAGTTCAAGTGATTACCGCCCACTTTCCATAACTCCCATATTATCTGAAGGTTTTGAACATCTTAATAGGTTTGCTGAAGGTAATCATCTATTCCCTAGTTTGCAATTTGGTTTTCGTAAAGGCCTTGGAGCATGTGATGCTCTTCTTATAATCTCAATGCTGTACAGAAATCCCTTGATTGTGGTCAGGAAGTTCGTATGATTAGCCTTGATTTTAGTGCTGCCTTTGACCGTGTTAATCATAAGGCCCTTGTTTTCAAACTCAAACAGTTGGGAGTAGGTGGGTCGTTTCTTAGCATTATTATTGATTTTTTAAGTAATAGATCTCAAAGAGATGTTGTTGATGGGCACCATAGTGAGTATAGGAATGTGATATCCGGTGTTCCACAGGGTAGTGTTCTTGGCCCATTACTTTTCATACTATATACACATGACATGTGGTTTGGCCTAGAAAACAAGCTTGTTGCATATGCAGATGATGCTACTCTCTTTGCATCGATTCCATCCCCTGAATGTTGATCTGGGGTTGGTAAATCCCTTAATAGAGATCTAGCTGAAATTAGTGCATGGTGCAGATTATGGGGTATGAAGTTGAATCCTAACAAAACTCAAAGTATGATTGTAAGTAGGTCAAGGACAGTGGCTCCTCAACATCCGGATCTCAGTATTGATAATGTTTCTTTATATTTGTATGTCTCTTTTAAAATTTTAGGTGTGATTCTCGACAGCAAATTTACTTTTGAGAAACACATTAGGTTTGTGTCTTCTTCAATTGCACAAAAATAATGGCTTATTGAGAAAGTCTTAAAAGATTTTCGGTGATCAATCTATTCTGAGGAAGTGTTTTAATTTTTTTATTCTACCTTGTTTTGAGTATTGTTCTCCTGTCTGGTCTTCAGCTGCTGATTCTCATCTTAATTTGTTGAACAGAAACTTACTGTCTGTTAAGTTACTTATTCCTGATCTAGATATTAATCTTTGGCACCGTCGTTCAATTAGTTCATTATGCATGTTGCATAAGATTTTTCATAACTCTGACCATCCTTTACATTCAGATCTCCCTGGACAATTCTATCATGTTCGTAATACTAGTAAGACAGTTAATTCTAATAGCCAGGCCCCCTCCATCATGTGGCTCAATACTACACAGTATTCTAGAAGTTTTATTCCAGCTGTGGCCAAGTTGTGGAATGATCTTCCTAATCGGGTAGTTGAACTTCAAAAGTTCAAAGTTGCAGCAGATGTTTTTATTTTGACCAGACTGACATGAGTCTCTTTATAGTTTATATATGACATACAGTATCTGTTTTGACATTGTTACTGTTTTTAGAATGATTTATTGTTAATTTGCTCTCATCATTTATTTATTTCCTTATTTCATTTCCTTACTGGGTTGTTTTTTCCTCTTGGAGCCCTTAGGCTTATAGCATCTTGGTTTCCAACTAGGGTTGTAGCTTGGCTAGTAATAATAATAATAATAATAATAATAATAATAATAATAATAGTAATAATAATAATACACTGATAGCACTTACTCTCCAGTGGGGTTTAGAGTACAGTATATAAAATATATTAACAGGTTCCCTTATATCCAAATACCATACATTAACATGTAGGCCATCAAAATTTGAATTTTATTTTGGATTATGACCTTTTTAAATAAAATCATTTCAGATGGGACTTCTAAGGTTCTAGTAGTCTTTGTGTACTTTGTAATAAGTATAGGGAAGTGGTGTGTCCCCCTATGGTTGGGACCCAATTTGGGGTCCTGTATTAGATATAAATAGAATTAATGAGGTGATTGCTCAAGTAGGTAGAAAGTAGAAGGTTGGCCAGGGCACCAGCCACCCGTTGAGATACTATTGCTAGAGAGTTGTGGGGTCCTTTGACTGGCTAGACAGTACTACATTGTGTCCTTCTCTCTGGTTGCGGTTCATTTTCCCTTTGCCTACACATACACTGAATAGTCTGGCGTATTCTTTACATATTCTCCTCTGTCCTAATACACCTGACAACACTGAGATTACCCAATAATTTTTCTTCTCTCAAGGGGTTGACTACTGCACTGTAATCGTTGAGTGGCCCCTTCCCTCTTGGTAAGGGTAGAAGAGACTCTTCAGCTATGGTAAGCAGCTCTTCTAGGAGAAGGACACTCCAAAATCAAACCATTGTTCTCTGGTCTTGGGTAGTGCCATATCCTCTGTATGACGGTCTTCCACTGTCTTGGGTTAGAGTTCTCTATTCAATCTTATTTCTCTTCTTGTTTTGTTAAAGTTTTTATATTTTGTATGGGAAATATTTATTTTAATGTTATTACTATTCTTAAGATAAATAATTTTCTCCTTGTTTCCTTTCCTTGCTGGGCTGTTTTCTCTGTTGGACCCCCTGGGCATATAGCATCCTGCTTTTCCAACTAGGGTTGTAGCTTAGCAAGTAATGATAATAATAGGTACCAAGACACAAAGTGATACGTTGAGGTCACTTTGTAGGTATATTCCCATTTCTTGATTTAAGCCAGTAGCTCTAGTATTGCCTCTTATTATTGTATCATTATTATTATTATTACTACAAGTGCACGCAACTTATCAAAAATCACGGCTAAGTATTTAGAATTATATTTATACCCACACAAACACACACACACCTGAATACAGTATATAGTCAGACACTTGCTCTTTATTATATAGGGGTGATTATTATTATTACTAGCTAAGCTGCAAACTTAGTTGGAAAAGCGTGATGCTACAAGTCATAGGAAATAAGGAAATAAACAAACTATATATGAGAAGTAATGAATAGAAAATAAATTGAAAAATAAATATCTTTAAATCAGTAACAACATTAAAATATTATGTCACAAATTAAAAGTAGTATTCCGCTCTATTAGATATTCCGGAGTGCCAATAGGACTTGTAAAACTTAAAGAAGGATGCTATGACAGTCCTTCCATCAAATCTGTAAGAGGAAGACTGTTTTTTATCATATTTAGGAAAGCCTTCGTCTCAATCCGTGGGTGCTGTTTGTGTTGTCAAAGAAGGTTATAGGATTCTTCTAGTTTTCAATCCTCCCCTGTCCAAGGAACCATTACCATGTCTGGGCTATCTATTACATACAGCAAAAGCACAGATTTTGAAACTAGAGATTATAAAATTTCTGGAAAAAGCTGTGATAGAAGAGAGTCTTTGAATCCATTTCTGAATTTTTACAACTGCTTATTCCTAGTCCCCAAAGCATCAGGATACATGGATTCCCTTTTTCCCTGGTTTACCTTATTGAATTAAAGGCAATCTATCTAGTTGCTTCTTTAGAACCTCTTTCCACTGCCTTTACATAGGTAGTATTTTGGCCCCGCTATTCCATGTGAGGGGAAAGAAAAACCCTTGTGAGGCTGTGTAAGTATACCAGATTGTCATAATCTGTATTTAATCTGTCACTATTTTTCTTTTTTAAGAGGTGATTCTATTTCTTCCTTATTTTGCTTATCTGTCATCACATTAACTGAAAAGATGTTTAAATGAGAAATATTACATAAAGAGAAATTCTAAGTTGAAGGTGTTATAGGATGCAATAAAAGGTTTTATCTTTTTTTTTCAGATAGTTCACATATAAATGATTTTCTCTATACTGTATAGGTAAAGTTAAAATAGAAATTAGTGATACTAAAAAGAAATGTTTATTTTTACAAATAACTATTAATATCTTATTTCTACAGTAGGCAAATAGTACTATGTTGATCAGTTTGTTATGTTTAGACTAACTAATTTTACAAGCTAATATCTTTTATCTTACAGATTGAGGTGGAATTCAGAACTTTTACTGATAGTGGAATACTCCTGTACAGTCAGCAAGAGCAAGATGGTTCTGGGGACTTTATCTCTCTGGCATTAATAGATGGATTTGTTGAATTTAGGTACAACTTAGGCTCAGGACCTGCCATAATAAGGAGTCATGAGAGGGTTCAAATGAAGAGCTTCCATAGGGTAAGTAACTACAGATACCAATGGAAATTTCCGTTAATTTGTAGCCAACCTGCAATTTTATTTTGTACTTTATTTATGTTGATTGATATACTATATAGGTTCTGATTCTTTTTAAACTAAACTCCATTTTTATCAATATCTTTGGTTGATAAAGGTTGATTACTTGTTAGTTTCTGTGTATAGTACTTTTTTAGTGAGAATTTGAAATTATTATATACTAATTGCATCATTTCACATCCAAATACTGGTGAGGGCATGTGATACTTAGGTACAAATTATTAAAACTTATTGTGGTGTAATACAAGTTTTGTGAAAATACCCTTCGCTGTATCAGAAATTTAAAAGAATTCTTCAGTTTTCACTTACAACATTTCAGGTTGTCGCCAACCGATACCAACGTGATGGAAAACTGCAGTTGGATTCATCCGAGGATGCTGTTGGGAAAGCTCCTGGGAATCTTAAGAGTCTAGACTTGAGAGGCTCTACGTACATTGGATATGTCCCAACTACTGAGAGAAGGTAAGCAAAGTAGTTTAAGATATATAGTACCATGGAGAGGTCAAGCACCAAATTATTTGAGCACTTAATCAATTTTCCCCATAAGAATTAATGGCAATATTGTTAATTGATTTACTGCCCCAGGGATGATCCTATTATAGGCCCTTTTTATACAAAGCTTACATTAATATACAGTAAATTACATAAAATATAGCAAAGAGATTAGAATGCTATAATTAATAGTATTTATAAATATTTATAAATATAAATATGAAATGAATGAACATTAAACTTCGCTTTACATGTAGTAAGGAGAGTATCTGAGTGCAAGGTGGGGAGGTGTTAGGCCCCTTAGGAAGAGAGTCCCCTTTCATACACATGTTGGGTTATTTTTTACCTCTTGTTCTGACACTGTGATTCACTTGAGGGCTTTTGCACTGAAAATTAATCAAGAGAAGTTTGTCTCTGCCATCCTTCTATGAGGTTTCTGAAATGTCTTGATACAGTATTATAAATATCACCAGCTCTGTTGACTAATGTCTATTTGGATATTTTTCAACAAAACTGTGAAACTCAGCCTATTTTGTCATCATTTCATTCCCTTACCCCTCCCCCTATAAGAAAATTTCCTCTTTTGATATCTGATACTGCTAATTTTAAAGGTGTTGGAATTCCTGTTTTCTGTGTTGTGTCATGGTCCTTTACCAACTCCTTAGCATCTTCATTAACTTGTCTAAAGAAATTGTTTTCAACGACAGGTTCTGGTTCATTGCTTCCCAAGTCCTCCTGTGCTACACAGTCTGGCTACAGTAATCTTTGTTGCATTGTCGGCCACAACTCCCTCCAGGTAGAGGCCATTATTTTGGAAGATACTTCTAGCAACATTTTGTCGAGATTTAGAGCATGGAAAATGTTGGTCATTCTTCTAAAAGTCTCTTTAAGTGAACTGTGTATCAGAGATGACCTTGAAACACATTTGAGAAAGGTATTTCATGTAGAATCTTTTAAAGGATGGAAATTACCTGTTGGCCCATGAGTTGTATGAGAGGAATTATATTGGACCAGGAACTTTACAGTTATATAAAAAAAAATCCCCTGACAACTCATTCTTCATTTCGAAAGGGTGAGAAAATGCATTATCCATGAGAAAGGCCTTGAGTGACAACTGTTTCTCCTAGAGACATTATTTCACACTGGGCCCAAACTCTGTTTGCATCCATTCTATAAAGACTGACCTTGTTACCCAGGCTTTTCTGTAGGATCTCCACGGCGCCCTTGAGTTGTCCTTTATCAGATTGTTGTTCTTAAAAACCCAGGAGGTGAGAATGGTAAACAAGTAGGTGCTTGACTTAAAATCGCCGCTTGAATTCTCACACAGCAATAGAGTTAGCCTATCTTTAATAGGTTTATACCCTGGGAAGGTCTTCTCGCCTGGGTGATGTAAGTCCTTGTCATTTTCTTCCCAAAAAGGGACAGTTTTATTGCAGTTCAAAACTTGTTGGGACTATATCTGTTAGCATTAAGGTAGCTTTTAAATTCCCCAACATGTTACTCAAGAGCTGCTTTATCTAAACTGGCAGCCTCCCCATGCCTCACACCACCACGAATGCCATATATTTTTTTATGTTTATCAAACCATCCTCGACTAGCCATAAATGCTTCACAAAAAAAAAAAAAAAAAAAAAAAGGAAAATAACCATCATTTTTTTCGGGGGTGTTTTTGATGATGACCAAATATATTTGTTTTTCCTTTTCACATATCATTGTCTCTGAAAAACTATCACCTGCCAACTTTTTTTTATTATTCTATATAAGTGACAATTTCCTAATTTTGTCGATGGTCTCCTTTAGCTACATTAACTTCTTTAATGTCTTTTATTTTTCAAAATTGTGCAGATAACTGATTTTGGTACATCATACTCTTTGGAAATGTTGGTGTCGCAGACATCCCTTTCTGCATTTTTGATTATCTAATTTATCAGTTTTATAATGGTACTTATAACCTTTTTTTATTTAACACTGCTGTTACTCTTGGTTCTTATGGGTCAATGCTTATGAATAAACACTAAGATAAGGGAAATTCATGAAAATGTTAATGCGTAAACTCGGTCAGTCACCTTGGTTAAGTATTTCAACCAATACAGGCTTTTTTTTAAAGGTCTTTGACCTCCAGGCCCCAAAATTTTCACATTTTATTTTAATACCAAGTTGTTTGACCTCTGAGGTGTTTAATCTCCAAAAGTACTGTATGACTGTTCTATAATTACTTGTCAGCTATAAAATTATTCAAAGAGTATTATTATTATTATTATTATTATTATTATTATTATTATTATTATTATTATTAGCTAAACTATAACCCTAGATGGCAAAGCAGAATGGTACAAGGCCAAGAACTCCAATAGGGAAAAAAGGCTCGGCGAGGAAAGGAAATAAATAATCTATATATGAGAAGTAATTAATAAAAAAATTTAAAATAGTTTATCAAGATCAGTAACAACTACAGTATAAAGTAAATCTGTCATATATAAACTATGAAGAGACTTGTGCAAACTGATTTAGCTGTCTGGTTAGAAAGATCATTCCACAACCTGGTACAGCTGGAATAAAACTTCGAGAATACTGTTTAGTGTTGACCTTTATGATGGAGAAGGCAAGACTGTTAGAATTAAATGCATATCTAGCACTAAGTACAGGATGGTACAGTCTGGGAAGATCTGAATGTAAAGAACGATCAGAATTATGAAAAACCTTATGAAACATGCTTGAAGAAGTAACTGAACGATGATGCCAGTGATTAACATCTATTTCAGAAATAAAAAGATTATTACACTACAGGTTTTTGTCCAACAAATCAGGATGGGAGTCAGCAGCTAAAGATCAGACAGTAGATAAATTCTCAAAACTAGGCAGAATGAAAGAATTAAAAGATTTTTTTAAGAAAAAATCCCATTTACTATACTGTATCACATTTCAGATACTGTACTTCTTAAGGAATAGTTCTGATGCTTAAACTGCACTAATTCATATACTGTACCCTTTTTTTCCTATTGAAAGATGCTACATCCAATACTTGAATTTTTTTTTTCTGTGCTTGATTAGGCTAATGGGAAACTACTGAAAAGATCTTTGTTTTTATACAGTTCTTCAAATTTACCCATTTAAATTGAGTAATCAAAGCTATTATTAAGAAAACAAAGCAAAAATAGGAAATACAAATAAGAAAGAACTTGTGAAGAAATATTAACTCATTTAATAGTGATCCCTTTAAAGACTACAATTACTAAAGTTACGTGTTGCCAAGAGTAGATAATGTTTTCACATAATCATTACAGTACTTTGTATAACATTTAGTTAAAAGAATTTAAAAATTGTCAGTTACGATCAGATAAGTGATTTTGAACAACTGACAGAGAGCCTGTAAATATTTCCATTTAATGTTTTATCAACAAGCGCAAATTATGATAACATGCACGTATGTGTTGTATACACAATATGAATATTACATCCTAAAAAACTTAGTCTCCTCCATATTAACAATTAGAATATCTTGCAAATTCTAGAGTGTGGGAAAATGTCGGAACAAGTGAAGGACTTGTCGGGTGTTTGAGGTCAGTGCGCATCAATGGACGTCCTCTTGATCTTGTGTGGCCTGGATCGCCTCATATATTGAGAGCTGAACATATTTCCGAATGCTCTACCTCCCCTTGTGCCACCCTTCCATGCTTGAATCAGGGATCGTGTAGGCCAACCGACAGTGGACAATTCAAGTGCCTCTGTATTCAAGGATACACTGGTAAGTACAGCACAGTATATACTTTTTTCTTGAAAATGTGATATCATTAAGTAATATGTCTAGATTGATGTCATTTACCAAAAAATAAGTATACTTCTGTGCAATGGTTAAATATGTTCATTCAAGCTAGTTTTAGTAATATTTTTCCTTTCAACTTCTGTGTTTTCTTTACCCATGGGAAGTAGTTTCTTTCTTTACCACCTTAAAAACACTTTCAACATGTAAGAATTATGGTAAATTATATTCTCACATCTTCATTACCAGTTTTATTGAAAAAAAAATCAAGTTTCTGGTACCTGCAAACAAATGTTATATGTTTTTAGATTTACTGTTTCTTCCTATGGCTAATGATATATATATATATATATATATATATATATATATATATATATATATATATATATATATATATATATATATATATATATATGTATATATATATATATATATATATATATATATATATATATATATATATATATATATATATATATATATATATATATATACCAAATTTTATCCGTTACAATGAAAGCATAAATATTTTAGATATAAAGATTGAAATTAACATCATCACCTCACTCATTCTTGTATGCTATAATCCTTCTGTACATTAATGTACTGTGATCAATTCCAAGATAGCTGAAAAACAAAGTTTTTTTTTTTTTTTTTTTTTTTTTTTTGCATATTTAGATATGATACATGCAAATCATAAAATATAAGATACTATATTAGGCATAGAATTCTAGCAGGAATCATATGTATGCAGACAACATAAACCATATATAAAATTCAAGTCCTCTAAAAATTACTGAATATTCATAACTCAAAAGCAATTAATTAAAGCAAGAATTGTTTATATTATAGACAGTTTAACAGTCATTTATTTTTTTTTTCACTTCCGACACATTTTAGAAATAGCCGTAACTGTGAGGCTTTGACTATTTATTCTCTTAAATTTTTGTTGCACCTTCAAACATACTATTGTACAACAAAACTGTGTTAGATCTTAAAATGTACAACTAGAGTAACATACCATTTTACAAGACTGGTATTGAATAGCACATTATTAGTAGTAATAATGTGATGACTTGCTAAATAAGAAATCACCTATGATAAGACAATATCTTTTCCTGAGGAACTGCTTGTGTCCTAAAGTAAAACTATCTCTTTTTAAACTTTGTAGGAGAACGTTGTGAGGTGAGATTAGACCCATGTGAAAGCCAACCATGCCAGGCTGGTGCCACTTGTGTGTCTCTTCCTTCCGAGGGCTTCCTTTGCAAATGTCCACCAGGTAGAACAGGAACACTGTGTGACCAGAGTAAGTAATGCTATTTTAAGATTGGATTTGAAAAAAAAGGCTAAAAGGCTGTGCTTCGTTCAAGATATCACCCCATTTAGTTCATTTGTATACATTAGTTGATTTATTTTAGATATTTTATCCTAATAGAGTGCTCAGGTTATTAAATAAAGTTCAAAAGCTTATTCACAACAAAACTTAGAAAGATATTATCTTTCTTTTGGCACTGGTAAAAATTTAATTCATAGCTTCAAGAAGTCTTAAGTTTTAATGTGAATAATTCATTTCATCGTAACTTGAAGTTTTTTGGGCAAAATGAAATTTAGTACTGTAATCAGAAATGATCATTATACTTATATGTAATTTGATCATCAGCGGACAGAACTCTCCGAGAAGTTGTGATTCCCGACTTTGATGGAGACTCTTACCTTGAACTTCCAACTCTGGAGAACGTTGGGCGTTCTTTTGCACTTGAAATCTGGTTTCTCACCAGATCTCCCGATGGTGTTTTGCTATATAATGGACAAATGGGCGGTGGAAATGATTTTATCGCCCTTAACCTTCGTAATGGACACATCGAATTTACTTACAACCTTGGGTCAGGACTTGCCAGTCTTGTGTAAGTATGGATTAATAACATTTATGTATGCCAGTTTAGCATTTTAGTGATTCAGTTTCAGTATCTTAATGAGCTGCATTATAGGTTCAGTTTTAGACATTGTACTCTTGAATATTTGTTGGGATATGTTGGGCATGAGAATGGGGCATGATAGTGGTGGACAGCAATATGTAATTATTTGCATTAATAGTGAAGCACACAAAGTACAATACCTCACAATATGGAATAATAATACCTACAGTAGAATGTTTCACTACCATGCCCTACTATTTTGATATTGAATGTCACATTAGATCAGCTTATCACATAGAATCACCAATTATAAATATGTTGTTTCAGATTCAGGCTGAAGTAAGTAGTGGGCCACTGGTGTAAGTGGTAAAAACGTCAGGTCAGAGTGAGCACCATGAACAAACAAAAAGTCAAATAAAAAAAAAGCACTTTTGTTCCTGAACTTACTCTGGCACAAAAGTAAAGTCTCTCTTGTGGAAAATCTGTCTCACTGTGTGTGAACTCATACTGAACTTGAAAATTTCCACACAACATTCTTATGTTACAGATATAGAAGACTGGTTTCCCATTCTCATATTATTGGTGTTATGCCATGGTTCATGATTGTGATCATTCTAAATTTGGAAATATTAAAAATCAATGATACCCAGATTACATTGCAGACTAGAATGTTAGTTAACATATTAAAAAATAGAATAGAGTATTTAAAACATACTTATCCCAGCAAGGAAAATCAAATTATACACCAGCCTGATTAGTTTAAATGTTTTTTGTGATACAAAAGTTTCCACAAGAAATTTGTTGAAATTCCAATTACAGTTATTAGTGACCTGATTCTCTTAATTATTTCTTCAAAGTTAGTTATTTTTATTAAAAACACCTGAGGTTCATATTGCTTCTATCTGGAAGCTATTTCAATGTTAATGCCTACCCCAAAATAAAAATAGTCTCGTTTCTTTCTGCAAAATGCTTCCCCCTCTGGGAACCGTCGTACCATCGGGTGGTCGATGACCTCTTAACTAATCGATAAAGCGTTATAGTCCCTTTGATGCCTCCTCCTCTGGGAACCATTATACCACCTAGCAGTAAATGACAACTAAATATACTCAATTTTCTTTACTGAGGCGTATTTGCACTGACTCGCAGGGGTGCACTTTCACCTCGGAAAAGTTTTGTACTAGCTGATTGGTTAGAATTATTTTGTCCAACCAATCAGCTAATAGGAAACTTTCCTGTACTAAAAGGGCCCCCCTCAATAAAGAAAATTAGCTATAGTCAATAAAGCATCATACTACTATTGATGCTACCCCCTCTGGGACCCATCACGCTATCTGGCTGTCGATGATAACTAACTAGTCAATAAAGCATCATACTGCCTTTGATGCCTTCCCCTTTGGGAGCCATCGTGCCATCTGGCTATCAATGATAACTAACTAGTTAATAAAGCATCATACTGCCTTTGATGCCTCCCCCTTTGGGAGCCATCGTGCCATCTGGCTGTCGATGATAACTAACTAGTTAATAAAGCATCATACTGCCTTTGATGCCTCCCCCTTTGGGAGCCATCGTGCCATCTGGCAGTCGATGATAACTAACTAGTTAATAAAGCATCATACTGCCTTTGATGCTTCTCCCTTTGGAAGCCATCGCGTCATCTGGCTGTCGATGATAACTAATTAATAAAGCATCATACTGCCTTTGATGCCTTCCTCTTTGGGACCCATCGTGCCATCTGGCTATCAATGATAACTAACTAGTTAATAAAGCATCATACTGCCTTTGATGCCTCCCCCTTTGGGAGCCATCGTGCCATCTGGCTGTCGATGATAACTAACTAGTTAATAAAGCATCATACTGCCTTTGATGCCTCCCCCTTTGGGAGCCATTGTGCCATCTGGCTGTCTATGATAACTAACTAGTTATAAAGCATCATACTGCCTTTGATGCCTCCCCCTTTGGGGAGATTATATATAGATGAGTTGTAAGAGCCACAATAAACATTAATGGACCCTCAGGGGTTAACAACCCCACAGCCTTTACATAGCTTTTCAGTGTTTTTGTTAGTCATAAGCTTCATGAGCTTTTCACCTCTTTAGTCCTTTTTTGTTAAATCTAAGAAGTCAGACTTTACAGTAGCTTAATGTCACCTGCCCAATATCAAACCCCAGCATAACTTATCAAGTTTTGACCAATGGTTCTAGTACACCCGGGAGTAAGAGTTCACATGGTGCACAGCACAAAAGAGTTGAGATCCTCTCTTAGAACATCACACTCTGATACTGCTTTATATTTAATAGGTAGTAGGTTGGCCAGGGCACCAGCCACCCATTGAGATACTACCACTAGAGCGTTATAGCGTCTTTTTACTGGCCAGACAGTACTACATCGAATCCTTCTCTCTGGTTACGGTTCATTTTCCCTTTGCCTACACACACACACACACACACACACACACACACACAGAATAGTCTGGCCTATTCTTTACATATTCTCCTCTCTTCATACACCTGACAACACTGAAATTACCAAACAATTCGTCTTCATCCACGGGGTTACTGCACTGTAATTGTTCAGTGGCCACTTTCCTCTTGCCAAGGGGAGAAGAGACTCTTTAGCTATGGTAAGCAGCTCTTCTAGGAGAAGGACACTCCAAAATCAAACCATTGCTCTCTAGTCTTGGGTAGTGCCATAGCCTCTGTACCATAGTCTTCTACTGTCTTGGGTTAGAGTTCTCTTGCTTGAGGGTATACTCGGATACACTATTCTATATTATTTCTCTTCCTCTTGTTTTGTTAAAGTTTATATAGTTTATATAAGAGATTTTAATTTTAATGTTACTGTTAAAATATTTTATTTTCCTTGTTTCCTTTCCTCACTGAGCTATTTTCCACCCTGTTGGAGCCCCCAAGCTTATAGCATCCTGCTTTTCCAACTAGGGTTGTAGCTTGGCAATTAATAATAACCCTCACATTTATGCAAACCAATCAGCGCCTATGGACCTGTGGTTTCCAAGGTAGAAATCTGAGGTAGTATTCTGGATCCTAATATCCCTCCACTCACAGAAGTAGGCACTTTTAAGCAACTACTGTACTTTTTTCTTATATTTAATGATGTGGCATATTGTATGATTCCTATTACTTTAGGGTTGCATCAAGTCTCGGACGACATTGAGCTTCGTTCGTTTAGAGGCTCGACCACAAGCACATCTCGATTTATCCCCTAATTATGTTAAATGTAGCTAAAGTAGATACTAAGAAGCAACCACTAATTTCTCATTTTAATGGAATGATCTTTTGTATGGCTCATATTACTGATGTGTTGTATCATGTCTTGGATGGTAGTGCACGATTTGCTTATAGGCTCGGCTATTATCACATCTTGAGTTTTCCCTGGTGGTATTATTATGAGTGCTAGCATGTCTACTGTCGAAATGAGTCCTTAACCATACGGAGGTGCAAAGGTCCCATTAAAGGTAGATAATTGGGAAAGGTAATTTTCAAAATAAGGGGCATTGTCAATTTCTGTTTTTCGTACAACAAAAAACACTTTTCAAGTCATACATACATACAAAGTGGCAAGCAATGTACTATACTTTTTGATTTAAGAATACGTATGGTAGTCCAATTAGCATAATTTTACTTAAAAACTAGCATACAGTACTTAGAGACTTAGACTTTTGGACTGGGTTACTAGTGTAAACTCAGCCTGGGGTGTAAGTGATCTGCTACATTTTATAGTTCTTATAGTTTTAGTGCTACGTCAATGGCAGCTGAGTGTTAAGAGCTGATACATGAGACAGTTTTATTTATTTAATATGTGCTTTGTAAGTAATACCCTTATTAAAATAAAATTACTCTCGTAATTGAAGGATAAATGCCCGTTAACAAACCAAGCTTTAATGTATACCTTTATTTTTCTCAAATGGAAAGATAAGGAGGAAGAGCTCTACTTTGATGAGGTATCACCTTTTCAATTATCAAGAAACTTATTTGTGAAAGTTATCCAAATAAGTTACTGGACTCAAGTTCTAATTATTCTTAAAATTCATCAGAAGTAGACACTTTTAAGATGACATACAGTATATTATATAGTGCCTTAATTTCAATTATCTTTAAGTAAAAGAAATAATGCTAATTCAGGTTCTATTTTACTGGTAAAGCCTTCTATCACACCAAGATACTCTAAGATCTATAACAAATCAGTTGCCTAACCTAGGCAACTAATTAATTCTCTTGAACCTATAATTAATGTCAAGGATTTGAGAACTGATTTTCTAGAGAAATTATGTTTTTGAGGGATAAAGGCGTGTAAGGACACCGATCCCTTCGTCGTCCAGAAAATCGACAAACTACTTATTTATTTGTATTCTCTTTTCGCCACACTGTGGTTTCCCATGTATATATATTCCGCTCTACCAGAGCTACATTTTGATATATGTATCAGTTGATCTTGGTGACGCTTGTATCACTGTCCTTACAACTGGTGACCCCGGAGTTGAAAGTAGCATCAGCGGTTTTGGCTTTGCCATTAACGGACTTATTACGGCCGTGCTACCTTCTACATACTCCGTTACCTTAGGCACAAGCCTGCCTTTGGTTCTCCCACACTTCGGTGAACGTAAGGCAGTAGGATGAGCTTAACCGACATATCAACTTCTCACCTCTTCGCCGACTCGTTGTCTGGCCACGATGCAGGAAGCAACACGCCCATCGCACCCAACGGCCTCGCCTCCACGCCCAAAGTCAAACTGCCGCCCTTTTCTCAACACAAAACCGCTTCCTGGTTCCTGAGAGCAGACGTACTCTTCCGCGTCGCTAGACTCAGCGACTCCTGCGCCAAGGCTGACATCGTTCTCACCTCCATAACTGAAGAGGTATTCGACAAGATTTCCCCATGGCTTGACGCCCAGGCCGGCCAAGTTTCATACGACGACCTGAGAACGAAACTCATCGATATCTACTCCCTCTCTGTCTCAGCAAGGGCACAAAAAGTACTGGACCTCGCCGGCAAGCCCATGGGTGACACCTCTCCTGTCGAGGCGTGGGACGAGCTAACCGGCCTGCTTATGCTCCCCAAAACAGACAGCAACGGCCGACGACGTGAGATTAGCTTATCTCGCGAAATCTTTCTTCGACGCCTATCACAGGACGTACGGGCCCAATTGACAGACGCCGACACGCTCCCGATGAACGAACTCCTGTCGAAGGCTCAGAAGCTCCACGAGGCCTCCAAAGCATCTCGCCTCGGAGCATCATCGTCAACACCGCCTCCGTTCTCCTCCTTCAGCAGCTGCTATTCCATAGACTCCTCGGCCTTCGCACTGCCCTCACGCAGACGGCGAACCTTCGCCCGCCGAAAAGGTTTACGGGGAAGCGCTCCTTACACCGACCGCCAGCGCGCCCCTCCGTTCAAAAACAAGAGGAACCCTCCGACGCCCGAAAAGATACGAAGATTGATCATCAGCCCTCTACGCCGCCCGATGTCTTGGGGGGGGGGAGCACTTGTAAGGACACCGATCCCTTCGTCGTCCAGAAAATCGACAAACTACTTATTTATTTGAATTCTCTTTTTGCCACACTGTGGTTTCTCATGTATATATATTCCACTCTACCAGAGCTTGGTGACGCTTGTCTCACTGTCCTTACAGGCGGAATATTCTTGAAAAAGTGCTTTTTTGCAGAGGAAATGTTTGCAGTCCATCAAGATCTAAATCTTATTTTATATAGTTTCTTTTACTTTTTTTAGATGAGATTATTTCAGATGGGACCAGTGAGGCTGTGACATCCAATGATTAAACATACAACACAAGTGTTTTCTGTAGTTGAGACACTCTCTGATGCTCAGAAGCAGTCCTGGTTTTTATCCTATATTTTTGGCTCTATTCTCGACATTAATAAGATTGCCGAGGTGTCAATACAAGTGGATGCATTAACATAAAATGATGCTTTAAGATCTTTTTTGTATAGCACCCACATTTCTCCCTTTAAGCCAATAGCTATACGTCTATAATTTCCACCTTACAAGGACTTTGTTTCATAAAGGTAGGTCATCAGGATTCCACTCTAGAAAGCATTCTGCCGAAATGGCAAAGGGACAAACAGGCATTATAGGAGAATGCTCTGATGATCTTCTCAAATCCTGCCTGTAGGAGAAAGTTTTCCCCTCTTTTTATTCGGCTAGGGAAAGACTCCAATCATTCAGTGCATACATTCCATGGTAAAGAGGTCTATCAAATACCTGTCCTCCAAACATCCTTTGTCAAAAAACCATTACCTTTCCAAGATATCTATCCAATTAAAAAAGGTTGTTTTTTATGATATAGATTGGCAGCTAAGGGTAATTTGGATCGGTGGGCCTACATATAAAGGAATTTTTCATAAACATGAATTAGTTTGTATAGTTTTAATTTTTTATTGAAGAAATTATCAATGGGGCTACAGATGTTTAGGCTGTTAATATACAAGAAGCCAGTTTTATCAATTATCTGGGTGGAACTTATTCTCTTCATTGTTGAGAATGTATTCATGGATTTTACTTTTAAAAACCTGTTTGTCAGAATGGCACCATGTAATCTGAGAAGTAATTATACATTTTAAAAATGTTCTCGTTTTAAAATTTTGTTATGTTTGTTTTCTAAGTCACAGATATAATAGTTTTTCTTTTATTGTTAACAAATTGGCCATTAACATCAGTACCAGACAGACCTCATGATAGACGGTTTTATCTATAGTGTGATTTTGAGGATGGGAAAAAATGTTATCTTTTTACTGTATTTTAGAACTATTTTTTTTATATTTGATGTTAGACTTACTGTTCCCCATACCCTTTTTGGGGAGGAAAGGTGGCGATAAGTCAGAAATTGTGTTTGGTCTTGTGAGAGCTGTTAGGTTTTATCTTGAGACAGAATAATTAAGAATAACATTTCTTGATGGGTTTAATGAATATAAGACTTTCAAAAGTCAGCTTTACTAAAATGCCATGTTTCTTGTTAAGGGTTCAGTGACAAGGTCACACAGCAAGTTAGATTAAAGTCAGATGTAGGGCAAAAAGGTTTAAATTCACAAAGTGTTGGTTCAGCTACTGTATATCTTTGTTTGAAAACTTTTTTCTTAGGAAAGTAGTTTTCCCAACAAAGTAATGGTTTCCAAAGTCTGTTTTTACAAGGCTTTATCATAAAGAAACAGGTTTTTATTATAAATGTACTGGGCACTCACATGGGAGCACAGGCATGACTAAAAGTTTTGCACTTTCTAAGTAGGCTACTGTAAATGTTAACGCATTATTTTATCACTTTTGGATCAGGAGCTCTGTTCCATTTGATATTGTATAGCAAAACCTGTATTTCAAAAAGATTTAAATTTTAATAGTAAATCTAAATTTAAATCAAAGTGGCCTACATCCATACATACTTTAACGTATAATCAATTAGTATAAGAGGAAATGAAGCTATATATCCTGATAATTTTTTATGATAAAAATTATATTTGAATATTATACAATGCCAAAAACCCGTTTACAGGGAGAAATATAGAAAGCCATAACAATGTCAGAGAACTTAGGCTACAACGTCACTTTTCAGTCCTACTAAAGAACATAAAAAACAGCTTC
Organism: Palaemon carinicauda; assembly: GCF_036898095.1. NCBI lineage: Eukaryota > Metazoa > Arthropoda > Malacostraca > Decapoda > Palaemonidae > Palaemon > Palaemon carinicauda. Next base: position 73,891,461 of record NC_090755.1, read on the forward strand.
AAAGGAAAGTCTTTAGTGAATCTTGATTCTGATGAACCATAATGGTCATTAGAATTAAAATAATTAGATTGATTTTTTCAAGAAACTTAGCACAAAATGCCTTTTCCTATATTTATTCTTACAGTTTCAAGAATTTTGAACTGATGGTCACCATTATTAAAAACCAGTTAAGCTTATACTGTAAACGTGACATGAAGCACACACTAGTATTGGAAAAGATAAAAAATAAACATCCCAATGATCTGTGTAAGAGTGTAATCTGAAATACCATCTTTTCAGAATGAAGTTTATCTAAGTGCACATCTAATTGCTTATAAAGTATCTTGGCAACTAGTATTGAAACATGATTACAGTAATAAAGACCATTTTATGTAATAAAAAAATTTATTAACAAGATTTTTACAAGTACTAAAATCTTAACCCTCTTGAAAAAGAACAAGCGAGGTAGATGGAGACATGCACAGTTCATTAAAGGTCATCATTCCCTTTCTGTAAAAAGAATATCACAACAAATATTGATGGAAATATGTAATGATAGTGGTACTTGGACATTTAATTGAAGAGAAGCAGGATATAAAATAATTGATTAAAATGACCTAGTGGCAGTAGCACATGCTACTAGAGTTTAGTCTTATTATCATCATCTTTGATTCTGTAACTGTAATTCATGAATGTATAAAAGAAGTACAGCACCAACAAAATAGTCTGTTGAATGTATTGTGGGTATCATCATGCATGCTTTTACTTTTTAGGCCACAATTGTTTAATTTTAAACTGGTTATTATGTGTCATTGTTATTGATTGTGTTCAGTACAAAGGATATTCTTCAGTATGAGTTCTCTCCAGTCCTTGATATTCACATTTGAATCTATTTAGTGAGATAAAACCACCAAAGATTGTGTGAAATGAAAATTGTAGAAATTTTTTTGAAGTGCAACAATTAATTGTCCTTGTACAATCACCAGTGAGTATATTCAGATAACATTTGCTGAATCTAAAAACATTAAATTCCACTGATATTGCAATCTTGATATTTTATGTAAATAAATATAAGTATTCGTCAGCATTGTTATCCGAGCATAGTCCATATGTCATGTACTTCACACCAACACCTATTACTACACATTGATTTTTGCTTGTGTTAATTAACCTATATTGATCTTATTTCCCTGTTTTGCATCAGGTATTCAGTGCTGGTAGTTTAGTTCATATATTTTTTAATTTACTGTTATTGTACAGACTGTCACATTTTTCCATGCAATGCTTTTCGTTTGTTGATTTTGTGCTTATTTTTTTCTATTTACAGCTTGGATTTTTTGTGTTGTTGTCCATGTTATAGTTTCAGAATCTAAATTAAACATACTTTTTTTTAGCCTAATACAAGGAAGTTATAAATCTATATTTTATATATAAATAAAAATACAGTATGATTGAGCATGAGATACAGTTAATATAATTATGTCAGAAAAATGTTTAGGCAATGAGCATATTAAGTGACCTATTGCTTTCCTTTAAAACAATACAGTAACTACAATAATCCAAATGCTAATATCTTTAAATATTTATTGTAATTTTCAATGCAATATTTCGGTATACAAAGGCAAAATTATCTAGATATAAAATTACTAATGTATCAACAGTACTATTGGAATATTATCTTATCAAACAGGAGTCCAGATCCAGTCACAATGAACACATGGCACGTTGTGCGAGTCCGGAGAAAGAAGAGACGTGGTATTCTTCAACTCGACCGGGGAAGGAAGATCCGTGGGAAAAGCGGCCCTAGACTGACAGAGCTCAACCTCAACTTGCCCCTTTACCTTGGTGGTTTAGAGTATGTGATCAAATTACTTGGAAGTCTCAGATTAGATGCATTTTTGTATATCACCTTTGTCCTAATACTTCAAAGAATACTTTGTCCTTTATTTGTAATCACAGTATCCATTTTACAAAGTTAATTAAAATATCTATTGTATTTTTATGCCCAACAAAAAATTATAGCTACAAACTCAATTAATTGAATGTAAATTTTGTGTTCTATTGTATTGAATAATAACATTTCATAATTAAGAAACCTATTTCTAATATCATATTAACATTTTCATAGGAACTACACAATGGCTCATCAAGACTCTGGAGTAGTTATGGGTTTAAATGGTGCTATTCAAAGATTGCTTGTCAACTCTGAAGTCTTAGACAATCTGGATGAACGTGCTAGAGGTGCAGCAAGAGGTGTAAAGAGGTAAGACTACAAAATTGTGATATTTCAGTCTTGATGCCCATATGTAGACTACATTATTTCCTGTGAGCCAGTAACATTGGTTAATGAGAATTAAGCTAATTAAAACTAATTGACCAGTCTGTGTCAGTAAAAAAGGGTCTCTCTATAAGATATCACTATGAAATGAGTCATTCCCACTTGATTCACATTTTTTCACCTAAATCATTAATTTCAAGAAAGGTTAATATGCTTGAGCTGATATGTGAATGAAGTACAGTATGTGTTCATATGGAGCTCTAAAATTCTGTGGTTATAATGAGTTAGACCTATATTCGCTAAATAACTCAACCTTTGGGATACGTGAGCACTTTGTCTATCTGACTAGCTCAAGTTTCATGTGTTTACTTCTGTACTCACAAACTGATGTTCTTTACCTGTTTGGGCTCATTCAGAAGTTACACATAAAATTAAAATAGCTACCAAGGCCTGTCAGTTTCATCTTGGTACTCACAACTGTTTACAAATTCAGTCAACTTTTGTTATCTGCCTATTTGGTATTTGTAAATTTCTTAAGAGCACAAAAATGCTAAATTTAACACAAAATATTTTAACCGATAAAAATTGCCACAAACAATGTAAGTCAAAAAAAGAAATTTAGAATTGGATTCACCCAGTACAGCACAATATTAAAAATTACAAGTTAAAACATGAAATTTAGCATCAGAAATCAGTAAGTAATACTGTAGCTTATTAAAAATTGCTAAAGAACACATGTAAAAATGTAAAAATTGGATTTACAAATTGCCAAATGCAGCATGATGATAAAAAGCACAAGTCGAAATGTGAAATTTAGCTTTATAATTCAGTAAATAATACTATAAAATACTGTAGCATATTAAAATCACCAAAGAATGCAAGTCAATATGTGAAATGGAAGAGTTATCCAACCCGACCAAAAAACTCAAGCACCCTATCCAAAGAATCAAAATCCATGCCAAATGCACAGTCGAGAGGTTCTGTTAAAGCTAATTTATATGACAGTATAGTTGATGGCTGGAGCTTCCTCTCCTCAAAGAGATAGACCAGAAAGGAAGCCAAGAAGTCTGGGGTTATCTGACAAGGTGACTGACTCTGTCTGTAGAAAAGCCACCCTTGTCTTCCACAAAGATTGTTAGTTGTCTTGTGGCTTTAGACCTTTAGTAGCTCAAGTAAGTTAAATTGGGGGCCAAGAAATCTTCCTTGAAAATACTGGAGAGAAAATCCAAGCATGAAGGTTCTGGGTCAGAAAGGAGGAAACAAAGGTAGTCCCCCTTCCTACTCTCTGATACAGCTGTGCAGACCAAAGCAGATGTATTCTTGATCTCAAGCACTGAACCAGTTGATATCATGGGGTGGTAGGCCAAAGTAGTGCCATTAGCACAGCTGACCCTGAAAAATTCTGAAGGATATTCAAAGCTTACGAAATCAAACTCGTCGAAGAAACAGACAGATCAGTGACCATCTGTTTCAATCTAAATTTAGAGCATCTCTTGCCATTGCTTGAAAGTCCAAATTTGGTGCTTACATATAAAAGTTTGTGGATCTCTTTTGTATGAACAGGTGTATTTGGAGATATGGAACTAGCTCCAAAACCACCTGAAAAGAACTCTAGTACAGTACTAGTGTCCATTCTGTATGCAGGACTGTCTACCTGGATAGGGCATCCTCTACTACGTTGAGAGAACCCAACAGATGGAATGGCAAGATGAACACAATTCTCTCCTGAAGGAATTTTACTGCATGGTAACCAGGGAAGGGACTAATGGGAAAAACCTGGCCAAGGAATTTAGTGTCATCCGTGACCTGAGAATTCTTTTGCACCAACTGGATAACTGAGACCAACTGTCACGAAACCTCTTCCAAGCCACCCTTATGCACTCCCAATTACGGTCTTTCATTCTGTTCTATAACACCGGATTGACTATCGAGGCAAACTGAAGATGGCTCAAAATCTTCTCGAGTGGCTTGAAACCTAGGCTCTGACCCTGCTTAGAATTCTCTGCTGAGATACTTTTGTAGTCTAGTGTGGCTTTTACCATATTCCATTAGCAACCTAACCCCTGAATTTCCTTCTTGGAATTAGTCTTGACTTTGGAAAGTTAATAAAAAAAAAGGCCCTAAAGAACCTGCAAAACATGATTTGTGGAATTGACCTAAATCTTTTGGATCTGCTCAAATCAGCCAATAATCTAAAGAGCTATGATCTGACCTCCATGTAACCTCAGGAGTTTGATCCATACCTTATTGGCTTTGTAAACATTCCTGGGGCAATGTTGTGGTCAAATGGCATCGCTTTGAACCTGTATACTCCCTTCTTAAGCAACAACCCTAGGTAAGGTTGTTATAGAGGGCAAATAAATGAAACGAACAAATAAAGGAAATAATATTCAGGGCCCAACCCTTGCCTCAATCAGCAGAACAATCACAATACAGCCGACAACTCTTGTGACCCCATTTCGGGTTAGCAGAGTTATCATATCCAACATAGATGCATCCTGGCTAATTGCACTTATCTGTAATATAAATGGTTTAATGAAAAATATTTATTATAAATTCTCTTGGAAGGGGGTAGGAAGTCTCCCACCCCTTTCCTATAATGACCATCAAACTAAAAGAGATAGGCACACAACACAAATACCCTTATATCAAAGATATGCGCTAAGTAAGAAGGGCTATTGTCCATCTTAGACCCAATATTGTTAATTGACCTTATGGTTTACCAAGCCAAATGTTATGAGAACAATTAGTCAAGTGAGCCTACCCAGCCTTAAAATAGGAAAAGATTCACATATTGTAATACATGGTTCTATTATACCTATCTTCTCTCCCTCCAATGCCCATATTAGATAAATTTGGAAGGATAACTACCTGTAAGAACAGCTGACTAACCCATCAGCCCCCTCATCTCGTGTAGTAGGATGGGAACATCTCGCTTCTGCCAAATATTAAGTATTCCAATTGTTACCGGCGGGCCGACCTTCAAATACCAATTAGGCCTTGTTGCTTAATTTAAGGTGGCCGCAAGTAAACTGCCTTACGGCTTTATTTTTACCAGGTTACTGAAGTACACCCAAAACATCAGATTGGTAAACAAGAAAATAATCAAGAACAATCATAAACAAAAGAGGGTAAAAAGAACCTTGGAGACGTCAATGATAATTTATTATACAATATATATATATATATTTAAACAAACACTCGGAAAAGCTGCTCATGTAAACAAAATAGAAAATTACTTGGAAAACACTCTAATTTCATTTACTCAGTTATATAAATAATAGAGAACTTTCAGGACACAGACGGAAAACATACCACACTGAAAACATTTGGAAGAGAGAAGAGTACTAGTAAGAGGTATAGAGGCACAAAAGATTCATATACTATCACCCACTTTTGTCATCTCAAAATAACTTGTCAATATAGAAAAAGTAATAAGAAAGTTTAGAGCCTAGTTAAGTACATATATTCCCTACCTAAACACCTTTCGTGACTGAGAAATACACACAAATATATAAAAAAAACACACCTTATATTAACAAAATTTCGTCCTCCGATGGTACTCATGAAGTAATAATTTTAGAGTCGACTTGATACATAAAAAGGCACAAGGAATGCTCTGACAAGCCTTAACAGTACCTGTCACAAGACCTCACAGGGTCCAGAACGCTATCGATCTATTGCCGATCCTTGGGGTTGCTCACCAGCACAAAACCGTCCTCCTAAACCAAGGGATACATAACTCCCAGCACAACACAACCCTCTTCACTAAGGGACAAGCAGTGGCACCAAACCATACCTGTTTTTCAGGCCTCCCCGGGCCAAACGCTAGCGAACTATGGTCGTCCAAGTTAGCACCAACTGCTGCTGCTGCTGCTGCTGCTGAAGTATTGATCCTGGATTACGATTATCAGACCGCTGATGAGCACTAGCGTTCTTTAGCACAATATGTGGACTCCTCCTTAATCAAAATTATTTACCCTCCACCTTGACTCCCATTCCAGTCACGTGGAAGTCCAACTCACCATTAACATAACATGGAAAACAGAAAAGGGGCAGGAATTAACAACTGAACCTAAATACCTTCTTTACCAGCCCGCAGATGGCAGGCTGGCGCACACTAAAGAAAAGCAACTTTTAATTTTGAAAATATGAGAGCAATATGTTACAATTATTACTCAAAAGCTAGAATTACGTTACACAATTCAATCATGAATGTGGGAATACAGTCTAAAAAAACATAGGTTTTAAAGAATCACTGTGATACTAACCTTACCAAGGTTATACATAACTGATAGGCTAATGAACATCTAGATTTAGCTTAACATTAAGCAAGAAACTGACTGCAGTATAATTAAAGGTAATAACATTAACCCTTAACCCAGCTAGACATAATGAGGTTATGCTGGCCTAGCCAAGGTGTATGCCCGAAGTTAACCTTCCTTTGTATTTCATAAATGAATATAGTAATTGGAACTCGTTCATAATGAAATGAAACTACCAAAATGGCTCTAACAATCAATAAACCCATCCCCTTTTACATTACCAAGAGACAAAATATCTATAACAGTTGATGAACTTGTGAAATTATAGGAAACACAACACACTAACATTTGGAGGGCAAGAAACAAATACAATCACTCTCAATGCCGGTGTTAACCAAGCATGCTTAATTCAATAGTTGTCACGAAAGGAAATTAAAAAAAATTCAATATGGGTAACTTATGTCTTTATAGTGTTTTTGAAATTATTGATTACATAAAGATACACTATGTACCTTTCGACGACTAGATATGAATGATGGTTAAAGGTTTGTTGTGACATAGGTATGCCAGCAGTGACTAGAGGGATAGTTCCTTTTTGGGATGCAGTGCATGTCATTCGTAGCAGATTACTTTCATTTTCTGAGGTGCTGTGGCAAGTTCAAATGAGCCTGAACTTGCAAAGTCTCCCCTATACACACAGAGTCCATGTTTTGCAAGTTGAATCATTGGCCCTAGAGAAGGGGAGACAATAGTTCTTTGATAATCATGTCGCATTGGATTCCCTGTCCTAGCCTTGCACAGGAAAGTCCTTGGAGACCACATTGCACTTTGGCCTGCATTATAAAAAAATTTCTTGAATAGATTGATCATCAAAAAAGGGATTTTGACGAAGGAAAAATCTATTTCTGGGGAGAGAATAGTGGATTTCACGCGCCTTTGCTTTATACACGACACCCAAAAGGTGCTCGCGCGAGGGTTGTAACCTCAGCATTCCATGCTTTTATCTTTCTCTGGTATAATTGGAAGGTTTTATCAGAAAAGGTATATAAGAAGGACTCTTTTCACCGGCCGCCACAGGTCGACCCAGAAATATTGAAAGACTTTCAATAAGCCAGTTTTTATGCAATTTTCACTTTGGAAATCCAAAAGTAAAAAATACATCCAAATAAAATGTATAAGAAAGGAAAGGTATGCAGTAGTGTATTTCCTAATGTGTGATTTGTTCTAGATATCGTGGTCCACCATGCTTAAGAAACCCATGCCATAATGGTGGTGTGTGCCAACCTTTCCTCAGCCGGTTTTTGTGCAAATGTCCAACAACTTACACCGGCAAATTCTGTGAAAAACGTAAGTACTCTCTTATTCATCAAAATTGGTTATATTTTTTTTTAATATCGACTTTGAACTCTAATTATATTTTACGTATAAGTATTGGAAGTCTGGTCATTCATAGCACATTGTTTTAAAATATTTTAAAGCTTAAAAAGATTCAATTATAATACAATATAAACTATAATTATGTTTGAGATTCTACCTTTAATGCCTTACTCTACAGATGTAAATGAAAATGAAATGATGAAACCAGTCAAGTTTGATGGAAAGACATTCCTAAAGTTCCCTAACATGGTATATAGGATGTAAGTAAAAATCTCCTTCCTGTTTGGCATTCAGAAACATTAGGTCTGTTAATCAGTCACTTTTTTTTTTCTTTTTACTTCAAAATTATTCCCTGAACTCTTGTTTTACACACTTAACTTTTCTTCAGATTAATGTTACTAACATCTTCAAGGTATTGGTTTGTAAGATAATCAGAAATATTTCACATGCACAGAACTCATTCTGGATTGATACACGACTTGGAGTTTGAATAATAACTCTACTAACCAAATTTTTTTATTCTTCTTCCTGCAATACCTTTTACCATCCTTTAATCTGATAATTCATTGTCCTTTACCCTTTATCCAATCCATTCATAATTTCCACTAATAATCCAATCTCCTATATTCCTTTGCCAATTCACTCCTTTTAACACCAGAAACTTGACCCACTACAACCTAACAGCAGAGGAATATGAAGATTATGATTTTCCGGAACCATGGACAGAAATTGACCTTTCTTACCCAACTAACTATGATCTTGAAGATGATGTTGCCTTTTTAGAAGAAGAAGAAGATTATGGAGAAGAAAATGATGTAGCCAAGACAGAAACGCTTGACGAAGAAGTAGAAAGCCAAGAAGAGGAAACGGACGGGCAAGAAACTGGCTCGGGAATATTATCTCTATATGAAGATGATGAAATCATGACAGTTTTAGAGGAACAGGTTTACTACAGTGGGTTGGAGACAATGATGGAAGACGACAATATGGTTGAAGACGAACGTTTAGATAACAGCATTAACAGAGTAACCGAGGGGGAAGAGTTGGATGGGTGAGCTTAGTCTACTAACCGCATGCTTAGATTCTTTGACCAAACTTGTATCTTTTAAAATCCTCATAGTTCAGGTATCTTAATAATTAAAATGTAAAACAAAAAAAATATTTATAGGATTACGAGTAATGTAGATAAACTATTTAACTTTTCAACTTTTTCAGAAAAAGAGGCCAAACTACAAATCAGTTCAAGGTTCGCTTCAGAGCAACAAATTCAGATGGTCTCTTAGTATGGTTGAATAAACGTTCCACAATCATCGGCGACTACTTGGCCTTAACTATTAATGGTGGTTATGTAGAGCTTTCCTTCAATTTAGGAAAGCAACAGTCTCTACTTATAATTAGATCAAAGGTATGGATACCAATTTTAAACACATGACCTTGATTAACAGTCTTACAATATTACTTTAGCCCTAAGCTTTAAACTTTTCTCATTTATTTTGCTAGGCATTTACTTGAATCATTAACCCTTTAACCCCCAGGCTATTTGGAAATTTCCAACCCTTAACCACCAGGGGGTTATTTTTTTCCCAGCACATTTTGCAGTATATTTTTTTAAATTGCTCTAACAGCCTTAATTTTTGCCATAGAGAGGTCAGGTTGGTCTCATTCTCTTGGAAAATAGCTGAATTTTCTCAAAAAATTATCAAAAATATGAAAAAATAAAATTTATAGCATTTTTTGGCAAGGACGTACCGGTATGTCCATGGGGGTAAAGGGATGGCTTTTGTGAAACATACCAGTACGTCCTTTGGGGGTAAAAGGGTTAATTACTTTCTATAGAATTACAAACTTGAATGAAAATTACCAAGTGGTTACTTTTTCAACAATGATTATTCTTCTTTTCTTAAAGTACTATAAATCAAAGGAAAATATTTTTGAAAATTGCAAGTTAACATTATTTTCAAAGTAATGAATCAAACTTGTTGTGCATATATCAGTAGCTATTAGATATCATAGTGCTTTACTGTATTTTTAAAACATTCTTGTAATTTACTTTAAATGCATTTTTTTTTTCAAAGAGAGAAATTCATATTTTACCAAAGGAAACCTACTGTATTAGTTTGTTAAATTTTAGCACAGCAAATGATAAGCAGGTTATGGAGTTGAGTTGTTAGTTTATCATTGCCCCACAAGGGGGATACACTTTTCTTGCCAATTGTTTTAGGTAGCCATAGTTCAAGAGACTACCCAGTTATTCAGTCTCACTTTTAATTGCTATTTAGGTGGAAGGTTGCTAGTTTCTCCATGATATTCCACCCTACTGATGGTCCAGTTCAGTTGGAACTTGGTTATATGAACTGGAAAACTCTCTTTCCTTTAAAGCTCTAGGGTCTGCAGTTTTAAAAAAGACGATTGCTCGCTTTGGGAAATCATGTTTGCATTTAATCTGTAATAGGTTTATTCTAAAACACACTGTCAATATATTAGTTACTGATTTTTTTAATGCTCAATACCGCAGGAGAAAATGACTAATGCCACATTTCCTAATGATGGGCCAAGATACTTATACCGTCTTATCTGTGCAGAACCTGCTTCTCCAGTCTTATAAAAGGCATGAGGATCTGGATTGCACAAAAGTTCCCTGACCAAGGATGACTCTTTTTATCCTATCATCCATTAGTATGTTGTTAATAGGTGTTAAAATAGCTAACATAATGGGCTACATATCCTAATTCTTTTACCGTTCACAAGGTGCCACTGATACTAGGGTGAGAACCAAAAAATGTTGGAGCAATTACAAGCTCATAACATACAACTTAAAATTGGACTATCTTTCCTACCAATTGAAATCCAAGGTATTTTGAGAACTGGAGAACTAGGATATGAAAATTATATATATAATATTTGTTCAAACCCTCATTCTTTACTATAGGAGATATTCTAGCACGAGCTGGAAAATACGGCAGAAAAACCTTAACAAGGTCGTTAACGACCGGGCAGGTAATTACCCACCTGTTAGTGGTGGGGGGGCCGTTGGTCGGTAGCTGCTGTTTACCTTCAATCGAATTCTAGCCCTCGCAGTGGTAATACCACTGCTCCTGCTTTTGACTGGCAGACTAGCCTTTCTGTTTTGGTTTTTTGATTAATCCTTTTTCTTTTTTCTTGTTAGATGTAATGTCCTCTATTATGAGGAAGTGTTCCGGGCACCTTTATGTCGCCACTGGAGGTGGATCCTCTTTCCCTATGCCCTGAGTACAGAGGTCATAGGTGTTCTGAAGGCTCCCCCTGCTAAGTATGTAGAAGTGGTCCCCCTCTCAGTTGGAGAAGTTCAAGAGTGGTTGAATAGGAAGTCCTAGAAGGACTCTTTACCTCAAGGATCGCCGTCGAAGGTAAGGAGTCACGGACCTCTTCTTCAGCCTCTCGATCTCTCCCTTCAGACTCTTCCTCTCTTCCTTGCCTGCCTCCCTCCGGGAAGAAGTCGAGGAAGAGTGGCACCATTGATGGTCAGGCAGATCACGTTGCCTCCCCCCAGTGGGGCAATACTTTCCCACCGGGAATGACTCTATTACTGCTTCCATTCTAGATCATGTATGAGCGGTATGGCCTGCCCTTGGACTTCCAGGTTCCCCTTCGGAGGAAGTTTGGAACCAGTTTCTCGCAGGCAAGGTAGTGCCTCAGGTCCCGTTCTGTTTTTGGAACCCTCGGGAGTTCCGGACCTTGCCTACCTCCCATCAACTCAGTCGGTGCCCACGGAAGTTTTAGTGGATATAGTAACTTTAGCTCCTACGGCACCTACTTCGCACTCCGTTGCGCATCTACAAACATCGCAGTACCTCCTCCTCCTCTTCATCGTCCTCGCCCTCTTCGGAGGCTAAGAAGGAGAGAGAGAGAAGAGGAAAAGGAGAGCTCGCTCTCCTTCGCCCAGACGTTCTCGCCGGAGACACAGGCGACATAGGAAGAGACATCCTCGTTCTCGCTCTTCCTCGCCTTCTATTTCTTCACGAGATGTCTCGCCGCAAGACTATAAGCGCTCTCGTCACAAACATAAGAAGAGCGCTTCCTCCTCGTCATTGCCCTCTTCAGAGGTCAGGAGGGAGAGAGAGAAGAGGAAAAGGAGAGCTAGCGCGCCTTCACCTAGATGTTCTCGCCGAAGAGACATCATCGTTCTCGTTCTCTCCTTGCCTTTTGTCTCTTCTCGAGACTATAAGTGCTCTTGGCACAAACATAAGAAGAGCGCTCCCTCTCATCATCGTTTTGCCTCGCTGTCGTCTTTCTCTTTCGAGGGATCATCGAAGAAGCCAGGAGCGCAACCAAGGGCAAAGCGCGTCCTGACCTCAAACCTTCTTCTTGGCATAATAGTTTGAAGGTCTCCATTCACTCCTTATCTTCAGAGAAGATCGCTCTCGCCTTCGACTTCTTGATCTCTGACCCTTTGGGGCCTCGTGACAAGGAAACTTCGGTTTCCCGGTGCACTATCCCTTCGTTTTCTCGTAACTCTAGCTGCTGAAACCTCGGGCTCTCGTGCATTTAGTCATGTTGACACTTCAGTGTCTCGTGACAAGGGAAACTTCCATTTCCCATTGCTCTGGCCATTCGGGTTCTCGCAACACAACCTCTATGGCCACACACGATCACGCTGAACCTTCTGATTCTCGTGAAACAAGTCACCAAGAGTTTTACTCATATGACAGAGAGTCTTCGGACTCTTGTCGCGTGGAGTGTTCGTGTACACTCAATCAACACCACGGCCATGAACATCAAGAGTTTTACTCTTATGGCAGTCTTCAGACTCCTGTCACGCAAGGTTTTCGCACGCAATTAGCGCTACACACACAAATCTCTGGTCATACACTTGTGGGGTCAATCCGTCGCTCTCGTGTTTCAGACAGGACAACCTTCCCAGTTCATTGCTCCCTGATGAGTTAAGGATTACGAGTCTCTCGGAAACCTCAGAAGAAGATGCAGGGGTTCGGCTCCCTTTCTCTTCGGTTGAGAGCAAAAGGAAAAGGGGAAACATGTTAGAGAGGCTAAAAGAAAACACCCAGATAGCAGCGATTCAGAACACAATGCCGATGGCTTCGGCCGCTCTGTTCGTTATCCTGCGCTTCATGTGGCAGTCATGAGCTGCCCATGTTACAAGGTAGCACTCGTCAACCTGCAACTTGATCAACTTGTTGTTGGGAAACATAGATTGCTGCCAGGAGGTTCGCTTCCAGGGGTTAGAGAACCTCCCCTTACGAGGGAGTGATAACCTTCCTCGGAATTGGGCTGCGTGAGAGAACCACCCCCCTTCCGAGGGAGAGCTTCCCCACTTCAGCCATTCAACAACCTTCCCTCTTTCGTGAAGAATGGCGAACAGCTCGATGAGTTTTACCTCTGCTATCTCGTCCCCGAAGACACTGCTTTCTCCTCTTGAGCTGGGGAAAGAGCAAATCTAAGGCTTGTTCCTCCTTCGAGGGGAACTTCTCCCTCTCAGGCGATGTCCTCCTTCGGGAGAACTTCTCTCTTGTTCACGAGAGAGAGATTATTATGCCTATGCTTTTTTCCCATAGAACTGGGAGAAAGTTTGTCTTAGGCAATGTCCTCCTTCAAGAGGACTTCTCTCTCGCTCACGAGAGAGAGATTATTTCGCCTACGTTTTTCCCATAGAACTGGGAGAAAACTTAGGCAATGTCCTCCTTCGGGAGAACTTCTCTCTCATTCGCAAGAGAGATTATTACGCCTATGCTTTTTTCCCATAGAACTGAGAGAAAGCTTGTCTTAGGCAATGTCCTCCTTCGGGAGGACTTCTCCCTCGTTTGCAAGAGAGAAAGTATTACGCCTACACTTTTTCCCATAGAGCGGGAAGAAATCTTGCCTTAGGCGATATCCTCCTTCGGGAGGACTTCTCCCTTGTTTGCGAGAGTGTTTATTACGCCTACGCTTTTCCCCATAGAGCAGGGAGAAAGCTTGTTTTAGGCGATATCCTTCGGGAGACCCTTCCTCCTATTCACGAGAGAAAACTTGTAGGAGTTTGGTGATCCACGCTCCTCCCTCTTAAGCTTTTGGTTCTCCTCGAGGGGCGGAGCGAGAGCCTTGTCTTAAGCAACGTTCTCCTTTGGGAGAACAAATCTACCCTGCGGAGGAGTTATCTTCATCCCTGACGTTCTCCCCCTCTTGCTGTAAGGAGACGTCTTTTTGAACCTACTGGTTCTCCTCACGTTGACCCCTCGGGGTCTCGTGACGATCACCCTTTCATGATCGGGAGCCTCTGAACTCTCGTCATGTTGATCCTACGGGTTCTCATGACCTTAGGAGTCCTTCGGGCCTCTGTCGCGCTAGACTTCCGAGTTCACGCAACTTGGAACCTTCGAGTTTCAGTTACGCTGAGTCGTCGGGCTCTCGTAACAATTAGCACAGTGTCCGCGCACGCACGCAGTTAGCGCTATGCGCGCGACCATCGTCATCAAGAGTTTCTGTCATAATCTTCCGACTCTTGTCAACGGTCTTCACCATACCTCCAGATACTCCGACTTCTACCATTCTTCCCCTTTCGATAAGAAAGATACGAGGGGCAAGACATAAGGTTTGTCTGCTACTCGCGTCTCCACTTTACCTGTAATAACACGCAAGGAATTAGCGCAGCCTGAGGATTCCTCGAGAGAGCTACCGTCGATGGACTTAGAATCCTCCTATTTAAGGACTCTAAGAACTAAGTGTCATATCTCATGCCTCAGTGATTTGTATCTGTCTCCTCAACCTCTTGACACTTCAACCTTAAACAGGCTATGTTGTCCACCCCAAACCCTAAGACCAGAATTCATCTTCTGGCTGTGGCCTGATGGGTAACGTCTCTGACTGGTACTTGACAGTCTGGGGTTTGAGTCCTGCTGCGACTCGTTAGTGCCATTAGTGCCTGCAATCTTACCATCCTTGTGAGCTAAGGTGGAGGGGTTTGGGGGAGCCTATAGGTCTATCTGCTGAGTCATCAGCAGCCACTGCCTGGTCCTAGCTGGAATGGAGAGGAGGCTTGGTCGTTGACCATATAATATATGGTCAGTCTCTAGGGCATTGTCCTAACTGCTAGTGCAATGTCACTGTCCATTGCCTCTGCCATTCTTGAGCGACCTTTAAACCTGGTCTGTTTGCCGAGATCAGCGACGTCAACCCTTCTCCTCTGATCTTGGATACCCTCACGGCTAGGCTCACACCGGGCTAATCCTCGAAGAGACACTACTCTTCCAGGCACTTCTCAGTCACAGAAGCCTCAGCAATGGAAGCGACTTCAATGTCCCTTCTGGCTTGACACGTGGGCTGGTACAATCGGCTGGCTACCTCGCGAGCCACGAGGACTTGTCAAATCAAGACTCCAGGCAGTCCCTACAGGAAGTCCTAACGGCTGGGGCCAAGACAATGGAAATCTTACCAGCTACAACAGCGACCATGTGGAGCAATTGGGTTCTCAAAAGGAAGGAATCAGTAGTTCCCAGACTTCCTTTTGTACCTCAGTGAGGAAAAGCTCCTCTCAGTCTCGTTGATTAATTGATTAAGGGCTATCGCTCAGCCTTGAGCCTCATCTGTAGACTGAGAAGGGGTTGACCTCTCCGCCTCAGAAGACATCACTTTGGTTGATTCGGGGTTTTGAGTGATCTTGGCCCCCAGTTAAGATTAGACCATCACCTTGAGACGTGTCTTACATTCCCTGAAGGGTCTGCCATATGAGCCCTTAAGGGCCTCAGGTTACTTTCCGAACCTTAAGACAGTCTTCCTCGTACCTCTGTCCTCGGCTAAAAGGCTCAGTGAGCTACATGGTCTGTCTTACGTCGTCACCTATTCTAAGGGATGGGGGGGAAGTATCTCGCAACTTTGTACCAGGCTTGGTGGCTAGACTCATAATCCTTCATCTACCAATGAGAGATTTCGAGAATTTCAGTTTTCCAGCCTCAATAAGGTAACACAGGATACAGACCAGTCGTTACTATGCCCAGTCAGGGCGCTGAAGAAATATCTGAAGCACACCAGACCTTTCAGACCACGTCTCCGTCATCTCTTCCTTAGTACCAACAAGGTAAAGAAGAGAACCTCTCGCAACACCATCCCTTTCTGGCTCAAGAAAGTTATGGCGAGGTCTTTTCACGGGGAGACAGAGGCAGCACAACCCAGAGCCCATCAAGTTAGGAGAGTGGCTGCCTTACTGGCGTTTAAGAGAAATTTCTCAGTCTCCCAAATCTTAAGCGCTGGGGTCTGGAAACGCCAATCTACATTCACCGCTCACTATTTGAGCGACATGACACATAGGTCTCTAGACACCCTTTCTATAGGGCCTATTGTGACAGGTCAACGGGTGCTGTAGCTACCTTACGCCCTTTCAGGGGACAGTAACCATTGGCTGAGGATACAGGGTTACACTAGGTTTTAAGAAGGACATCCCTCTATCTTCTTCGTCACCTTCCCCCTCCCATGGGGATCCTAGTCTGTATCCAGTTTCAGCTGGACTCGCCAATGGAAATAAGGTATGATACTCATCTGATTCCTCTCACAGGGTATAAGTTATACTCGTGGTCACGAGGTTTCCCCTTTGCAAGGTCGGGGGAATTATAAGTTTGAAGGGGTCCGAGTCGAATATTCCTGACCCACTTCATCCTGAAATATTTGTTTCCTCGAAGCTACAAACCTTCAGTCGTGCTGTTATTATGGGGATCTACAAAGAAAAAAGATTAACGAAAGATTGTTGCTTCAAAAGAGTCTAGTCTGAGGACTATCTTTCCTAGGAATAGGGAACTCCTTGGCCACCCTGGCCTCAAGACTAAGTCTCCTATAGTAAAGAATGTGGGGTTTGTATCAAGTGTAGGAACAAATGACACACTTATAACAGAGTTTGTATTTTTCCTAACATACAAACCCGAATTCTTTACACAAATCTTCCCTCCATCACCGCCCCCTAGGATAGTCCTAGCTAGAATCCGATTGAAGGTGAACAGCAGCTACCGACCGGCGGTCCCCCCCCCAACAGGTTGTAATTACCTGCCCGGTTGTTAACGACCTTGTTAAGGTTTTTCTGCCGTATTTTCCAGCTCGTGCTAGAATGTCTCCTATAGTAAAGAATTCGGGTTTGTATGTTAGGAAAAATACAAACTCTGTTGTAAGTTTGTCATGTTTTTGAGGTCCAGGAATGTCAAAACCTAATTTACAGGTTGCCAGCACAAGAGTATGTGTCATACGCAAGTTGAGGCAATCTAGAAAGAAAAAGAAATTCAAGACCTAAAAGTGGTTTATATAAACTCTTTTTAGTGGGTAGATTTCAATTTTTTATCACTAGTCCTCTGTAGAACCTTGGAAACTCATTCATCTCCGGAATTACCTGATTTTGCAACATTAACCTCCAAGACCTGTAACATCTAAATATTGCTACTGTTCTTCCTAAGTTTACTGGCTGTGGTGTGTGGTCTACTTGTTTTTGGTAAGTAACTCTGATATCTTCTAACTCCCACAGCTCCTCTCCAGTTGCCTGCCTCAACATGAAATTTACATGGGCTTTAAACCACCATTGAATAGAGCCTGTCAGGTGGGGAAACCCATTACTAGGAGATACTGAGTGGGTTGGCCACTTCTGCCCTCTACCAGTTGATCTGCTATATATGGAAAATAAGACAATCCAAAAGGTATCATTGACATTTGGTACTGTCCAGATCTTTAGTGCTTGACACTGTCATTATATCACCTGCAGTCATTATTGCTCTTGAAAAAATGACAGATACAAGAAGACTTAGGGTTGCAGACAGATCAAGTCTTAAGCGTATGGTGGGATCCTAGTTGACATTTTTGCTTGATGGTGGCACCTTTGACCCAGACTACTCAAGAGGGGATCCAAGTGTATGGCTAGCTGTGAGTCTCTTCCTGTATAGTCTTGTAGAGGGCAAATAATGATGACCGGCATGGGGAGAGGTAAAGATGTGTCCTTAAGCCTATGTCCAAGCACTGTCACTGCTACAGGTATGACCACTTATAGAAGAGTGGTCACTGCTGTAGAAGCAGACAGTGGCATAGTGAAGGGTTGCATCTATCACGAAACTCAGTGATGATGCAATCAGTCAGTCATAGAAAAAAAAATATGAAGGTGCTTTCATGTGTCACAGGTGCAAATCTTACATGAAAAGGGAAATTGATATATCAGCTAGGCCACTGGCAAGCAGTCAGAAAGCTGAGCAAGAAAATCAATCAGTGGAAAAATTAAGCAGCAGCCAAAGATTAGTTATCACTAGTCAGCATAGATAAAATCACAAAATTTTATACTTTACTGGTATGTTCTTTTTCAACACAAAGCTGTATTTTCAAATAAACAATAATGTTCCATATATTTTGAATCAAAGGTCAAAGATAGGGGACTGGGTAAGGAATGATTGAGGGAGAATTTTGATGCAGAGCTAAAAAAAAAATAAAAATAAAAATTATAATAAATTCCTATAATTCATAAACAGACACAAAAAAAAGGTTCTTTCCATATTGGATAAATTCTTCAACCTCAGGTAATGAGAAATAATTTTACACTTTCTAACTAATATTCAAACATTTTTCAACTATATAACCATAATATATATATTCATGAATAATGTATCATATAACGGATTTTGAGCGAAGCGAAAAATCTATTTTTGGGCGAGATGGCCATGACGTCCTGATGGAAGGTTCCTGTAGTAGCTTCCCAAGGGTATGTATGACTACAGTGATATTCCCAGAGAATCAAACCAAAGGTTTCACAGAATTCTAACTTCTGGCGCGAGTACCTTTAAGATTACTCTCAAGGGTATCGTATATAATCAGGGGACGTATTCTTGACACGCCACATGGCAATCTGTACCCCGAATAGCCTTTACGCTTCAAGGGGGATACGTGGCAGAATTAGAAGGGTAGCCGCAATAAAGATTACCCTGGTTCCCCTACTACTATCGTATCACAACCGCGCCAACTCCCTCTGGCGGTCATTCCTTGTAGCATTGAGCAAGGTGCTACAGATACAGTAGATCAGGGGGGGAAACCATGAAGATCTTTTCATAGAAAAGAAGGGTGGGTCCATCAGGATGTCAAGGCCGTCTCACCCAAAAATAGATTTTTCGCTTCGCTCAAAATCCGTTTTTTGGGCTCAAGCCATGACATCCTGATGGAAGCATACCAGAGAATTAATGCATATGTGGATTTTTGTCAGTGCCTTAACCTTGGCACAACATTTCTACGGCCAAAAGGGCCAATTGAGACAAATGACATTACCGTTATCCGTCATTATCACTAAGCATAACAATGTTGGTGCTTCCTGCCCCCTGCAGGGAAGAGTCATTTTTAGACATTAGAAAAGGGGCCTCAAGCTAGCATATATTGTATGAACAAACATAAGTATACACTGAGAATACAAACAGTCTCAAGGATTGTATATATTGCGGAACCAATATCAGTGTCCTTATCCGTTGTTTGTGGGCATACTAAAATATGAGAAATACTTACATGAGTAAGTCGAGAAACTATGGCATCTTAAACATGCAATTGTTGGGCGAATAAGGACGTAACTGCATTCTAATAGACATTTATTCCTAATAAATGACTACATGCTAAATGAATGTAGCATGAAATTAATGTTCCCTATTTTGAAAGGGGAAAAATGATGAGTGCCACTCTCAGACTGAAGAAAAGCTCTTTTAACAAGACTTTTATAATTTCACACCTGAGATTCTGAACAGATATAGTGTTACCTTGGCAACACTTATTCAAAGGGAGGTCACACGAAAAATGCTGACCCATTCTTTTTTTAATTGATAGTCCCAATCAATTTACTGTTCATCGCAGAGCTAGACAACAGGGTCCAAAATAGCACCTGCCGCCACCAGATAATGCTTCAATCCATAGATTTGCTTAGTATAGTGTCTGTAAGACACACCGGACAACCTCCGATCAGTAAATGAGCGAAGAGGCTTAAGTCCACACACTGAAAGGTTCAGTGATGAAGCAACTTTTCTCGGATCTTTATCTGCAGGGGTACTGTCAGGATCCGCTTCACGAATAAGGTAGGTGAGCTTCGCCCTCAGTTGTAGGGATAGTTTGATCCAAAGTTTTCTCCTGTAAAGAGCTGTTTCTCCACAAGTCTGAAGTTCTATGAAGATAGACCCTAGATGCTCTAGCAGACCTAGAGAGACATCTTCCTTCAGAGGGCAGATTCTCTTAGTGGGTAGGTCGTCTTTAGTGAGAAAGGTTAGATCAGGAAAGAGATACAGTTCTCCCACTTATGTGGCCCTCATCCCCAGATAGGGCCACTATTTCAACCGAAAAAATAACCTTTTAGGTTAGATCCTTGAGAGAACAATCCTCATTGTTCACAGGTGAGACATAATGTAGGACCTTGTCCAAAGACCATGAGATGGGCTTTAGTGGCGCTGCAGGCCTAAGCCTGCACATGTTTTTGGAATCTTATTAAAGATTTCAGTCGTCAGATCCATTTAAAGGGCATATAGAAGAGGTCTAGTTGGGTCTGACTTGCACATAGATATGGATCCAAATATCCAATCAAGTGACCTCTCTTGCAAGGTCGGCCATACCCTTGGTGCTTACTCAAGGGTTTAGATGGGGACAAGGCCAAAGAACTAAACTTCTCATAGTATCCAAGGATACATTGCCTCCTTCCTCAAGGGCCATCGTGCTGTTGGCCGCCAGACCTTGAATATAGGGGTGGATAGAGAAGGACAGGCAGAAGATCATGAGATTGCTTTCGGACCCTTTTGCTTTACAAAGCAACTTACTTTTCTCAAGAAGACTCGTATTGTCTTCTAGTTGACTAGACTTGTATTCTTCTAGGAATTATATTTTGCCTTTTGAGATCCCAGTCTTTTTCCTAACCGTTAAGGGCAAGGAATTCATAAGATGAAGGGATCAGGTGTACTGTGATAAATCGAAGGCAGAAAACTTCTGAACCTCCTGGATAATCCTAGGTGCATAACTAGGACTAGCCTCAGCCTCAGTTCCTTCATTA
Organism: Palaemon carinicauda; assembly: GCF_036898095.1. Taxonomy (NCBI): domain Eukaryota; kingdom Metazoa; phylum Arthropoda; class Malacostraca; order Decapoda; family Palaemonidae; genus Palaemon; species Palaemon carinicauda. Next base: position 73,912,348 of record NC_090755.1, read on the forward strand.
CAGGGAACGGGGTGTTCTTGGGCTACCTGGGAGCCAACAGAGCCCCTCTTCCCTGGAAGGGTCTCAGCATGTAGAGGGCCTTCCGGAGGAAATTTGATGGGCTGAACAGGAATTCTAAGTCCATCACTTCTATTGTAGAGACATGATGTCTGTTACCTCCATTAGAGGATCCTCGTGTGGGGCTAAATAACGAGATAGTATCTTGATAACGCTCGTGATGAAGAGATCGATCTGCAGCTCGGGGACTTGTTCCTATCTGGGAGGGAATGGGTCTGCGTCCGTGTACCATTCCAACTCAATTGGGTTGAACCCGAGAAGAGCATCTGCTGTCACCTTGCGGATCATATAAAAGAGCTGCTGATAGGCGCCATTCCCTTGAGGAAGGGACGGCTAGCATTCCCTAATGAAATGAGACATCCCTTATCCTCGACAGTTTCGACGCCTCATTATCGCTTCGATGCCCCACATCAACCTGAGGAGGTCTGATCTGTGTGGAGAGAGTTTCTCCACCCATTACAGGGCTAAAATGGCCTACGGGTCTGTGGCCTTTGGTCATTGTAGGGTAAGCGAAGAGGGAATGACCATCATTGGTCCTATTAGATCTCTTCGAGCGTTTGATGCGTATCTTCTCCAGCCTCTTAACGCATCTTATAGTTGTGCACGTAGCACTGGGTCTGTCATTATCGTGAACTGCAGAGAGTTCGAAACTCCTCCCTGTTAGCGTCATGGAATCCTGACTGATTACATTTGTCTCTTGACAGACCTTGCGATCTCCTTTTACATCCCCAAGGGAAAGGAGCGTTAGGGTGACTACAGGTTTCAATGATTTTTTAAAAACATTGAGGCCCCTGAGCTGGAGAGAATCGAGACTTCTTGAAGTTATTTGCATCCTCGATGTTCCAGAGCCGGATCATCTCCATGGATGCTCATAGACAGTCGTTTCGGGTGCTGCCCACCCCAGCCTGTCATCCAGGGCCATTGTTGCCTGAACTCTTTCTAAGCTTAGTTTCGCTTGATTGTGCTAATTCCGTGAAGATCCTAGGACTGAATCTAGTCCGACGAGAATCTTGTCTAGGATATATGTTATGGATCCTAGGTAGGGGGGGAGGGGGTGACTGACTGGAAGCTGCTGATAGACATCTTCCAGGTCTGGCTAGATTGTCAACACCCCTTACTGAATAAGGTCCTTATGTTCAGAGGGATTAACATTCTGAACTTGCTGTTTTATTGGAACTTGAGTGGCGCCAAGTCCAGAATGACTCAGAGTTTTCTTGAGTCTTTCACGTGAACACTAAACAGCCTTCCTTGGAAATCGATGGACTCTACTTTCCTCACCACTAGTATGCTCTAGAGCTCTAAGGTATACTCTTCTAGGGGGATTTGTATATAAGAAGAGTTGAGGAAAGGATGGTGGAGATATGTCCATTTCCATTCTAGTCTCATCTTGGTTAGGTCTTGGACCCAAGGATCGAATGTCAAGCGATCCAGGAGGAACTTCCCTCCTACCAGAAGCGTCTGTTTGCTTCGCATGATCAGAAGGTGTACATATCTGACCGTCTGTGGAACAACGGTCATTGTAACTGTGGGATGCTGTTTAACATCCCAAGGAGAACTACGAAACCCTTCCGTCCTCCTTTAAGGCCAAACCTGACCGTTTGCCTATATCGGTTTTTCAGTGTTTCACTGTAATAGAAGATTCCTTTCTATTGTATAAAGCTTAGGATAAGTACGTTGGAAAAGAATAGGAGACACACATATGTGTGAATCCTTCCAGCCAACTGCTGCAGCCATTCTAGGGCATCTCCTTTCAAGAAGGGCCCGTTGGAAGATTCTAGCCCATAAGGATAGAGTAGCGTAAACAGCGCCTACGTCCGGGGAATTAATAATGACAATCAAAGAGGCTGATAAAGTCAGCGTAGAAAAAAAAAGGGGGGGGAGTGGATCCCCCAAATCAGGTAGGTCTCAGCAAGAGATTGTGCTTAGAAGCACAGCATACTAGAAAACCATTCTATTGTATGGTTATGTACCAAAGATTTCTGTGATATGGTCCTATACTGCAGATGTAGTGGGTATTGTATACCCCTATACAACTGGCATATTACCGTCAAGGCTAGTACTTGGGGGTAAGTTAACTGGCACAGTACTTCAGTACTGATATGGCAAGCAGTTCTCCGGCATGTCAGTGACTTGTCGGCTGTCAGCGGGTCGCTGACAGAAGTCACACCATCCTAGCCAGTATTCAATGTGACTGGGTAGTGGTGAAAGCTATATGCATAGTCAGCAGCCCTCTGAACCATTGGCGACTCCTCGGGCTGTCGGCAGTCCGCCGGTTATTGGCGGGCTGCTGATTGAAGGCATACCAACTCAGCTATTGACTGGGAGGTGACCAAGGGCACACACTGCCGGCTCTCGGCGGCGGAGTCGGATGTGACAGGGAATCAATGACTGCCGTCGTTGTTATCACTACAAGGTGTGGCCTGAATGTAGTATCTGCAACCCCACCATCCTTGTGAGGCAAGGTTGGAAGATTTGGGAGAGCTTTAAGACCTTAAAAACCTTTAAAGGGAACACTAAATTGTTAGTTATCGAAATGAATAAGTGAAATCTTCAGTCCAATTCCCGTAGACTTTTCGTAGTTTTGCGAGTTCGCAACTGAACCGCATTTTTGAGATAACTTCTGAAACCAAACCAACCGTAGTTCGACAGCTTGAGACTGCCATCTTGTATGCACTGGCAGCGAGAGGGGGGGGGGGGGGGGCTACCCCCATCCTCACCTCCTCTCCTCAAACTGGAGTGGAGAAAGGAGGGATAGGGGACAGGATGTCCTTTAGGAAGCTGTAAAATAGGTAGGTATGGTTTCGGAGAGATTTTAGAAATCTCATACCCAAATGTGTTATATTAACTTGGGTTTTTTTGAGACCTTCGACGGTAAGGTCTGACCTACTTACAGGTCAGAGGGTCTCAGATGGGGTTGGGGATTTGGAAATAATATTGCTGGGGGCATGAACCTGCATATATTATGTCTGGGAAAATATTCATCTTTATAACTGCAGAAGACTGCGATGCATCATCTGGTGTCCCTCCTGCAAGGAAAGGAGAACAGAAATGAGTATTCAATTGATTATCGCACTGATAAACAATTTGCAAAAATCATCTTTTGATAAAAATAGCTTAGGACAGAAAGCTAAAAGAGATAGTTGGAGACACATACCCGTGTATCCCCTGTGAGCCAATGCTGTTACCTCCCCTCAGTATTAAGATAAGAAAATTCCCGGTAGAAAAATGGGGTCAAACACCTAGGTGTAAGGAAGTGTGCAAGCACTGTCCCCCTCTGTACTTAACACTGTGAGATAAGGAGGACTGATTTCACAATCAGAGTATCGAAGGAATGCCATTCTTTCGATATAGGAGCGGCACCAGCAGAAGCTCGCACAAGGGTACCCAAGATATGTTGATTAGAAAAATAAAAGACATAAATTTGTGCATCCCAACCAATCTATTTGCTGTGACCTCCCTTACAATATTAAATCAGGGAGCTTCCTGATCAGGGAAACTCAGGGATAAGGGCTCTCCCCTTTAGGGGTTAGAGGCGTCACACCACCAGCCCTTCACGAAATTTAATACTGCAGGGTAAATGGAAACTGATTTCAAATCAGAATATTGACGAAATATTATTCTATCAATATAGGATTGGGTTCAGCAAATATCTGGGCAGGGATACCCAAGATATATTGGAAATAACTACTAGTATAATATATACGTTAGTTATCCATACTGCAAATATACTGACTACCTGTATAGACATATACTGTAGTTCAACCGGCATCTTACCGGATTAGCTAGCTCTTGCCGGAGCATCTAGCAAGCTAGATAAGAGAGAGAGAGAAAGCATGGGGTGAAGGCTATCTATTACTGTATATGTACACAGTAATAAAGGATGTAAAAGTCTAATTTTACTGCCTTTCTCCGAAAAGAAGGTTCAAATGGAAGGGGAGAATGTACCATTCAGGCTTCCATCTAGCCATAGTACTATTGCCAGCTTACCACTGTAGGCCAGCCTCCGGCAGCACGAGTACAGTCGGCATGCTACCGACTGAGTCAGTACCTATCTGTGCCGGTCTACTGCCAGCCAGAGCAATACGCCGACAACAGAAGTTGTGGCCAGCAGTTCAAGGGAGAACTGGAGAACCTTCGTGACAAAAGGGACCTCCCACCTACAGCCGTCATGGCCGCTGGAAGCCGTCAGTCGCCGACAGCTGTCAGCTGAGGAGAGGAGGTCTGGCCGGCTCTGGCAACCCATCGGCAATGGTAAGGTTGCAGGACACCGGCTCAGGAAAGACAATGGCTCGGCCATCGTAAAAGAACCGAGGGGGGGGTCCTATATGAGGTATGGGAGGGACCGGCAATGTTGCCGAACCTACACACCTTGAAGAAACTCTGTTTCAGTACCGGCACAACCACAAGCGGCAGGAGAATCAACTATTCTCCAGCTTAGGAGGTGCTAATACAGTTAAGGGGACAGCAGTCCATGCCGTTCCTCTCAACAAGGGAGAAAGAGTTCGAATGCCGGCACCATCCTAGGCCACAAGAGTATACGACTCTACAGCCTAGGGTCTGCGAGCATAGGACTAGTTTACTAGACCACAGGGATTAGGTGGCGGCAACATTCGACCACTTCAGGTGTAATCTAGGGAGGGCTAGCCTCCTATGCCGGCAGGGGAATGCAATCACCCCGCCGACCGACTGCCGACAAAAGACTAAATACTCTGAGGTTCTGATCGAATCCTAAAACTTGCCGTCTGCTGTTAAGGGATGAGACAGAAAACTCTAGGCGAGTTATGCCTGAATTCGAAATTCAAGGCCGACGCAGAGAGTTGTAACCTAAGGCTACTCTCAGAGGGAAGAGAGATTACCCATAAATCTCTACACGAGACTAGTAACGGCTAATATAATTCCAGGAGATATCAATCTCCAAGGAATGATAACTGATACACAAGGGTAACCGGGGAAATGACGAAAGTATATGTTGTCTAGGCTAGGTTAACTCGACGAGGCGAGATCTCGGTTACCTAAAATCACCAAAACTCTGACATATACGATCGACACAGAAAAAAGGGAAAATTATGCATATAAATATCTTTACAATATAAAATGCCTAAATAGCTTTCATAATAACAATTAAAGCTATTTAAACCGGAAATGTCGTTCTGCTATCTGAATAACACATGCCTAATGAACGACGGCGCCAATGGCGACACCGGTGATCGGCGTAGATCCAAATGCAATAATTACACTAAATTCATTGTGAGGCTGGAACTAAAATACATATTGTAAAGAATAAATACTCAACTTTCTGGATGGAGAAAGAAGCCGTAGAAAACATAAAGATTCTTATAAATTGATCGAAAATGTCAGATCAACAGGGAACACCACCGTAGCGAGTCGCTACAGATAAAGGAATGGCCGCCAGAGGGAGTTGGTGCGGTTGTGATACGATAGTAGTAGGGGAACCAGGGTAATCTTTATTGCGGCTACCCTTCTAATTCTGCCACGTATCCCCCTCGAAGCGTAAAGGCTGTTCGGGGTACAGATTGCCATGTGGCGTGTCAAGAATACGTCCCCTGATTATATACGATACCCTTGAGAGTAATCTTAAAGGTACTCGCGCCAGAAGTTAGAATTCTGTGAAACCTTTGGTTTGATTCTCTGGGAATATCACTGTAGTCATATATACCCTTGGGAAGCTACTACAGGAACCTTCCATCAGGACGTCATGGCCATCTCACCCAAAAATAGATTTTTCGCTTCGCTCAAAATCCGTTATATGATATACTATTCCTAAATATATATATTAAGGTTATATAGTTGAAAAATGTTTGAATATTAGTTAGAAAGTGTAAAATTATTTCTCATTACCTGAGGTTGAAGAATTTATCCAATATGGAAAGAACCCTTTTTTTTGTGTCTGTTTATGAATTATAGGAATTTATTATAATTTTTATTTTTTTTAGCTATGCATCAAAATTCCCCCCCTCAACCATTCCTTACCCAGTCCCCTATCTTTGACCTTTGATTCAAAATATATGGAACATTATTGTTTATTTGAAAATACAGTTTGTGTTGAAAAAGAACATACCAGTAAAGTATAAAATTTTGTGATTTTATCTATGCTGACTGTTGTGATAACTAATCTTTGGCTGCTGCTTGTAGGTGAGCATTTGCTCACCTATACTTTCGGTTTTGATCTCATGAAACAATAAAAACAGCACAGCAAAATGCTATTCTCATACAGAGGAAAAGCATAGACATCTAAATCTATATTGGCCAGTTGTGCTGAGTAGATATATTGTCCAATGCAAAGGCTAAAATGTAGTGGAAACTAACAGAGTTAAGGTTGTATGGCAACCCCCCAGTAATTCCATAATCTTGACACTTTAATTCAAAATCTAACATCCACTAGTTTTTCACCAAAGTCATCTCTTATATAAAAAAGATGAGGGCGTTTTACCATGTCAAAGTAAACAGTAAGCGGTGTGGAGACAATGATATTGATAACGAATGTTGCCTTATGTAACTGAGAAAAAAGGACTACCCTTAATATCAAGTTCACAGATGTTGGAGACTGAAAAAAACACTAGTAATGGAGCAGAAGTGAGTAGATAATATGTAAGGGCAAAGAGTACAAATTTCCTCTAGTGGAAGGGTTGACTTAAATTCCTACGATACAATGCATTAATGAAATCTTTCAAACATATCTGAGGATTAATTTGTATAAAAATATCTTACCCTAAAAGAGATATTGCCATCATTAGAAGAACCCTCTTTCATTCTGGAGAGCAGAGTAACACTCAGTCCATTATGAAGACACTGCTTGCAAATACAGAAACTCTTGACATTTTGTTGGATTCCTGCAATATTCAAAATTTTATTTAAATTGGTCAATTCAGAACATAAGTTTACAACAGGCTATCAGGAACTGTTAGTATTTATACTTTTGTTCTTAAAAGGGTTTGAAAACTTTACCTTTGCTAGTCATTAGTTTAGGTATCTTTATACATTTTACATTTGATGGTCATTGGTTTAGGTATCTTATACTTTTTGAGTGTTTAATACCTGGCCATAAAATCTATGCTTAAATCTATTTAAAAACAAATTCTCTGGATATGACAAATTTTAAAAGTAATTTCTTTTCTTCCTAACTATACAAAATGGAGTCCTTTAATTGGAAGATTGATTCAAGCCTAGCTGGAACTCAGCAGTTAATACTTTTGACGAGGTGTTGGCATTATCCGGTAAATAAAGGCCAGTGGCAGGGAAGCTCCGCCCTCCTCGCCAGTACACTAAACAGTTATTTTGAATGCTTCTGGAACTTTTGGGGGAGGTGATGACAATTAGTTAAGTTAAAGGACTTGAATAGTCAGGGAAAATTTAAATTACTAAGTGCTTTAATTAGTAGACTCATTCTTAGGTGGAAGGAAGTTCCTGTTGCCAAACTGGCTTGTTAAAATCCTGAGATTGCTGATGTCAAACCTGATAAAGTGCAGAGAATACCATCCTAGACCCCTCAGAAACCACGGTAAAAAGTACCATTAGGTTCACGGCCCAGGCAACTTAGGCTGTGGGATAAAGAAAAAAAAAAAAAAAAAAAAAAAACTTTTCCTAGACTGGCAAGTCTTTAAAGTAGGGCATAGACAAACTGATGGGTTTGCCTGAACATATCCATTCTCTCCTCATAGGGAGGATAGTGGAATGAACACCTCTATTTAATATCAGTAGATAAGCTGCTAGCTAAATACGAGGCTTACCTATACCTACATCTATCCTACAAGAGGTTTTTCTTGGAATCGAGACTAGTACTGTACCGTACCCTCTGATTTTATGGGTGCCACACTTCAATTTGTTTTAATGTGGTGGGAAATCTAGGGCATGATGCTTTAGGTAAGTATTCTCTTGCCACACAAATTTCACTGGTGAACCAAGAATTATCAACTTTCTTACCTTACTAGAAGACAAATGTGAGCTCTTTAATCAAATGAATGTAGCTTTCAGGGGGATGAATGTGAACAGTGGAAGGTTCCCATTCTAGAGGTTGTGCACCTCAAAGTGTGGGGGGGGGCACTTAGGTGCGAAGAGGTATGACACCAAGAATCGCTGACTGAGCACCGATTGGAGAAATACTTGTGATCAATATTTTGCATGCCAACCAATGAGTGAGCTGGTGTGTGAGTTGATAGGAGCGCTCTGTACCAGTATGGGACTGCTCCAAGTTAGATGAATGAGTGCAAATCGATAGGTGCACCGCTGCTATAAGACCAAAAATAAAAATGAGAACGCTAGCAGATGTGCTTACAGGAACGCACTCTAGTGGGCAGGTGAGATGATGCATGGCCGATGGCGAGCAGTTAAGGTTGTGGCCTGAGATCGCATACAAGTGAGATGGCACTCTCCAGAGAATGCTAACATTTACAGTATTAGCATTCTAATGCCTTGTTAGCGCTCCAATGGACACACGACCGGATGACATGGCTGACATGGCACTTCTGTAGAAGCGCATGATCACCAACAGATGTGAGATAGATCATGGGCATGTCTGTTGGCGCTCTCCTAGGTGCGCGTGAACGAGAACAGCTGAGGTAACTTCGCTGTCTGTTTCTTCATCCTCTGTGAAGGATTGGCCAACACTGTCTCCTCCATGGGGAGAGAAATAGGAGTGACTTATATGAAACTCCTATTGATTGGTCTTAGAAGACTAGTCATTCAATAGGGGTAAAGGAAGGTGATAGCCCTGTTATCTTCTGAATGACAGTGTTTGTGAATTCAGCTGACTAGGTGCCTAGACCAAGTGCACTTGCAGGTATGAACTGACAAGTACAGGAGTAGTTTCCTTCCTTTCAGTCAGAGTCATGATCTAGGCTGAAAGCGTGCGCTTCTTTATCAGCTATCCCCTGTCCATCTAAGGAAGGGAATAGGAGAGCGTACATTGCCAGCGTGTGTCATCATTGCTATCTTTGCGATCATCGAAAATGCGTGTAATTGTAATTACGTGTTCAGAACACAAGGAAATATTGTATCTCCCCTTAGGGAGAACACTCTAAAGAAGGGGCGCGCAGGTTCACAGAATCACGTAAAGCTCCATCACTGTGTGTGAGTGTGGCACCACACTGTTGTTATACGTGAAGTATTCAAAGTCAAAACCCTTACCCACTTGGAAACATACTGCTCATGAGTGAGTGCATCAACCACAGAAGGACTATGGTCTCTCTTTTAAGCAGGAGAACTTGTTCCTCCCGATATCGTTGTCTTTTCAAACTTGTAGGGGGTTGGAATATCAGGGAAGTCCAAGTCAAGGACAGAATATTAGCCTGCTGCTAGAGATCAGACCCAATAATAATGTAACAAGTTGCTGAATTTTATTTCCCTTCGAGGGATTAAGTTCAAAGCCACACCACAGTGTTGTCAACGGGAACAAGAGACTTGTCCAAGAGTAAAAGAAATAAAATTTTAAAAGCCAGGTTTGAAAAGAAGCACAATATAGCCCATCAGTGTTATTCAGCTGCAGTAATCAAAGTGACTGTTCAGTGTACCGCCACCGATCAGTAACTATAACTGACACGTCATTATAAGTTTTGACTGCCGAGTTCCAGCTGTACATGAATCACTCTCCTAATTAAGGCACAAATGTTTGTATTTGTGTCGGAACAAAGCTATTTTCCTATGGTAATTTAACTAACCGTACCCTAATATGAAATCCTGAATATTAGCAAGGACTTGTTTTGCTTCATTTCATTGTTGTTTAAAACTGTTAAATTTCTTATTTGGTCACAGAAACTTCACTTAATAAAACAAAAAACCGATAGCAATTGAATTGGTTTGTATGAGAATATTTTCATTACTTTTTTAACTGTTTACAGGTGCGGGTAGATGATGGTCAGTGGCACACACTAGTAGCTCATCGAAGAAAACGTCTGGGCGTTCTCAGGGTGGATAATGAAAGACCAGTTAAAGGAGTGGCTGAAGAAGGTGCTACTACCCTAAATACAAATGGTAAACTTTGGATTGGAGGCTCACCTAATGTTCCTGAAGGGTTGCCTCATGCCTACTACCAAGGTTTTCGTGGCTGCATTGACTCTGTCCAAGTGGAGAACCGTGAACTGAATCTTGTGACTCACAGTGATTCGCAGCAGGTCCGATTTTGTGATGAAATGCGGTGAAAGTCGATTTAAATGGATATAGCGATAAATATATTTTTGTTTTCACATTTAATCTTTTATTGTGAAAAAATGAAAAAAATAAGAGTACCTGTAACAAAACCATAACATACTTATATATAAACATACAGTTAGTATATTTACTGTGTAACTGTACCAGTATATATACATAAGTGATTGTATACATATATGTGTGTATGACGGATGTGTGTGTACATATATATTCAAATAAACCACTGGATAAAAGTATGTTCAACGTAAAGAGTGGCAGTACAAACTTGTTTAACATGGACCACAGGAGAAATAAAAAATATATATATATAAAACAGAAGAAAAAACAATACTTTGTACATAATAACAAAGTTTTGAGATGTGAAGAAGACATATCGAGAGGGCTGTGGTAATGGCACCCAAAATACAATTCACACTTAGGAAATCGAAAGTGGAACGGGGATCCTGGAATATGGTTGCTTTGTATTACCTTGAGTATGCCTTGATCTAACCATACTTGCATCTTTTCAGAAGCACATATAACCCAAGTTTCAGAGTAAAGGAATAACCTTGTATAGAAGTACTTATGCAAACTTATTTTGTTTGTTCCTGCTGTAAATAAAATGTTTGAAAGACATATTGTCTGATGACTGTGTATGTCTGACATGAGTGATATTTGTATGTGATGGCCTAAAAATGGGAGGCAGTATTGTCTGGAAAGAGCCAAAAGCCTATAAAAAATCCATTATAATCACAAGGGCAACAGTTTTATGGCACTATGTTTTGTGGTGCAGTAATATGTGTAATTGTTTCTTTAAAATTCTCGCACATGGATTTAAAGCCTCCTTTTAAAGCAATCAGATTTTATGTAAAATATGATCTATTTTATCAAGTAATATTCAGTGTGATATTATTACTCAAATTGAGAGATTGACCAAAATTTACATGAAAATGCCTTCAAAAAAGTGTCTGACCTGATGTGAGGTGAAAATTTTAGCTTATTAAAATTGGTCTAGTTCCATTATTTCTATTGCAAATGTCATTCTTGAAAAGCTGCTATTCAAAGCTTTTCTAAAATAAAACTATTTTATTTCAAAAAGAATTAAGCAAACTTGGCTGAACAACAAATATATAATTAAATTTAGTTTCAACAGACATTGTACTGTCACATAATCTTGAGTGAATATTTAAAATGCAACTATAGTTTGATTAATTTCCTAAGACTTTGAAAGATTGGAATATGAAAAGGGAGACTTACCAATTGTTGGAAATAACTTTCTAACATTCACACAGCATCTAGTGTGTTGCCTTTGTCATTACTATGGGAGTTTATATGTTTATCAACATATACTTACACTTTTGAGGATATTCAAATAATTATTTTGTACTAACCCAAATAACCAAGGATGTTTCCTATTCATATTTTGTAAATACCCAATTGTAAAATGTTTATGAATTTATACCAAATTTCACGTATTTTTTTTTCTTTTAAGAATCTGCTTTTTATTTTTCATGTAGGGTTTCTTACATGTAACATAACCATGTAAAATTTAACCATGATATAATTGTTTGTCCATAAAGCTATCCCTTGCTGAGATTTTAAAGAATGGGAGGTCATCAGTGTGATGTGCGTGTTAACCAGAAATCTTTTTTAATGTGAGTCATGATATTCCATCCATAATTCTATTAAGTTTGTAGTTTGTAAGATATATATAACAACTACATTCATGGACAATGTGGGGACGCAGTTAATGCTATCTGATACACTTAAAATACCAAGTATAATTTGTTTGTTGTAATTGTCTAGAACTCTAGATAAACTATTCATCAAATCAAAATATTTTTGTTAGTTTAGAAAAGGTTATTCATCACCGGATACTTTTATCCTTGGTTAAACATTATTGCACAGTTGCTATTAAATGAAATTCCTATTAATTATGCCAGTAGAATATTTAAGGAAGAAATGTTAAGAACATTGAATTATACAGTACATAGAGAGAAACTTTCAGGTTTAAATTTAACTAGACTGGAAGTATACTGATCCTGAAATGTCTTCAATTCAAGGGTGGGGTGGATATAGAATAACAATAAAATCCATGTTATGTAACCTTCAGTTGTGTATTGTTGACCTTGAGTTTTTTCTGTTCATTCTGTCATGTATTGAAGATTCTTTTTGCGGATGTATTTTAGGCTTTTGTTAACCATATTTATCTTGACTTTTAATTGATCAAAAATATTTTAAATTTCCATGGTATTTCAGCATGTCCTGTGGCTTTAGAAGTATTGTAAATTAACTTATTATAAAAGATATTTTCCATCTGGAGAACAAAGGTATGTTTTATAACAATTTACAGTTTGTTTGGAAAATTGCAAAAACATTTCTTACCGTTTTCCCAGATTGCTTGAAATACCTTGTATAACTATATTTACTTATAATTTCCCTATAACTTTCAGATTATACATTCTGTCCACAGGTCAGAATTGACATATGACTTTTAGTGGCAGCATACCACACTGTGTATGCAATAACAGACCTTCAATGGGATAACATTACATGACACTGGCACTTCAGTCCACAAACTGTGTGGAGATAGTTATTTGTATACATATATATATACTATGTAACGCAAAATATATATACACTACATATATATGCATGTAGGCACTATCAATAGTATGGAATATATATCATCATTTGTTTAAATTTATAGATTTACAAAATTTATATACTGTATGTATAGTGTGTGTATATAACCTCATACATGCATACAAAAATGTGTGTGTGTGTGTTTATAATGTAGATGTATGCACAGAAAATAAATACTGTATGTACTTTGGTTATATATATGCATAATATTCAGTATATATATCATGTAAATTTTCAGAACAAAATATATAAAGGTTTGTACCCATACTTGTATACATACATATAAACATAAGTCATTCAAGCATATATGCTATATATGTATGCATACTATTATTTCTGCTGTATATTAAATCTCTATGTACAGTATGTACAATTGGGGGCATGTGCATATGTGTGTGTACATATATTGTATGGTATATATATATGTGTGTGTGTACATAAATGAAAGGGGGCCCACTTGTCTTCCAGGAGTGTCTATGTACATAATGTATGATAGAAATAGAGAGCCTAGCATATCTAATTTTTACATGACGTGCCAAGTTGTAGGTCTGTGCAAACTCACCAGGTTATTTAAAGCTAGTATTATATCTGATTCTTCAAAATGTTATGTAAGTTTTTATTCATTCCATTATCAGGAATTCCAATCCACATTCCACAACCTTAATTGAACATTTTTTGAAGTGCTGACATCACAGAATTAGTGTGTTGCCTGGTAACATCAATACCATACAATGTAAAATACAAAACAGAGGAAATTCAATCATGAGTGTTTCATTGCATATTACTGTAGTTTAAACAGTTTTTGTTAGAATTTAAAACTGTGATGGAAACACTTCTTAAAATATGGTCAAAATAAATCATTAACCTGTTGTTACAACCTAAGCTATTTATTATTTTAAAAGATCTACATGTTGAGAAATGTGATGTTCCTACAGATATATTTTGAATTGTCATAATTTTTGAACCTATTACAGTTGAAATATTGAACCTATGTAGATACTTCACCGTGTGTTTGCACATATTTGTAGAAAATACAAACAAAGGACAAAAAATAGTTTAATTACCCATTACTAGACTGGAAGGCCACCCATATGAGAACCACGATTTTTGGGCTTGCCCTCCGTGTATGTGTTAAAAAAATTCTTCTCAGATATAGTAAAAATCCATATGACAGGTGTTGAACTTATAATGGCCATGACTATACCAAAATACTGAAAGAACTACAGGCAACAAAGTTTTGAGTCAAATATGAAAAATATGGGTGCTGCTGGAAAAAAATTAAATATTAATAATAAATTTTGTTATTTCTATACTCACATAATATTCATATTGCTTCTCTCTTAAACTTATATAGACATTTACCCCAAACCTAAAGATTTTCTATTTCCTTTCCTTTCAAAAGGCTTAGGCCTCTCGTATTTTATATATTAGAGTACTATGATAGCAGCTATTAGCAATAACATTGTCTGCCAGTCTCAAAGTCAAAACTAATCTCCTATCCTCTTGAAATAACTAGGTGAGGAGAGTAGACATGTACATGAATATCAAGTAAGTATAGAAATAAATTTCATTAATAAAGTTTAGTTTATTTCTATGAACCTCCCCCGATGTTCATATTTCTTGACTCCTATACTGATGGCAGAGAAGAGAAGAGATAGGAAATTTAAATATTTTAAAGAATATACTTATCTAGAACCATACTCACCTCTTAAGTCTAGTACCTTCACCTTTAATCTAGTACCTCAGTAAAAAAAAATCTTCAAGTAAAATTTGATTCCGCAGATTGTGTTCCCAAATACAACCCCACTAACCTAATAATGTATTTATATATTCTACCCAACATTATTCAACAAAAATAAAAAAATAAAATTAAATGTATGCTTAAAATACACAAACTTCCATTAGACCAACATCATCATCAGGAGTTACTATAGCACCTAAAGCCAAGCAATCTTGATAAGTAAACTATGATTCTTTCAGATAAAGTTTAGACTCTTGAGAATACTAATTTGGTATGCTACTGAGCTGTTGCTAAGACTTCCAAAGAAAAATTCCTCCAAAAATCAAGCGAGGAAGTTCCACTTACAGTTTAATATCACGAACCCAACATTCATGTCTTATCTGACTTGGGTCGAATCTGTAAGCCTCTGTGACCAATCCTTTAACAGATAGAACATGGCATTTTTTGGACAGAGGACAACATGAAATCCTAATGCCACTAAACAAATTAGGAACATTATCCTAAATATTACCAAATAATACTTAACAGCCCTCACAGAACAAAGAAGCCTATTCTCTGGTGTAAGATCAATTTCGTTTTATAAGGAGAGAATATAAAAGATTTGAGCCAAACCCTTGGTCTTAAATCCTTCTTTGCTCAAATGCAATCAAAGGGGAAAGGATAAACTTATTTTACTTAAAACCTATATTATAAAAAAGAAATTATAATTCACTTATGTTTAGCTAAAGCATACAAGAAAAGCCTCAGTTGTGATGATTAATCATGAAAAAGGTTCGTGTGCATAAGGCTGAAGCCGGAGTCCGAGTGCAGGGGTTCACCGTTGCACTCCAAATATCTGACAAGTTCCCAACTCAATGAGTATCTCTTATAGTGGAGTAGAACTCAAGGCGGAGAGGACGAACGTTCCGAACCTACTCCCAAGGCGAAGCGGGGAGAGGACGGAACTATGGGTGGCGGCATAAAGCTGGCCCAAAATAATGACTCGTACTCGAACGGGACCTATCAAAAATGCTAGCTATATTAACAGTAACCACATAAATAAAACGTAAATATCATAAACCCGTAGAAAGAGAGGGAGGAAGGATAACTCGTGATCGTATAAAACGGAAAACAGGAAATCCACCTCTCTTGCTCGAGATTAAGAAAGAAAACAAGAGAAAGGGTAACTCGTGACTGTAGTAACAGAAAACGAGAACTCCATGCTCACGCTCTCATGGTTACAATATGAAGAACCAAAAGCACACAATAATATGATATAAGAATAATAATAAGAATTGTAATAACCATGAACGAAGAATAACGACTGCGTAATAAATAAATAAAAAGATATAGTCTAAAACGATCGCCTTCCCGAGGCGGGTACTTAAACTATAACAAAGCCAAGAACGTTATTCTTTGTTCGTCCAAATTGGACTTGCTAGCAAAAAATACTAGAGTAAAACAACAATAAAATAATGATAATAATAATGGTCACAAATCGTAAGTGATACAACCTATATGACAGAGTACCAGATGGGCAATATTAACTTGAAATACCTGCGAAGCGAACAACGCCACAATGGCTGCCGACACCGAGGAAGGCCAAGCCGATCCAAAATTAAAATCCACATTACTGGAAAGAGAACAAATGCCCGGTACTGTAAAAAGCTGTCAAAACAAACTATGGTACTTAACATTGGTAAAGGTGAAGTAGTAGCGTCAGTCATGATGAATTAAGCCAAAAACGGTGAAAAACACCAAGAGCACACACAAAAACGACTAAGCGAGCAAGTCCAAAACAGAAGGATGTCCTAGAGGGCGCTCGTGTTAGGTGTCGGTGGCGTAGTCCAAGTGTGGTTGCTAGGGCCTCTGTTACGGCCCTCCCCTTTGATGAAGGAATTATTTAAATGGAAGACAGACTGTGAATAGTGGTTTTCACACGCCCCTGCTATATACACGACACCCACAAGGTGCTCGCGCGAGGGTAGTAACCTCTGCATTCCATGCTTTTATCTTTCTCTGGTATATTTGGAAGATTTATATCAGAAAAGTGTAAAGAAGGACCCTTTTTCACCGGCCGTCACAGGCCCAGAAATACAGTAATGTAATACTAATTTCTGGTTTTCAGTGAGAATGGGGCTGAGACAGGGATGTGTGATGTCGCCATGGTTATTCAGTTTGTTTGTAGATGGAGTGGCGAGAGAGGTGAATGCTCGAGTGCTTGGTCGAGGATTGAAACTGATAGACGAGAGTGATCCTGAACGAATGAATGATTCAAAGTTCTCTGGCATCATGAAGTGGTCATGAATGGGAGGTAAATCAGTTGTTGTTTGCAGATGATACTATACTAGTATTGGGACCTCTCTCTTTGAGGCTTCCCACCGAGTCACATGTAATTCTCTGGTACACTTCCATCAGGACATTTTGACGTAGGAAAAATCTATTTTTGGGTGAGATAGCCACGACGTCCTGATGGCCCACCCGTTACGTTGTCCCTCCCCGAATCCTCATAGGATGCCTCTTTTCACAGTAGTTATGCTGCTATGTGGAATGGCGTCATCAGTGACATACGGTGGTACCATAAGGGGAGAACGTAATGCCTCCTCACCTATCCTTCCCCCTTGTTTCCTAGTTTAGGTTAAGTCTATTAGGGGTGCAGATATCTATGGTTATCTACGGATACGTCCCTGATTACAGTGATCCCTCGCTACTTCGCGGTTCGACTAACGCGGATTCACCACTTCGCGGATTTTTTTCATAACGCATGTATATACATATATCGCGGATTTTCCGGAAATTTCGAAAATACCGCGATGTGACCGATGGTGCGAGATTGGAGAAAGTAAGGAAAATTGAATCATGATTGATTTTCAATATAAATGAAACTTTGAGGAGCAACAAAGAACGGATTTTGAGCGAAGCGAAAAATCTATTTTTGGATGAGATGGCCATGTCGTCCTGATGGAAGTTCCTATAGGGTAGCTTCCTTGGGTATATTACAACTACGGCGATATTCCCAGAGAATTTACCTTAAGGTACCCAGAATTCTAACTCCTGGAGCGAATATCACTAATAAAAGAACCAGGGATATCGCGAAATATCAGAGGACGTATTCTTGACACGCCACATGGCAATCTGCACCCCGAACAGAAATAACACTTCGAAGGGGTCAATTGGCAAGAAAACGAAAACGAGAAAGAAAAGGAGAGCCGCTCGCAAGGTATCTCTCCTCTCCCGTTTCGTAAGCGTGCATTGCGCCGCTCACGGCACCATCTGTATTCCTTGTAGCGATACACAAGGTGCTACAGATACTGTATGTAGAGAGGGGACCTACAGCCCTTTCATAGAAAGGGAAGGGCGGGTCCATCAGGATGACATGGCCATCTCACCCAAAAATAGATTTTTCGCTTCGCTCAAAATCCGTTTTTTTGGCTCAAGCCATGTCGTCCTGACGGAAGTATACCAGAGCATTACTGTATCTGTGGATTCTCAAAATGTGCCGTACTCCCCAGAGGTATTTCCCCGGTCAACTAGACCTAGAGACCTAGGATGTTACCGTCATACATCTTTTCAACTAACCATAAACCATGTTAGTGCTTCCTGCCCCCTACAGGGAAGAGTCCTACTAGACTCTGGAAAAGTCTCAAAGAGTACATATACCTATGTATGAATAACAGACAAGCCAATAAAGTGGTCTCACCCTACATCCTGTAAAGCATAGTTTGTAAAGAACCACTGCGTCAATATGAAATATCGACCAGTTCTCCGTTCAATACTGTAATGGACAAAGGTTTATATCCGAGTAGGAGGAAACTTGCATATCCGCCACCGTCCCCTTAGGGCATGGAGGCCTCCCGCTAAGGGAAAGCATAAACCAATGCAAAAAATGCTTGCATAAAGGAACAATCTATTAGAATTATCCCGGATAAATATACATAGTACGTAATGCTCAATTATTACCAATAAATTGACACAGGTGAAGCCAAGGTTCGCAAGAACTAGTTCATTGACAAACAATAAATAAAACAGGTTAACAACAATTATATATATATAAAAGGAGGATAACCAAAAAATAAGCATAAGCATGTTAGTAAACAGAAACTTGTTTATCTGAAAGAAAAACATTAGCGCCCCTTTTAACATACCGAGGTATCAAAATTGTAAAAGTCTGTATTACTAATCAGTCACATTAGCGTTAGAAACGCTCGGCACACATGTCTGCACTTATGCTAGGTTCACCTTTGAAAGTGGAACAGTCAACGTGGGCAACCCGGTGCCCTCACACTTAGTTTGTAGAACAGTATGTAACTACACACTCACCCCAGAATTAATCGTCCCAATTAAATCCACTGTTCCTCGCAGAGTTAAACAGCAGCATTAACGACGCAACCCACTGCTACCACAGACCTCTTTAGTTGCTCCACTTGCTTCGCATAGTGACGAAAGAACACTTTAGTGTATGAACGAAGATGTTCAAAATCCATACAATTAAAGAAATTTAAGGATGAGGCAACTTTCCTCGGATCGTGACCTGCGGGTGTACTGTCAGGATCCGCTCTGCGAATAAAATATGTGATTTTCGCCCTGAGTTGTTTCAGTGATAAATTTGAGCTTGATGTTTCTCCCCTGAATAGTTGACCACCCTTGAAGTCTGAAGTTCTACGAACATAGACCTTTAGGCATTCTACTGGACATAGAGATGCATCTTCTTTCAGAGGGCAGATTCTCCAGGGACCCCACATGTTGGTGGGTAACTCGTTCTTGGCAAGAAACGTAGGATCTGGAAACAGGTTCAGCTCTCCCCCGTCCAAGAACTGAACACGACCTTCCTCTCTCGAGAGGGCTACAATCTCACTAACCCTGGCCCCGGACGCGAGTGCAAATAGGAAAATAACTTTTTGGGTCAAATCCTTTAACGCACACTCCTCATTGTTCAACAGTGAAGCGAAATGAAGAACTTTATCTAAAGACCATGAAATGGGCTTTGGAGGTGCTGAAGGTCTGAGCCTAGCATAGGCTTTCGAAATTTTATTAAAAATCTCGTTAGCGAGGTCGACCTAGAAGGCATATAAATTGGGTCTTGTCAAAGCAGATTTACACGTTGAAATCGTGTTAGCTGCTAACCCTTGACCATGGAGGTGGATGAAGAAAGATAAGCAGAAGTCCGTCGAGATCTCCTGCGGATTCTTTGCCTTGACAAAGGCCACCCATTTTCTCCAAGATGACTCATATTGCCTTCTAGTAGATTTTCACTTATATTCCTCTAGGAAGTCTATGCTGTCTTTCGAAATCCCGAAACGCTTTCTCACCGCTAGGGAGAGAAAATCATGAGCTGCAGGGTCCGGGTTTTCTGTAATGAAGCGCAGACAGTCGACTTCTGGACTCGCGGGGTCAGAACTGGATCTGGTAGCGGTAGAAACTTCAGCCGTAGTTCCAATGCCAGAGGGAACCACACGCTGTTCGGCCACTTGTGAGCCCCTATTGCCGCTACTCCCTTGAAGGATCTCAGTTTGTTGAGGACCCTCAACAGAAGGTTGTGAGGAGGGAACAGGTAAATCCTGGACCATTGTTCCAGTCGAGGGACATCGCGTCCACTGCTTCCGCCAAGGGGTCCTCGTACGGGGACACGTAAAGGGGTAACTTCTTGTTGTCTTTCGTCGCAAAGAGGTCTATCTGCAGTTCTGGGACTTGACTCAAGATGAAGGAGAATGATCCTGCGTCTAGGGACCACTCCGACTCTATCGGTGTGAACCTGGATAGAGCGTCCACTGTCACATTGCGGACTCCTTGAAGGTGAACTGCCGACAGGTACCACTTCTTTTCCGCCAGTCGAAAGATGGCCAACATCACCTGGTTGAGAGGTGGTGACCTCGATCCTTGTCGATTCAAGCATCTCACAATCACCTCGCTGTCCAGCACCAACCTTATGTGGATCGAGCGACGCGGGGAGACTTTCTTCAAGGTAAGGAGTACTGCCATAGCTTCCAGAAAGTTTATGTGAAATGTCTTGAATAGATTGGACCAAGTCCCTTGGGCCTTCTTCCGATGAGAATGACCTCCCCACCCCTCCTTCGAGGCGTCTGTGTGAATAGTCAACGAGGGGGGAGGTGGCTGAAGAAGTATCGACTTCTTTAGTTGTCTGGCTTGGGACCAAGGCCTGAGAAGAGTACGTAGACGAAGCGGAACTGGTCTTCTCAGATCTCTTCGCGCGTTTGATGCATAACTTCTCCAAACTCCGGTTGCATCCTTTAGCTGTGCTCTTAGCACCGGGTCTGTTACCGAAGCAAACTGGAGAGAACCCAGCACTCTCTCCTGTTCGCGTCTTGATATCCTTTCGGAATCCAGAAGTCTCTTGACAGAACCAGCTATCTCCTTCCTCTTCTTCGCCGGGATGGAGAATCGGTGTGACACTAGGTCCCAGTGGATTCCCAACCACTGGAACTTTTGAGATGGAGAAAGTAAAGACTTTTTTTCTGTTGATCTTGAAGCCTAGATACTCTAGGAACTGGATCACCTGCAGGGAAGCTTGCAAGCATTCTGTCTTGGATGCTGCCCACACCAGCCAGTCGTCCAGGTAGGCTACCACCTGGATTCCCTTTAGGCGTAATTGTTTGAGAGCTACGCTCGCAAGCTTCGTGAAGATCCTTGGGGCTATATTTAGCCCGAATGGCATGGCTCTGAAGGCGTATAGTCTTCGATGTAGCTTGAACCCTAGGTAGGGGGAGAGTCGGCGATTGATTGGAACGTGCCAATAGGCGTCTGACAAATCTATGGAGACGGTAAATGCCCTCTTGGGCAGTAAGGTCCTTATGTGTTACAGTGTTAGTATCTTGAACTTGCAGTTCACTATGAACTTGTTGAGTGGCGACAAGTCCAGAATGACTCTGAGTTTTTCCGAGTCCTTCTTGGGAACACAAAACAGCCTCCCTTGGAATTTGATGGACTTTACCCTTCGGATCACTTTTTTCTCCAACAGTTCTTGAATATACTCCTCCAGAACGGGGGTGGAGTGTTGGAAAAATCGAGGGCACGGGGGTGGAGTGCTGTACCAGCTCCAACCCAGTCCATTCTTGAGTAGGCTGTGGGCCCAGGGATCAAAGGTCCACCGATCCCGAAAATTCTGAAGTCTCCCTCCTACCGGTATCATCTCACTTCGACTGCTGTCCTGAGGTCTTGCCTCCCTGACCGCGACCACCCCTGAATCCCCTTCCCCTTGAGGGGCGTCTAGACGAGCCTCTGGCTGCTCCTCTAGGCTTTGCTCGAAAGGTAGTTGACTGCCCTTCGAACGTTGGGTTAAATGCCGGAGACTGCGTCGACACGGCTTGGGGTACCCATTGGAATGTGGTCGGGGTTTGTGCCACCATCTGGGGCACTGAAGGCATAGGCAATTGCTGTTGCTGTTGCTGTCTAAATGGCTTGGCTGGCCGAGAGGGTAGCCTAGTCCTCTTAGTCTTCCTCTTTGGTTGGGGACCCTCATCCGGGGAAGACTTTCTCTTGAGAGACAGGCCCCACTTCTGAAGAAGGTTTCTATTCTCCGTGGCGGCCTTATCCACAACCTCCTTGACCGCTTCGTTAGGGAAAAGGTCTTTGCCCCAAATGTTGGAGGAGATTAGTTTCCTTGGCTCGTGCCTCACCGCAGCCGAGGCGAACACAAACTCCCTACAAGCTCTCCTCGCCTTGACGAAGCTGTAAAGATCCTTCGTCACTGTGGCCACGAGTCTTAGCCACTACCATGAACATCTCATGGACCTTGGGGTCACTTGCCATTGTCTCAAAAGTGGTTTGAAGAGACATTGAGGCAGCCAGTCTTTCTTTAGTCTCGAGCTCCCTTCGCAAAAGAAAGTCAGACAGCTTGGGGAGGTTCTCACCGAACTAACGTCCGGCAATATCAGCCTCCAACTTCCCGACTGAGAAGGTAAGATGGACGTCCTTCCAGTCCTTGTGGTCCATAGGTAGGGCCAGAGACAAAGGTTTACACTCCTCCAAAGAGGGGCATGGCTTGCCAGCCTCGACTGCTTTTAGCACAGCCGCAAACCCTTTCTGCATAAAGGGGAAGGCTCTAGCAGGAGAGGACACAAAGGAAGGGTGCTTCTTACTCAAAGAAGCAACCTTTGAGTTCGTTAAGCCCCTCTCTTTCATCGAGCATGAAAGCAAAGCTTGAGCCTTAGCATGGTCCATAACTATGACCTCCTTCGGCTCTGTCTCCTCCTTTGAAGCTGGTTCCTTCCTCAAACGGACATAACAGTCCGGATACGACCCTTTGCTGGGCCAGAATTCCACCTCCTCAAGGGGAACTGAGCCCAACTTTTCCGACATGACGATCTTTCCGACCGACATCGGCATGTGCTCAGCATATCTCCACGGGTTAGCATCTAAGCACAAGGGAAGGTCTTTCACGTTGAGCCTCTTCTGGGGCCCACGTGATGTTGCAAGTTTCCGCATCTGCAGCTCCATTGCAGCCGCCTTCTCATTATTCTCCCTCTGCATCTGTTGGATCATTCCAACTATGGAGGAGAGGGTCTGTCCCAGCTCTTCTGGGAGAGCGGACGATGTTGAGGGAATAGGTTCAGGGGCCTGAACCGGCGTAGCCGACACCTCGTCGACCTCTTCCTCTTCAATGTCTGGAGCCTGATCTTCATCCTAGTCTTCTGCCAGGAGGTCCTCTTCCAGACGCTCGGACACCTCCGACATCCTGTCGTCCAACTGGACGTCCTGCAGGGCGACCGCGACTTCAGCATCCACCGGGATCTGAACTACCGAGATCTCCACTTGAGGCTGGGGAATCACTGCATCAGCTGACGCTCTGGGGAAAAGGTAAGCCCTCATCTTCTCACTTGGAAGATAAGGTCCAGAGGTGTTCTTCTGGAAACCCCTTACCCAGGTACGAAGCTTCTCCCTTGCTATATCCCTTGACTCCGCCGTCCTAAGGGGAATCAAAAGCCTCAGCAACCAGGTTAGTGCACACAGTACATACCTGCGGGTCCCAATACCGGAGATCACCTTTGGAGACTGCGCATGCTGCGTGCCTCCTACACAAATCATGTCCGCAGAAGTTCTTGCTGCGGACGTTGCAGAAAACACTTCCGCACTTCGGATGGTCCTCCTGTAAAGAGAAGAAATTTCCATGAGTATCAAGTGAACTACGTATCACTGGATATACATAGTTTAGCATAATTAAACGGAAAGGAAAGACACACACTTGTGTTTCCCGCACAGTCAATTGTTGCAACCTTCCAGATAATAAAATCGTATGGTTAATCTGTCCTAGAGCAACCAATGAAAAATTTCCAGAGGAAACAGGTGTAGCTCACACCTAAAGGATGATTTTAAAATACCGGATAGTAGACAAGAAAGAACTCACTTTCTTTATCTGTAAGGCAACACCAAAGGGCTGTGCAAGATAACACAAAAATGTTAGAAAACACAGTGTTGTAACAATACTATACTATAGTTTTCTCCCTACAGTATATACTATACTGAAGAATACTGGTACAGTATAGAAGGTAATGTGCCGGCCGGCACTCATCATAACTAGATCTAAAGTATACTACTTAAGAGCTATAAGGCGGCAGAACGCTGGTTCAAATGCTTACTGCCGGCCGGCAACTGCGAGTGCCGGCCGGCAACTGCGAGTGCCGGCCGGCAACTACACAAGGTAGCACCCGGCTGCCAGCCACCACTCGTAGCGACCGGCAGACAATGGCGTGATAATAGCCGGCCGGCAAAGGTATACAACCGATGCCGGCCGGCAGCAAAAGAACCAGAGAACTCCGACTGCCCGGCTGCCGGAGGGTACAACACTAGAAGAAAACAGAATGGATGCCGGGATAAGAGACTGTACTACCTCATAGCCCGGAAACCCGAAAGAGTGCACATAAGGAAGGGAAGAATATAATTTATGGCTTCCTGACCAATGCTATCTGGCTCTACAAACAAACATGGATGAGGGACCAAGAGCGGTCAGGGCAGCACTCAAAGCAGAAGACCTTTGCCGGCCGGCAAGGGACTGAGTCAACTCCACATCCTAACCTATGCTAGGTACAGATGTAGTATGACGGACAGTAATGTAATGGCTAGGCCATTACAGAGGAAAGAGGGGGAAAGGACGAAGAGGGTCCTACCAACCTTGCTTTAGTAATGAATCACCCGCAGCCAAGAAAACTCATCTTAGCCTAAGAGAGATCCGAGGAGGGAGGCCAGCAATACTTGCCAACCCCCACGGAACCAAAGCAAGGAAGGTGTTGCTATTCCCAGAAAAAGGATCTTATCCTCGACACCGAGAACAGCAACACTGGACTAGTCTGCTAGATCACAAGACGAAGGAATCATCTCGTACAGAAACCTTCGAAAGTGACCTAAGGAGGCTAAGCCTCCTATGTCTGTGTCAGTCTAGCAAGGGAGTCTCAACCACAAGCCAGATATAAACAGACTCAGACTAAGAACTCTGATGCTCTGCCCCCTCTCTGAAGCCAGACTTACTGGAAACTGGAAGGAACAGCAACCCTAATATAGTTGTATCGAAAGTTAATTCAGATAAACCACTAGGATTAAGCCCAAGGCTTAAACAGAGGGAAAGGGATTGCACACCTCCTCCGAAGAGAAGAGAGCAACCGGGGAGTGTGAGAAAGTATACTAAGGCCCCATAGGCAACTTAGCCTAGGCGCCAAGAGAATCGATTACCTAAATCACCGAAACTCACTCATATACTATCTTGAAAGAAATCAATATAATCTTAAATGTATATACTGCCTAAAGCTTCAATAAAATTTTAAAACACTCGGAAATCTGAATATCATGCAGGAAAGTACTAGGGCCAAACGACTAGGCTACACGGTCTAGCGTAGGCCAGAATCGGCGAATCCTTCGCCAAGACAAACAATACTAAAAGCATCATATAAAGAAATCCTATGTAACGGTAAACAGCTAAAATTATTAAAGCGAAACAGCCGGGAACGTCGCTCTGGCTAACTAAATAACTCATACCTAGCGAGCGACAGCGTCCAGGACGCCTCCGGTAGGCAACAGCTCTTGTAACAAAGATATTACTATTAATCACTTTAAAAATTACCAAGAGCCTACATTTATACATAAAAGAAATAATACTCAACTTATCAGAAGCAGAAGTTGGAGAAAGCATAATAAATCGATTAAATCCAAGAATTTGCGAGAAACACAGGGAAAAAACACCGAGTTGTTGAGCTACGCAAAAAGGAATACAGATGGCGCCGTGAGCGGCGCAATGCACTCTTACGAAACGGGAGAGGAGAGATACCTTGCGAGCGGCTCTCCTTTTCTTTCTTGTTTTCGTTTTCTTGCCAATTGACCCCTTCGAAGTGTTATCTCTGTTCGGGGTGCAGATTGCCATGTGGCGTGTCACGAATACGTCCTCTGATATTTCGCGATATCCCTGGTTCTTTTATTAGTGATATTCGCTCCAGGAGTTAGAATTCTGGGTACCTTAAGGTAAATTCTCTGGGAATATCGCCGTAGTTGTAATATACCCAAGGAAGCTACCCTATAGGAACTTCCATCAGGACGACATGGCTTGAGCCCAAAAATATCATTTGTTAGAGAGATAGAGAGAGGTAAGGAATGGGAGGTAGTGAAAAGTAGCCCACAGAGAGAGAGAGAGAGAGAGAGAGAGAGAGAGAGAGAGAGTGTGTGTGTGTGTGTGTGTTGTTTTAAATGTAACAAACAAAAAAATTTGATAGGTTATAACACATTGGTACTTATGTAATATCAACTGTATAAACGGTTTGAATAAGTTAAGAAATGGTATAAACGATACTTTGTTAGTGTATTCGTACGCTCTCAAGAGCGGCAGCTAGACGTCAGCTGATTTGATCACAGCCAAAAGTAAAACAAAAAGAAGTCAACAATACTAGATTTTTAAAACACACCCGAAATTTAAAAACAAAAGTACATGCTTTCTTAATGTGCAATTAACTATTTAAAGAGTAGCAATTTTCTAGAATAAAATGTTTCCCAAAAAATAGTGGTTTACTGATGAAATCGGATGCCGTATTTTTAGCAACGATTGAAATGGATGTAAACTCGGCATAATTTTTTCGTTTCGTATTTAATTGACACTAAGAAAACTAATTTTAGTTTCTTCATCTATATGTAAGTATTGTATAACACGAAGAGAGAGAGAGAGAGAGAGAGAGAGAGAGAGAGAGAGAGAGAGAGAGAGAGAGAGAGAGAGAGAGAGAGAGAGAGTGTGTGTGTGTGTGTTTTTTTAAATGTAATAAACAAAAAAATTTGATAAGTTATAACACATTGGTGCTTATGTAACATCAACTGTATAGACGGTTTGAATAAGTTAAGAAATGTTATAAACGATACTTTGTTAGTGTATTCGTACGCTCTCAAGAGCGGCAGCTAGACGTCAGCTGATTTGATCACAGCCAAAAGTAAAACAAAAAAAAGGCAACAATACTAGATTTTTAAAACACACCCGAAATTTAAAAACAAAAGTACATGCTTTCTTAATGTGCAATTAACTATTTAAAGAGTAGTAATTTTCTAGAATAAAATGATTTTTCTCAAAAAATAGTGGTTTGCTGATGAAATCGGATGCCGTATTTTTAGCAACGATTGAAATGGATGTAAACTCGGCATAATTTTTTTGTTTCGTATTTAATTGACACTAAGAAAACTAATTTTAGTTTCTTCATCTATATGTAAGTATTGTATAACACGGAGAGAGAGAGAGAGAGAGAGAGAGAGAGAGAGAGAGAGAGAGAGAGAGAGAGAGAGAGAGAGAGAGAGAGAGAGAGAGAGAGAATGAATCAGCTGTTGTAATCGAATGCCGTGTTTTTGTTTCGTGAGAATTTCATCGCCACGACTAACAACAACATACTGTACTGAACTTTACAGTATTATACAGACTACTGTAATATGATAAAATAAAATATTTGTAATAACCTATTTTATATGAAATGGAGCTATTTTTTTGTTTAAAATTTACATTTACGTGCGTAAAACAACTCTCTCTCTCTCTCTCTCTCTCTCTCTCTCTCTCTCTCTCTCTCTCTCTCTCTCTCTCTCTCTCTCTCTCTCTCTCGTAAATTGTTTTCCTGCTTTGCTACGTATGTATGATTTTATATAGATACGGTAAATAATATTTGTAATAACATATTTTCTAAAAGCTTTTACTGTAATATCATTATTTATCACTTTCATCATGCGCGTTAAATGCCTTCGTTTGTTTATTACGATCGAAGATGGACCGCCGTTTCAGGCGGCGTCATAAAGAAAAACATTTCATTTGGAAGTCCTAAGAAAAATTAAGTAAAACATTGGTAATAACAAAATCAACATACTGTATAATCAATATAATCGATGCAAAAACTAACCTATACACAGATGTGTACACTAAATGCGTTTGTTTCTTCATTATGATCAGAGATAAACGTAAACAAAACATGGGTTGCCATTTTTTATCATGCTTTTTGGCGTGTTTAGGAAACGCATGATATAAAATCGCCTTTAATATTTGTGCCTGTTTTAGTTTAGGGTACTGTAGTACATGCATTAAGTGTTCTGTACATTAAAGAGTAGTTTGTTAACAGTACTACGTACAAGGGAAGGTTTTAAAAGTCTGAATAAACATGTTAAATAAATACGTAAATATGGTGTCACTACTTCGCGGATTTTCACCTATCGCGGTCGGGTCTGGAACCTATCTACCGCGATAAACGATATCTTAGGATAGTCGTTCCGGGGGTTAGAAATCAACACATCTTCACCATCATAGCTAATTGGTAGGTTTGTGACTTGGCATTCGACTAATGATAAATTTTGCCCATTTAAATGTGTTTTTCACATAGTCTTTGAGTGATTTCGCCTGGGGCTCTGATCTCGAGGTCGTTAAGAGAATATAGAAGTTTTTTATCTGCCGCATGGTCTGCTTCTACCGAAGGCCTCTTTTTAAAATAATAATCCAAATACGCTTGTTTCTGCCTTCTTAAAATTTTCCTGAAATGACTCAGGCAAACTTCATTAAAGTACTCAAGCGCACGACCTGTGAGAATTTTTTCTGCGTGCCTTTTTTCTACAAGAGCCACCATTTTAAAGTAGCCATCTAGACCCTCCTTAATTTCTGCCGTTGTCAGAAGGTCATCCTCCTGTCCCCTGCTGTACTCTTCCTGAACGACATTCACTTGCATGGCCTCCAACTCCTCCAGGTCATCCATCATAAGTTCCTCTTGGTGTTCCTCGATATGCTCATCAATGTCGGCCTCATCAACTTCCAGACCCATGGACTTCCCAAGTGTAACGATCTTGGCAACTTCAGACTGAGCAACAGGTTCAGGATCGTCAACATTTCCGGAATCGGCTTCAGGTTGGTCTGCGTGGAAGCCTTCGAAATCTCGTGCGGAGACAGCATCAGGCCACAGCTTTTTCCACCCAGAGTTCAAGGTGCACCTCAAAACCTCCTGCCAAGCTTGTTCGATGATTTTGAGGCATATGACAATACCAAAATACTCCTTCCAAAACTGACGAAGGGTGAGGTTTGTGCTCTCAATGATTTCGAATCATCTCTTGAAAAGATATTTCGTATAAAGCTTCTTAAAATTTGAAAACACTTGCTGGTCCATGAGCTGGAGGACAGGGGTGGTGTTCGGTGGAAGATAAGAGAACCTTGATGAACGAATATTCTGCTACGATATCTTCCTCAAGGGCAGGAAGGTGAGCAGGGACATTGTCCAACACCAACAGGCATTTCATAGGCAGGAGCTTCTCTTCCAAATAAATTTTCACAATCGGGCCGAAACAAACATTTATCCACTCGATGAACAATTGTCTTGTTACCCAGGCTTTTCCAATAGCCCTCCACAACACGTGAAGATTTTTCGTAGTGATTTTGTGGGTCTTGAAGGCTCGAGAAGTACCAGAGTGATATACCAACAAGGGTTTCACCTTACATCACCACTGGCATTTGCACAGAGTGCAAGGGTAAGCCTGTCCCACCCCCCGGTGGACAGGTTGGGGCATTGCCATCCCTAACGGGAACATCCTCGCTGGGATTTCTTGCCCTTACCCTTTCTTCCCGACTAAGGACGAAAGGAGCGACTAAATTCTCGGCGTTTCGCTGTCTGCTTTTTAGATGTGCTTTTCTTTTGACCTTGCGGTACAGGAGAGGGTTGTCTTTGTTGAGGGGGAACCGGTTGATGGGGGCGAGAGGTGACTAATTGCTGGAGGAGAGTGTCCTAGTTGGCTCTTCCCCTTAAGTCCACAACTTGCTCAATGTCCTTCCTGTTGAACAAGAAAGAGCCATCCAAGGGGGGTGTCCCAAAGTCTCACAGCTTCCCTCTTGGGCACCTGCTTCTAGAACCTCAAGGCTACGGCATCTCGTCATCTCAAGACCCACTGGATAACCACATTCTCCGTTAGAAAGTTGAGGGTCCTTGCACCCAAGAGTAAGAAAGCAAATAATGTCTCTTTCCTCTTGGGGGTCGAGAAGTCCACATTCTTCACGAGGTAAGCAATGGTGACCAACCAGTAGTCCAACCAGGATTCGGCTTGCAAGGCACACTTAGAGACTCTCCAAAATGGCAGAGTTTACTGCAGCGGATCTGCCCTCAAGGGTGAGACTGTTCCTTGGTCCCTTCTCTTACTCTTGGTCATGATCAGAATCACTCCCAAACTCACCCATGATGGATCCGGAATGTTGGGATCCTTGGCTTTGAGATAAATCTCATACCTTGTAGCCCCCTGAGTAACAGGAGGAGGAGGAGGTTGTGACTTATAGAACTCTACCTGTGAACGCTGTTGGTGATAGGATCGCTGGTGCTCGGTTGTCTGAGCATCATGAAATGAAATCGCTTGAGAAATCTCGCTTTCTTGCTTGCGCTGGCGAGGCGAGGAGTGTTTCCTCGTGTATGCAACTATACATGGCAGTGCAGATGCAGGAGAGTATTCTCCAGGTGTAAGGTGGGAGTCAGCACTGGGATGTTATGTCTCTCCTCCCTCTCTAAGGTGAGCGATTGTGAGGTAACTGACCTCGATCGCGAAGGGTGGGGTTGGTGATGCGAGCTGGATCACTTGTCTACCTCAACCTGCTCCTTCTTCCTAGAATAGGAATCTAAGGTGTGCAAGGTCTTATTCGCTCAATTGGATCTTATCTGCTTCGGACATAATTCCTCTCTTGTCTTATGTCCTGTCCTATTTCTCTTGGACAATCTCTTCTTAAAGTTTATATACCCATGTATGAGCAGAGTTAATTACAGTGGGCAGTGGTCTTCATCATAGAAGGCGTTCTTTTTAACAATTCTGCATCTCTATTGGCTTCCTCAAAAATGGCCATTTCGATCACGCCATGGAAGCTTCTAGAAGAAATTTCTGATGCAATCTGGACCACGTGTTAGGTCGTAACAAAAAGGCAGCACGTGTCCTTCCATGATGACATATATCCTAAACAAGGATTTTCCTCAGGCTCGGTTTCTCAAAATATGCTGACTCCACTAATTACGACGATGACATCTTGGTCAAACAGGAAAGTTTCCTTACCATGGCAGGCGCTTTTGGCGAGGATTGGTTTACTTCCAAAATGCTGACGAAAATGAAGAGATGACAGGATTGCCCAAACAGAGTAGTCGAATCTCGTCTTGCCTCGCTGCTCACACTTTGGGAATAGATATTTTTGTCTTTTATAATATCCTTTTAAAAGTATAATGTTATGACAGCGTACCTCCTGGTTGCGCATTATCTGTATCTCCTCCTCAAGGTCAGAGGATCTATTCCCTGCGCAACCACTGGAACGTGGTTGAAGCTAGTTCCTGAGATCGCAAAGTCTCGAGACAAGCCACTCCGAGAAGTGCTTCTCATCAACTGCTCTCGTTCTCCCGCCAAAGCAGGGAGAATGTTGGGGTGAAACATGAGAAGGCGGCACACTTCTTGCCACCTTTCCTTTGACAGAGGACTTGTCAGCCCCAAGGAAGGCCACAGCAGATGAAAAGCATTGTCTGAGAGACTCCCCTGCGGAGGAAACTCCCGCTGCTCCTTTTGGGGGGGGAGCCGCAGGAGGAGACCTCATAAAGCGTTGTGCCGGAGTTACTTGGGCACCACTTGTACTTGACCGACCTCTATGGGAAGCCCTTCGAATAGAGTCGGAGTGGTGAGGTTAAGACGAAAGAGAAAGGTGCCAAGCCTTCTACCCTTTCGAGGCTCTTTTACCCTTCTTTTTCTTCTGTTTGCCAAACCTCAACCACTTGGAGGGTGACCACTCCCTACACACTACACAAGGAGACTCCTCTGTGTATGAGTGACCTCGGCCGGCAGGACAGAGACCGTGAGCATCGGTCTCCAAAGAAGACGTGACGGTGCCACCCCGACACCCTTCCAAGCCCGGACAAACCTGCGTAGCACAGATCCTCAAGGGCAATCACACATAAAAAGAAAGTTAGAAACATTAGCTTTAGGACAGTTTGGAAATTAATTGTTAACGGGAGAGTGAGACACATCTGCACTCTACTCACACGAAATAAAAAGTGACGGTCGGTCGCTAGTGCCCTCTAACTAGCAGTGGGTAGTTATACCCTCTTAGAAAAAGATTATCGGCTAGTTTCAGCTTCACAGAAATAAATACTCCACAATAAAGAGGGTAAGGCTTGTATGTTGCGCTGGAACAAATAATCATTACAATACCTAATGTTTTGAACCAATTACTGTAAAATGACAAATTCGTAGATAATTTGTATTTTTCCTAACTATACAAACCTTAGCTATTTAATAGGGGTATTAAAAGTTAAAGTTGTGGGTTTTAGGTCTCCACAGAGACGATTTACATCGTCCTCCTCGGGCGACCATTAGCCAGCTGGGACTATCACTAGTCCCCTCTAACCTCCCCCCCAGGCGCCACGTGGGAGTACCCCCCCGGTAGAAGGTCTCACAGTATTCGCGTCCCTGGCGGGGACTGAACTCGGGACCTCTATAATAGAGATCCGCAATGCTACCAACCTTGCTATCCGGAGTATACTTTCGGCATAGCTGTGCTTGAGCTCACTTTGCTTGGAGATAGGACTTCAAGGGGGATAGGGCTGGCGGGCAAGTTTGATTAAATAGCTAAGGTTTGTATAGTTAGGAAAATTAAATATTATCTACGAATTTGTCATTTGTTCCGTAACTGAAATACAAACCACGCTATTTAATAGGGGTGACTCACCCATTAGGAAGGGTGGACGTCCCAGCCAGTACTGGCTTTTTGGCTTTGCCCGGGGACTCGTTATTTGAGTGTGCCAGCACCCAAGAAATAAGGAGTCCCTGCACCTCACTAGAACCTTGCTACGCAAGGACTGCGGCCTATGCAAGCTGTGTGTGAAGGTATAACGAAGTGTAACTCGTCCTAGGAAGTTGTTCTGAAGTTCTTTAGATGGAAACTTGTAGACTAAGACTTTCCCAATACCACCTTGTCAGAGTATGGGGACGTGACAGTATTAACTTAATACTAGGAACACAAGGGAACATGGTTTACCTGCAGCGGTTTGAGGTCAGATATACAGAGAACCAAGGCTTCTGCTTTCCCCAAGAGAGGGGATGATGAAGAAAAGAATAAACTTTTCATTCATGCAGACTAAAACCGGGTAACAATGCCCTCAACCTTCTGCTACTTGTCCAATAAGGAGCTTGAGGTTTTAAACCCGCTGTTGTGCAGCCACCACAGGACCGATAGAGAACGTATCGAGTCTCCTGTGGGTCACATCTTGCAGGTAGTGGGCTGTGAAGGTTGTCTGATGCTTCCACAACCCCACTTGCAGGACCTGCTTCACAGAGAAATTTCTTTTGAAGGCCAGGGACGTAGCTATGCCCCTGATATCACGTGCTCTAGAGCGACGTGACGGAGGAGGATCTGGATTCAAGGCCAGATGAATTACCCTACGAACCCATGCAGAGATGGTGTTCTTGGTGACCCTCCTCTTAGTCCTCCCTGTGCTGACGAATAATGCTGGCACACGAGGACGGACTGCAGCTGTTCTTTTAAGGTATAGCCTCAAACTCCTTACTGGGCATAGTAAGAGATGGTCTGGGTCATCTGTTACAGAACGGAGACTAGAAATCCGGAAGGAGTCGAATCGAGGATCCGCTACTCCAGGATTCTGAGTCTTAGCAATAAACTCAGGGACGAAGCTGAACGTTACCTCCCTCCATCCCCTTGAATGGGCAATGTCATATGAGAGACCATGAAGTTCGCTAACACGCTTGGCCGAAGCCAGAGCTAGCAGGAACACCATCTTCCAAGTTAGGTGGCGATCTGATGCCTGGCGTAATGGTTCATAGGGAGGTCTCTTAAGAGACCTGAGAAATCGAACCATGTTCCATGGAGTAGGTCTCACTTCCGAATGAGGGCAGGTAAGTTCATAACTACGTATGAGTAGAGAAAGTTCTAGTGATGAAGAAATGTCCATTCTTTTCAGCCTGAAAGCTAGACTTGAGGCTGAGCAATAGCCTTTCACTGCCGAGACTGAAAGGCGCATTTCTTCCCGCAAATACACGAGGAACTCCGCTATTGTTGGAAAAGTGGCATCGAGTGGAGAGATACCCCTTCCACGACACCAACCACAGAAGACTTTCCACTTTGCCTGGTAGACTGCTGCGGATGACTTTCGCAGATGTCCAGACATCCTGACAGCAACTTGCTGCGAAAATCCTCTCTCAGCGAGGAGATGCTGGATAGTCTCCAGGCGTGAAGTTGTAGCGAAGCTACGGCTTTGTGAAAGATGTTGGCATGTGGTTGTCTGAGCAGATTGTGCCGTGGAGGGAGTTCTCTCGGTAGCTTCGTTAGGAGTTGCAGAAGGTCCGGAAACCATTCCGCGTGATGCCATAGCGGAGCTATGAGGGTCATTGAGAGATTGACCGATGTTCTGGTCTTGTTCAGCACCCTCCTCGTCAAACAGAACGGGGGAAAGGCGTAAACATCGATGCTGTCCCACCGTTGTTGGAAAGCATCTTGCCAGAAAGCCTTGGGGTCTGGGACTGGGGAGCAGTACAGCGGAAGCTTTAAGTTCAGGGCTGTTGCGAACAGATCCACAGTCGGAGAACCCCACAAAGTCAGGACTTTGTTGGCTACTAGATGATCCAAAGACCACTCGGTACTCACTATCTGCGACGCTCTGCTCAGATTGTCGGCGAGCACATTCCTTTTGCCTGGAATGAAGCGTGCCGATAGTGGAATCGAGTGGATTTCGGCCAATCTCAGTATCTCTACTGCTAGATGGGATAGCTGGTGCAAAAAGGTACCTCCTTGTTTCTTGATGTAAGCTACTACTGTGGTGTTGTCGCTCATCACCACCACAGAGTGACCGACCAGGTATTGTTGGAACTGTTGAAGGGCCAGGAAAACGGCCTTCATCTCTAGGAGATTTATATGGAGGTACTTTTCTGATTCTGACCACAGGCCTGAGGTCCTGTGTTGCAGAACGTGGGCCCCTCACCCTTTCTTTGAGGCGTCCGAAAACAGCATCAAATCCGGGAGGAGGACG
This sequence comes from Palaemon carinicauda, assembly GCF_036898095.1. Taxonomy (NCBI): domain Eukaryota; kingdom Metazoa; phylum Arthropoda; class Malacostraca; order Decapoda; family Palaemonidae; genus Palaemon; species Palaemon carinicauda. Next base: position 73,947,397 of record NC_090755.1, read on the forward strand.
AGAAGATCCACTCCTCTTCGTAGGTTCTCGTCTGTTACCCACCACTGGAGGTCCCATAGGGATCAGGACGTCCGGGGAATCGTAACCTTGATTCCACCAGGACTTGAGTCGCCACTGGAGGGATCTCACCCTGAGGCGGCCGTTGGGAACTAGACGAGCCAATGATGAAAGGTGACCGAGGAGACGTAACCATGATTGGACAGGAAGTTCTTCTCACCTGAGAAAAGGGCTTGCGACCTTCGTCAGCCTTGTTATCCTGTCGTCTGATGGGAAGGCTTTGTGGAGATTGGTGTCTATAACCATGCCTAGATATATACCAGTCTTTGAGTGGGGAGCAAAGTCTCAGAAGTCTGTCCCGGTGTTGAAGAAGGGATGACATCGAGTCTGCTAGGATCAACCAGTCGTCCAGATAATGGAGGAGACGGATGCATATCCTGTGTGCCCACGAAGATATTAGGGTGAACACTCTGGTGAAAACCTGTGGTGCTGTGGAGAGACCGAAACACAGCACCTTGAACTGGTACTCCTTGTTGTCTAGGCTGAATCTTAAGTACTTCCTTGAAGACGGATGGACTGAGATCTGGAAGTACGCGTCCTTTAGATCCAGTGTACACATAAAGTCTTGCGGTCTGACTGCTAGTCTGACCGTGTCTGCAGTCTCCATGCTGAACGGAGTTTGTTTGACAAACTTGTTTAGGGCTGAGAGGTCGATGACTGGTCTCCAGCCTCCAGACGCCTTCTTTACAAGAAAGAGTCGACTGAAGAAGCCTGGGGACCCGTCGAGGACCTCTCGGAGAGCGCCCTTCTTCAACAGGGTCTGGACTTCTGCCCGAAGGGCTTGCCCCTTTGCTGATCCCATGACAAGGGAGCTCAATGACACTGGATTCGTCGTCAGGGGAGGTAGAGATGTTGTGAACGGGACACGATATCCCTGACTGATTACGGAAATCGTAGAGGAATCGGCCCCGAGTTGCTGCCACCTGTCTGCGCAACTTTGTAGGCATCCCCCCCACTGGTGGACATGCAGGGGGACTGCCTATCCAAGCATTTGCGGCCTCGGCTGCTCCCTCTATTATTCTTACCTCCTCTGGAGGACTTTTTGCCTTTCCTAACTTTGACAGGAAAGGGCTTAGACACCACTGTCTTCGCTGCTGCCGTTGGTTTTGTGGTCTTGGGCGGACGGGACTGCTGGGGTGCTGGAGGTTTATAGGGCTTAGATGTCAAAGCCGTATGAAGGAGGGAGTCTTGGTGAGCCTTCCTCCACCTCTCAGCGGCCTGTTCCACATCCTTAGGCTCAAACAGGTTCGTTCCTTCTAAGGAAGAATGCCTGAGCCTATTGATCTCGGTGCTAGGGACCTTCAGATGGAACCTCTCAGCCACCGCATCCCTATGTTTCAGGATGGTGTTTTCCCATAAGTTCGAGACTTGGTGGGTCAGAAACTCGATCGTGCGAGTGCCTGAGAGGAGGAACGTCTCCATAGCTTTCCTGGTACGTTCTTTGGAGAAATCCTCAGAGCGTATCAGGATACCTAAGGTCCCTAACCAGATGTCAAGCCACGAAGTGGCTTGCATAGCACACTTCGCAACCTTCTCCTGGTTAAGGATCTTGGTTGCCGAGAACGAGACCTGCCGGTTGGAGTCTCTCTCAAGATGGACTCCCCTGGGAAGCTCTCTTCCAACGAATGGTGGAAAGGAAGAGCTAAACAAGGCTCCTCCAAGATCTCGAAGTACCTCCTCTGCTGTACGCGAGGAGGTAGGAGAAGCTTGTTGCCGGCACTGGAACGGTTGGAGGAGGACAACTCGGAGAGCTGTAGAGCGATCTTGTCCCTGGTATTCTTAACCCCCTGAGACCAGGGCAGAGCCGCACTGGCCTTGGAAGGTTTTTGAGTACCAAATACGCAGTTCAAGACCGTGTCCTTGCCCTCTCGAGGAGGGATCTCTGGGTCGGCAAACCCAATGAGAGCCCTCATTAGAGTCAGAACTTGCCAAAACGCATGCTCTGACTGTTGTTTTTCTCCTCCTGACGTTGGACTTGCAGCGAAGTCTCCTGTCCCCAAAGGCTCTTCTTGGGGAGATTCGCGGACGTTCTCCGAGTGGCTAGTTGGCTCCGTCCTAAGTCTTGTAGAGGACTTTGGTACAGTCTTCGAGTCCTTCGACTCCTTCCTGGGAAGGATGTAGGACTCCAACATAGACGATGGCAAGTTCTTTCCAGCCCCTACTCGGGAAGACTTCTCAGCGCGAGGTGGGGCTTCCCTCATTGGTGCGATGGGGGAACGTCTCACCTCACGTGATTCCCCTGAGGACGGAAAGTACTCGTCCGACAGGGAAGGAAAAAAAGACTGGGGGGTGAAGGAACCTGCCTCGAAGGCTTGTATGGAGTCAACTTAGCTCTTGAAGAAGTTACCGCGTCCGGGACTCCTCTTTTTCTCTTCAGAACAGTAGAAACAACCAAGGATCTGTGACCTAATTCAGAAAGAACAGGCTTGAAAGCCTGCGTAACTGCTCAGATTAGTGCACCGAACCAAGGTTATTGACTGACACACGGATCCCTGGGAGGAGTTCCCATAGGTGGGTTCGCCTGAAAAGAAAAAGGGATCCTGGACCTTTTTGGATGTTTCTCTTCCGCAGCAATGCGCGCTGTTATACGTTTGCGGGGAGGGGAATGCGGCGACCTTGCCCTGCGTTGTCCAGCAGCCTCGCGCGCGGGAGGGTATTGACGCCCGCGCAGGGGCGCGTAATGGTGCTCGGACGATGGAGAATACCAGGGGTCGCGCGCGGGAGACTGCTGATGTGCGTGCGTGCGTGCGTGCGCACGCAGGAGAATGGTGGCGCGTAGGAGCGCGCGCAGGAGACTGTGGGCGCACAGGAGAGCATGCAGGAGACTGATGGCGCGCGCAGGATCAGGGCGTTGAACACGAGGGCGAGCGGGAGAGAGTTCACGCGCCCCAGCAGATGTCATAGGGCGCGCGCGTGCAGGAGAGATACCCATGGCGCGCGCGTGCAGGAGAGATACCCATGGCGCGCGGGCGCGCAATTGAAGCCTGTCCACGTGGGCGTGCAACTGCAGATGATGGGCGCGGGTGCGCAGGGCGCGTGCGCGTATCCTCGTGGGCGCGAGTAGGATACTGCGCGTGTCGGCGCGATGGCGAGCACTGGCGCGTGGGATAAGTCACATTCGACTTCCCAACAGCACCCAGATCCGAAGATCGTGGGCGCGCAGGAGAGATGATTGTTGTGCGTGGGCGCTGGCACGCGGGAGAGCGCTGGCGCGCAGGAGATCGCTGTCATGTAGGAGAACGCTGGCATACAGGAGAGCGCTGGCGCGTTGGAGCACGCTGACGCGTTGGAGAGCGCTGACGCACAGGAGGTTACTGACGCGCAGGAGGTTGATGGCGCTCAGGAGGTTGATGGCGCGCAGGAGAGCGTGGGCACGCTAGCTCAGGCAAAGCCTGGCGCGCAGGAGAACGTTGGCGCGTATGCCCATCATTAGCATGGCGCGTGAGGGAAGTATGCGCGTGAGGGAAGTATGTGCGCGATGGCGCTTACGCCCTTGAAGAGCATGAAAGTCAGGATTCGTCGGCACGTAGCGCGCATCAGCCATCAGGAACGGTGACGGCAGGTCGGCAGGTCTGACGGGTGGAAGGTCGACGTGTCCTTTAAAAGGTCGACGTGTCCTTTAAAAGGTCGACGTGTCCTTTAAAAGGTCGACCTTCCACCGAAGGGGATCGCGAACGATCCGCTGAGAGGTCCAGGACCAAAGCAGGAAAAGTCGGTGATCGCTGAAGAGGCTCCTCTGCAGTGGACTGCAACGAAGATGTAGAACCAAAGAGGCGCCTCCTCACCGCAGGTGAAGAAAGGCGAGCCTTGCGACGGATACGCCCTCTGGGGGCCGTTGGATCAGCAAACTGACCTTCTGCAGTCCTCCGAAGAGGAGTCTCTGTAAGTGAACTCCCCCGAGGGGGAGAAACACTAGCAGAAGAGACTGTTGGACTTAGTTTCTCCTTCGTTGGTTGAGCAGGAACGGGAGAAACTAAGCCTTCAGCTACTGCGGGATTTGAAGAGGCAGAGGTATTAGGAGATACCGCATTGGATACCTCTGACACCACAACGTCGACAATCGACAGAGGATTAACCTCTGCCGGGGTCGGCGATTGCTTGACAGCGGCACCCAATTGGATGTAGTCAAGTAATGCTTCCTTGGAGGGCGAACCCTCGAGCCCCAAAGAAGACCAAGGCTGTGAAAGATGGGTTAGTGACACATCCTCCCCTGGGGGGAGAGGTGGAGCAACCTCGCTAGGGGAGGCAACGCCACCTCTCGAACCCCGAGCTTGGAAAACAGTACAACGGTCTACGCTACCACTCGACGGTCTCTCGAAAGAGACCGACCGAGTGGGAGCTTCGAAGGAGGTTTGAGCAACGGAAGAAGAGTCCTTGGGTTTTTCTCCTTTCAAAGAAACCTTCAAAAGAGAAATATCCCGCCTGGACTTCTTACGTCGCCGAGAAAACCTCTCCCACTGGGAGGTAGACCACTCCTTACACTCACCACACTTGTTATCACTATCACACCGTTGACCTCTACAGTAAGGGCAAAGGGTGTGAGGGTCTGTCTCGACCGCTGACATGAAAGTTCCGCAGGGGCGGTCGGGTAATCCAGGGCAGGTGCGCATAATCGCAGAGGCCAACTTCACACACAAACCTGTCACAAAGGAAAAGCAAAAAAAAGCACTAATGGCTGCCAATGAGCGGCGAGGATGAAAGCAGACACGTCCGACTACCATCCGAGCTCCAAGCAAAGTAAGCTCAAGCACAGGTGTGTGAGGGGGGGGGGGGGGAGCAAGCTACCCTCCCCTACCCCCGCTAACTAGTGATGTGGGTAGTAAACCCTTGTTAAATTTTAATGGCTCGTCATTTCAGCTATGCCGAAATTAATACCCCTATTAAATAGCATGGTTTGTATTTCAGTTACGGAACAAACTTGCAAAACTTTATGCAGAAGATCATGGATGTTTTTATACTACAACCATTTTTATGACATCCTTTTCAATTACTATATGGCTGCTATTGGAAAAGGATGTTGTTGGGGGGAGTTCAATGAGAGAAAGTAATTGGTAATGCTCACAACACTCCACTTACCAAATAGCTGTTACATGTAAATGTACAGTAATACAATCTATTTACAAAAGTATTTTTGGGCTCAAGCCATGTCGTCCTGATGGAAGGTTCCTTCAGTAGCTTCCTAGGGTATATTTAACTACAGTGGATATTCCCAGAGAATTAAACTAAAGGTTATCACAGAATTCTAACTTCTGGTGCGAGTACCCTAAAGGTTTCCCTCTAGGATATCGTATATCAGCAGGGGACGCATGTATTAACACGCCACATAGCTATCTGCACCCCATATAGAGTTAACGCTTCGATATGGGAAGGAGGCTGAGTAACTGAGGAGCCATTCCAAAGTTACTCTCATTCATGGCTACTTTTGGTACTAGAGACGTAAACAAATGGGCACCATTGTTAAATGACGTCACGTCCGTCTCCATCCTTTCGTCTGTAGCTCCTACGCTAAGTCGAATTTTTCCCATGTGCTTTCCTTATCTGCTTACATCGCCGTTATGTCTCAGCCTTCAGCCTCGCCTTCTTCTGGAAAGTTGAGTACCAGGTCCTTGTATTGTTTAAATAAGCTCTGGCCGTAAAGTAACTTCTACTTTTCGTAAAATATTGTGTTTTGTGGCGGAGCAGTGCCGATAACGGACGCGCCATTTTACGGCGCCACTGTTCATGTTGCATCCTTTATTTAGTTAGCCAGAACAGCCTTCTCCGGTCCTTTAACTAATTAATATTATTAGTTATTTAGTCTTCATAGCTAAGAAGTAATTATATCGTGTGTAAGCGCTCGTTAGGCAACGGTCGTTGACCGACCCCGTACTAGATCACTAGCCTAGCCCATAGGTTTGACAGCCTAGTGCTCATATTACTGCATGATATATAAGTGTTCCTAAGTTAAGTTATGAAGATTTAGGCATTTTTAAACATACTAGTTACTGTGATGTAAGTGTTTTCGCCTTCGGGGACCATACAAGGGACTGTGTTGGTTCGTGTACCACACTCCCTTAACCTAATGTAGGAACCCTTGTATGCTTCCTATTCCCCTTACCTACGGGTAATTCCCTCTGGGTAGCCTTGCTTCTCCCTTATTCTATATTGGGGAGAATCTTGACTTCACCCAGAGTATTTATCGCTTCTCAGCCTACCCTAAGGGAATGAACCCACCTAAGGGTCGTGCTTGAGACCTTAGGAAGGGCTCTGCCCTTCCCTAGTTTGCACTTGGTTGGGTTACTCCTTCCTCCCTACAATTAGCGATGTGTCTTTCCAGGCCTCCCTAGCCTAGGAGAATGGTCCTCCTAATCTAGGTTAGGCTCTGGGGGGAGATTCTGCTTTATTATAGTTTAGGACAGTACATCAGTGCTGTACCTGATCTGAGTTACTTATCCTAGGTTAGGGAGTGTTCTCCATTGCCTTGGTGGCCTCTCTCATGCAGAGTCTACCCACTTTAGAAAGACCCCTACTCCCCTCCCCACTCTATCCCTTTGGTGTAGGCCTACCTACACACCCCTGTCCTCTGTCCTACAACTACTCCGTTGGGTGGATTGGTAGGGCTAGCCTTGTTCTTTTGCTGAGCTGGCCGCTCTGGTACACTTCCCCTTCATAGTGTTCTATAGGGGTGGTTGCCGGCGGAGGATTCCCCATCTTTGAGTGCTCTCTATCCCTCCCTTGGGATCCTCAGGCTCCCGGCCGTCTGCCGGCCCACTGCCGCCGGATGATAGGCGTACCTACTCCTATCATGAGTGCACTCCCTCCGGAGGGATGCCGGCGGGGTACAGGATATTACCCCTCCCTTCCCTCCTTACCTTTCTCTCTCTGTCTATTATGGTGCCGGTCCCTTGCCGCCTCTACTGCCGGCGACAACCGCCACTACGTCAGGTGACCTCTATTCATAAGATACCTCCCCTCTAAGACGTCAGCCTACCGCTTGCCGGAGGCTGCCGCCTTCCGTTGACATACCGCCGACGTCCCACCCCATATATTTCCCCAAGGATTACCTGGCAACAGCAGGACGACTGCCGGAGGCTGCCGCCACCCCCCCCCCCCCTTACCTGCCGACATTGATTGTCGGCATTCTAGGTATCCGCCCTATATATATATAAATCTTATGAGTTGAACTGAGGTTCACCATGTCGTCAGCCGCCGGCTGCCGGGGCCCACAGCCCCTGCCAGCGATCCGTCGCTGTGCCGGCGGTCGCCTCAGTGGTGTTATCCATCTCGGTTGCTCAGTGTGTCCTCCTTGATGTTTTCACCCAGCAGGACCGGTCTCCGGCGTGCCGTCGGTCTGCCGGCGCCCCCTAATGAGGCGCTAAGGGACATGAACCCCTTCCTCGGCTGCCGGCACCTTCCAGTCAATCTGATGCAGCCAGATAGCCTGGCCACCTCCATATAGGTATTGTTATACCATCTGATATAGTGGCTATGCTGTATGGTTGAACATTACAACATTTCCAGCATACTCTGTGCATCTCAATGCAGTCTCTTGCCGGAACCTACATATATTACTAAGGGGTTTATCCTATTTTCCCCTCTCCCTCACTAGGCTCTGAGCGGTCTCAGATCCTTTTACACTCTGCGGACAATTCCTCTATTAAGGAGGCCTAGCTTGGCTCATCCATACGGATTTTCCCTCCTTTGGAACCCTTGGGTCCTAAGGAATTGTCTACAGATAAGATTACAGTAACCGGCTGGGCGGGATTCACAAGTATGTGTCTACCTACTTCCCTTCCTGCTCATCTATCCTGAGCATATAATTAATATGCTATTTTACAGATTAAGTTATTCTTAAGTCTAGGGTAATGTAAGTCATTCTTATGCCTTCCATGTACTCATGATCTCTTTCTTTTACAGTAGGAGTATATGAAGTGTGAGAGCAACTTCTGTGGAGTTAAACGCCCGGACTTCTACGGGCACAAGGTGTGCCGGACCCATGCCCCCTGCGTCGCCAAGAGGGGTGATCTTAAATACTGGGATCCGCAGAACTGTTCAGTCTGCAAGAGTCTCATCGATGACGCGTTCAATAAACCTCCTACCACGGAGGTAAGGGACACTGCTAGAGAGAAGCTGCGCAAATGGGTGCGAGGCTTCCAAAAGAACGCCTCTGGGCCTTATCTTCCAAATGAAGATATGAGGGCCTTGCTTTTCCCGAAAGCATCCAAGGACTCTGTGATCCCTCAAGACCAGATTCCCACCGTCCAACTGGTGGTCGAACCTGACATCCTCATGGCACAGTCAATGCATAAGTGCCACATCGATTCCGACGAAGTGGAACGTATGTCGGAGGTGTCAGAAGGTACGGAGAAGACCCTCATGGGGGAAGAGCTCGACTATGAGGAAGATCAGGTGGAATACCCTGATTCAGAGAACGAGGTCGCTCCAGCTCCCCCAGTGGCATCCGAGGTACCTGTTTCTTCGACTTCCGCCACCCCGGATCCACTTCCATCGGTCACTCAAGAGGTCTTCAGGATGTTAGAAGCCCTCATGGACAAGAAGCTGAGAGAGACTCAGGAGCATTTCCGGACGACTCTCGTCGGCTTCAAACAACCGAAAAAGATTTCGGTTAAGGACCTCCCCCACTGCTCAGAAGCTAACCCTTGGAGATACGCCGAGCACATGCCAATCACAACTGGCAAAATATTCATTAGTGAAAGGGTCGGCTCTATTCTCCTGGAAGAAGTGGAGTTCTTCTGGAACTTCGAGGCTTATCTGGACTGTTACGTCCGACTCAGGTCCGAACCAGCCTCAAAAGAAGAGACCGAACCTAAGGAGGTGATAGTGTTCAATCTTGCAAAGGCCCAAGCTATGCTGGCTCACGCAGTGAAGAGTCGGGGTTTCACCAACTCCAAGATGCCAGCATTGAGCAAAAAACATCCAACCTTTGTTGCTCCAGCTACTGTGACCCTCCTCTTCGTTGAAAAGGCCTTTCAAGCGGTCATGAAGGCTGTGGAGGAAGGGAAACTTTGCCCTGCACTGGAGGAGTGCAGACCCTTCTCCCTCACTCTTCCCCCCGATGACAGGTACTGGAAAGACATCCAGCTTACCTTTACGGTCGGGAAACTAGAACCTGATGTGGCCAGTCGTCAGTTCAACGAGGACCTCCCACGACTGAACGATCATCTCCTTCGTAGGGAACAGGATACCAAGGAGAGACTCGCTGCTTCGCTGTCACATCAGGTACAGCTAGAAGTCATGGCCGGGGACACCAGAATCCCAGACTTTTACATGGTCCTTGCAAAGTCACACCTTGCGACTGTGACCAAGGATTTGTACAGCTTCGCTAGGGCTCGCAGAGCCTGTAGAGAATTCGTGTTTGCCAATGCAACGGTGAAACACGAACCCCGGAGACTGATTTCCTCCAACATCTGGGGCAAACATCTCTTCCCATCCACCTTGGTGAAAGAGATAGTGGACAAAGCCGCCAAGGAGAATCGGAACCTTCTCCACAAGTGGGGCATGTCTCAAAAGAGGAAGTCCTCTCAGGACGATGGCCCTCAGCCTAAGAGGAAATCCTCGAAGCCTAGGCCCCAGCAACGTCAACCAAGACTTCAATTTCCGGGTCCTGCTACTCCCCAAGTGGCCGCACAGCCACAGCAGACCTTCCAACTGGTCCCCCAACCGGTGGTGTCGCAGTCACCGGTCTTCACCCCTGCCTATGAGCAGCATTCCACTATCTTTCGTCCCAGAGGTAGAGGCTCAGGCAGAGGCTCCGGCAGAGATTCTTCTCGCCGTCCCTCCAGAGGCAGAGGAGGAAGGGGAGCTAGCGGCCGAGGTGGCAAACCCTCGGGACACCAGAAGCAATGAAGTGCTTCCGGTGGGAGGAAGACTTCGCCAATTCCAGGATCGTTGGACCTACGATCCTTGGGCACACAGCATCGTCAAGAAAGGACTGGGCTGGAGCTGGACTCAACCACCCCATCCTTCCAGCAATTCTTCCAACAGTCAACCCCCTCCTGGAAGAATATGTCCTGAAGCTCTTGAACAAGAAGGTGATCAAGAGGGTAAAGTCAACCAGGTTCCAAGGGAGACTCTTTTGTGTTCCCAAGAAAGACTCAGACAAACTCAGAGTCATTCTAGACTTGTCCCCTCTCAACAAGTTCATTGCGAACAACAAATTCAAGATGCTGACTCTGCAACAAATAAGGACCCTTCTGCCTCACAGGGCCTACACGGTCTCCATAGACCTGGCGGATGCCTACTGGCACATTCCAATGAATCACTACGCTTCCTCCTACCTAGGATTTCGACTCCAAAGGAAAAGTTACGCCTTCAGGGCCATGCCCTTTGGGCTCAACGTGGCTCCACGAATCTTCACCAAGCTGGCAGACGCAATCGTCCAACAGCTACGTCTTCCGGGCGTCCAAGTGATGGCCTACTTAGACGACTGGCTAGTCTGGTCGACATCGCCCGAAGATTGTCTGAGAGCCTGCAACAAAGTCACCCAGTTCCTAGAGCATCTGGGTTTCAAGATAAACGACAAGAAATCTCGCCTCACTCCAGCTCAGAAGTTCCAATGGTTGGGAATCCATTGGGACCTTCAGTCACACCGCCTTTCCATTCCACCGAAGAAAAGGAAGGAAATAGCAGGGTCTGTCAGAAGGCTTCTAAAATCCAAACGGATCTCAAGACGCCAACAGGAACAAGTTCTCGGCTCTCTAAAGTTCGCCTCAGTGACAAACCCAGTGCTTCGCGCACAGCTAAAGGATGCCGCGGGAGTCTGGAGACGATTCGCATCCATCGCTCGAAGAGACCTCAGGAGACGGCTTCCAAACAGACTTCGCTCACTTCTAAATCCGTGGTCGGAAGCAAAGGCCCTGAAAAGGTCCATTCCTCTTCAACACCCGCCTCCATCGATCAACATCCACACGGACGCTTCACTGGAGGGTTGGGGAGGTCACTCCCACCAACAGCAGGTTCAAGGAACATGGTCTCCCCTATTCAAGATGTTTCACATCAACATCTTGGAGGCGATGGTGGTTCTTCTCACCCTGAAGAAACTCTCCCCGCCTCCCTCGATCCACATCTGTCTGACCTTGGACAACTCGGTGGTAGTCAGATGTCTCAATCGTCAGGGTTCGAGATCGCCCCAGATAAATCAGGTGCTTCTACCTATCTTCTGTTTGGCAGACAGGAAGAAATGGCACCTGTCTGCAGTTCACATACAAGGATTCCTCAAAGTGACAGCGGACGCTCTATCAAGGACAAGCCCAATAGAGTCGGAATGGTCTCTAGACGCAAGATCATTCTCCTTCATCTCTCGCCAAGTCCCGGAACTTCATATCGATCTCTTCGCGACGAGCGACAACAATCAACTTCCTCGATATGTGGGCCCGTACGAGGACCCCAAGGCAGAAGCGGTGGACGCCATGTCCCTGGATTGGAACAGATGGTCCAAGATCTACTGTTCCCTCCACCCAACCTTCTGCTGAAAGTCCTATCCAAACTGAGAACCTTCAAAGGGACAGCGGCCCTAGTGGCTCCCAAGTGGCCCCGGAGCAATTAGTATCCCCTGGTCCTGGAGCTGCAGCCCACGCTGATCCCCCTACCGGGCCCAGTCCTCTCTCAACAAGTACAGAAGTCGACTGTCTTCGCTTCATCACTGAAAGTCAGGGACCTTCATCTCATGATTTTCTCTCCTTAGCCGTAAAGAAAAGGTTTGGGATCTCGTAGAAAAGCTTAGACTTCCTCGAGGAGTACAAGACAGAGTCTACCAGAAGGCAGTACGAATCTTCCTGGAAAATGTGGGTTTCCTTCGTCAAGGCAAAAAATCCTACGGAGATCACCATTGATTTTTGCATGTCCTTCTTCATTCACCTTCATGGACAAGGCTTAGCGGCCAACACGATTTCCACTTGTAAATCGGCCTTGACTAGACCACTCCTATACGCCTTCCAGATTGATCTGTCCAGTGACATCTTCAATAAACTGCCAAAGGCATGCGCTCGTCTACGCCCAGCACCTCCATCAAAACCTATCTCCTGGTCCCTGGACAAGGTGCTCCATTTTGCTTCTAGCCTGGACAACGATTCGTGCCCTCTGAAAGACCTGACTCAAAAAGTTATCTTCCTTTTTGCTCTCGCCTCGGGAGCCCGAGTCAGTGAAATAGTGGCATTATCAAGAGAAGAGGGTCATATCCTATTCACCGATAAGGGAGATCTTACCCTCTTTCCCGACCCAACGTTTCTCGCCAATGCCCAGTGGAGAGTCTTAAGGTCTATCTTCGAAGAACTTCAGACTTCGGTGGAGGACAACTCTTCAAAGGAGAAACCTTGGGTAGTGACCTGTCACTGAAACAACTAAGAGCGAAAATCACCTACTGTACTTCATTCGCAGAGCGGATCCTGAGAGTACACCCGCTGGTCATGATCCTAGGAAAGTCGCCTCTTCTCTGAATTTTTTCCAGAGTATGGATTTCGAAAGCCTCAAGAGCTTTACAGACTGGAAATCATCGCGCGTGTTCTTCAAGCACTACGCAAAACAGGTGCACGAAGTGAAACATTTCGTGGTAGCTGCAGGTAGTGTAATGAAACCTGCTGCTTAAATCTGCATAGAACAGCGAGTTATTTGGGACTCTAACTCTACGGGTGCCTGTGTTGACCCTATCATGATACATAGTGATTTAATGGACACTTAGTGTTTCTAATAGACTGTTCTTTATCAAGGTGAAATGTCATAGAAATTTTACACGTGTGCCACATGCTCTCGAGCATGGAGTGTTTTTTGGACTATAAAAGACTGGCGTTCCCCTGGGAACTTGTGTTTCTAAAAAGCAAAATTTTCTTTTCAGACTCAAGATCACCGTCTCTTCATTTTCTATGTACATTATTCATTATTATTGTAAATAAATTCTATAATCACTATTCTAATTACTTCTATAATGACTTTCAATCTTAAAAATAAAATGTCTATTTTATTTACCATGTGCGTCTCCTTTCGCTCCTATTCCTTATTAAGAAACATACGATTGTTATAGTTTTATTTACCCCTTTCCTATCTGATTACAAAAATAATATAAGTATTTATATTATATACTCACCTATGTCTTGATAATATTCCTACTTGAATATTAACCTTTGATCTGTCTCCGAGACCAGCATGATCTCTCCACCAGGTGAGTAGTTCTTCACCGATCACTTCGAGATATTCCTCTTGTCCACCAGGACTTCCCTGCCAGGGGGGCAGGAAGCCAGTTCATCGTAGAATCTCTGGTAAGGACAATTACTAAAATTATCATAGTCTTTACGGTCTCCAGACCATAGGAATATTGCTCGAAGCCCTTGGCACTTGGATTAAGGGAAAAAAAACCACGATACATTAATTCTCTGGTACACTTCCATCAGGACGACATGGCTTGAGCCCAAAAAACAGATTTTGAGCGAAGCGAAAAATCTATTTTTGGGTGAGATAGCCATGTCGTCCTGATGGACCCTCCCGTCTATTCTACTGTATCGCGGAGATTGGTAGGAGCTGAGATCAGGATGAAGACGGACGTGACGTCATTTAACAATGGCGCCAGTTTGTTTACATCTCGAGTACCAAAAGTAGCCACGAATGAGAGTAACTTTGGAATGGCTCCTCAGTTACTCAGCCTCCTTCCCATATCGAAGCGTTAACTCTATATGGGGTGCAGATAGCTATGTGGCGTGTTAATACATGCGTCCCCTGCTGATATACGATATACTAGAGGGAAACCTTTAGGGTACTCGCACCAGAAGTTAGAATTCTGTGATAACCTTTAGTTTAATTCTCTGGGAATATCCACTGTAGTTAAATATACCCTAGGAAGCTACTGAAGGAACCTTCCATCAGGACGACATGGCTATCTCACCCAAAAATGACAAATTCGGAGATAATTTGTATTTTTCCTAACCATACAAACCTTAGCTATTTACATAGGGTTTACTTTCGGCATAGCTGAAATTGACGAGCCATTAGATTTTAACGAGGGTTTACTACCCCCCGCGCTAGTTAGCAGGGGTAGGGGGAGGGGTAGCTTGCTACCCCTCCCCCCCTTCACACACCGGTGAAATGTCTCACTTCACTTAGAGGTAGGACTTGACTTGGGGGACAGGGCTGGCGGGCAAATATGTGTAAATAGCTAAGGTTTGTATTGTTAGGAAAAATACAAATTATCTCCGAATTTGTCATTTGTTCCGTAACCGAAATACAGTACAAACCACGCTATTTACATAGGATGACTTACCCCTTAGGAAGGGTGGAAAGTCCCCAGCCATACTGGCTTTGGCTTACCCGGGGACTCAGAATCCGAGTGAGTCGCACTCAAGAAAAGGAGTCCCTACACCTCACAAGTTCCTTGCTCCGCAAGAAAACGTGTGGCCTACATAAGCTTGTGTGTGAAGGAAGAAAGTGTGACCAGTCCTAGGCAGTTGACCTGGAGTTCTAGAAGGAACTCTGGGTTAGGACGTTCCCAATACCACCTCGTCAGGGTATGGGGGACGCGACAGTATTGTCTCAATACTTGGAACACAAGGAAGCATGGTTTACCTGCAGAGGTTTAAGGTCAGCTATGCAGAGACCAGGATGCTGCTTCCCCAGTAGAGGGGACAATGAAGAAAGAAGTAAGGACCAGACATACTTCTTCTGTTCATGCAGTCTAAAACCTGGTAACAATGCCCTCAACCTTCTGCTACCTGTCCAAAAAGGAGCCTGGGGTTAGACCAGCTGTTGTGTAGCCACCACAGAGCGATAGAAACGTATCGATACCCCTGTGGGTCACGTCCTGCAGGAAGTGGGCTGCGAAGGTCACTAGACGCTTCCAGACTCCAGCTTGTAGCACCTGCGTCACACAGTAGTCCTTCTTGAAGGCGAGGGACGTGGCGATGTATCCGACATCGTGCTGTAGGGCGACGTGATGGGGGAGGGTCTGGATTGGATTCAGGTCGAGATGAATGCCCTTGAGTCCGAGCTGAAAAGGCATACTGGTGACTCTCCCCTGCATCCTTCCTGTGCCCCTAAACCGGGATTGCACGTGAGGACAAACTGCAGCTGTTCTCAAAGATAACCCCTCGGTTCCTTTACTGGCAAGAAGGAGGTCTGGGTCATCTGATACAGAACGGAGACTCGAAATCTTGAAGGAGTCGAACCGAAGATCCGGGACTCCAAGATTCTGAGTCTAGAAAACAACTCAGGAGCGAACCTGAATGTTACCTCTCCCTATCCTCTTGAAAGGGCGAAGTCGTACGAGACCATGAAGATTGCTTACACACTGGCCGAGGCCAGAGCAAGCAGGAGCACCATCCTCCAAGACGGACGACGATCAGAGGCTGACGTAATGGTTCGTAAGATGATCTCTTAAGGGACTTAAGAGTCCGAACCATGCTCCATGGAGGAGGTCTCACTCCGACTGGGGGCAGGTACGTTCGTAGCTTCGCATGAGTCGAAGAAAGATCCAGCGGGAAGGAAAAAGTCTATTCCTTTCAGCCTGAAGGCCAGGGAAAGGCTGAGCGATAGGCTTCACTGCCGAGAGCGGAAACGAGTTTCCACCCGCCGATAAGCAATAACTCCGTTATTGCTGGAGTTGAGGCCTCAAGGGAAGAGGTACCTCTCCCACGACACCAACCACAGAAGACTCTTAACTTTGCCTGGTAGACCCCTGCGGATGACTATCGCAGGTGACGCGACCTCCGCTCCGCGACTGTTGCGGGTTGTCTCTTCGTGAGGCGGCGGCGTAGTGTCTCCAGGCGTGAAGCCGAAGCGATGCTACTGCTTGTGAAAGATGTAGTGTGGTTGTTTGAGTAGCCTGTGTCGTGGAAGAAGCTCTCCCGGGAGTTCCGTCAGGGGATGCAGAAGGTCCGGAAACCGTTCTGCGTATAGTCACAGCGGAGCTCTCAGGGCCATCGAAAGGTTGACAGACCTGGTCTCGTTGAGACCCCTTCTCAACAGACAACAATGGTGGGAAGACGTAGGCATTGATGCTGTCCCACCGTCACCGGAAAGCATCTTGCCAAAGAGTCTTGGGGTCTGAGACTGGGGTGAAGTACAGCGGCAGCTTGAAGTTCCAGGCTGTCGTGATCAGATCCCCCAGGCCAGGACTTGCTGGTTACTAGAGGCCAAAGACCCCCAGGTACTCTCTGTCTGTGAAGCTCTGCTCAGATTATCGGAGAGAACATTACTTTGCCCGGAATGAGCGAGCCGATAGTGGTATTGAGTGGACTTCGGATCATCTCAGTATCTCTACTGCAAGATGCGAAAGTATGAAAATGTACCTCCCTGCTAGTTGGAATACGCCAGTACCATGGAGTTGTCGCGCACGGAGCGACTCCACAGGATCTGTAGGATCTGTAGAAGGGCCAGACTACAGCCTCTAAGCCTACCTGAATGAGGAGGAGGTACCCTTCAGGTCCTGACCATAGGCCTGAACCGGAACATGCCCCCCCCCCCCCCCCCCTTTTCTTTGACGAGTCCGAGAACAGCATCAAAAGCAGGGAAAGGACGAGAATATCCACTCCCATGCAAGAGGTTCCATAGGTCAACCCCCATTGCAGGTCTAATCGTTCTGCTGGTCCCATAGGGGCCAGAAAGTCCAGTTAATCGTTGCTTTGATTCCACCTGAACTTGGGCCACCTAACAGGGAACTTATCCTGAGGCGACCGTTCGGGACTCAGACGTGTCAATGAGGAAAGGAGACCCAGGAAACGTTCCAAGATAGGGCTGAAAGCTCTCCTTGACTGAGAAAAGGTTCTGCGACTCTCCTCAGCCTTGCCACAGTCAACTGAAGGGAAGGCTCGGAGAAGGAGTCAATATCATGGCTAGATATTCCAGATGTTGAGGCAGAAGTAGAGAAGGCTCCTAGCGAATTACCATGATCCCTCACTCTTGGTAAAGTCCCGGAAGCTTGTCCCGGTGTTGAAGAAGGTCGAACCCGAGACTACCGGAGTTGGCCAGACCTCCAAAAAGCGAAGGAGGTGGATACCTGCTCCTGAGTGGCCATGAGGAAAGCAGGGAGAGTTCTCTGGTGAAAACCTGCGATGCTGCGGCGGGATCGCCACACAGCATCTTAAGCAGGTACATCTGTAGTCTAGGCTGAATTCCAAGTGCTTCCTGGAAGATGGATGGAATGGGACCTGGAAGATGGATGGAATGGGACCTGGAATTACTCGTCCTTCCGATCCAGGGCATAAGGAGTCTTGCGGTCTCGTTACCAGTCTGATCGACTCTGCTGTTCCACGCTGGACGAAGTTTGTTCGACAAACTTGATCAGAGCTGAGAGGTCGACGACGGAACTCCCGTCTCAGATGCTTTCCTACAAGAAAGGATCGACTGAAGAAGCCGGGGGGGAAAGCCGTCGACGACCCTATGGAGGACCTTCTCCTAAAGCATGGCTCCTTCTGCCCAACGGGCAAACCTCTTGCCGACCCCATGGCATAGAGGCTCAGCGACACTGGATTCGCTGACAGTGGAGGAGAGATGTTAAGAGTGAGGCGCGATATCCTTGGCTGATCACGGAGATCGTGCAGGAATCGGCATCGGGAAGCTGTTATCCGGACAAGTAACCTTAGGCATCCTCCCAGCGTGAGACCTGCAAGGGGGGTTGCCAATCCAAGAGTTTGTGAACTCTGCCGCTCCCTCTAGGATTATGCCTCCCCGGGAGAACTTCCCGTCCTACCTGTTCCTGACAGGAGGGGACTGCTATTGTACACCTTGTCTTAGCTGCCGTAGCCGGTTCCGATAACCTAGGCTGACGAGGCTGAATGAAGAGGCGTCGGAGGCTTGCAGGGTCTGGAAGTAAGCGCCTTGGAGGAGTGAAAACGGGATTCAACTTCCTCCGCACAACAGCTGTCCATTTCTCTGTCTTTGGGCTCAAACAAGCTCTTTCCAAGGATGGAAGAATGTCTGAGCTTGTCGACATCCACGGATGGGACTCCCAAGAGGAAGCCCTCGGTCACTGCGTCTAGATGCTCCAACATCGAGTTTGCCCGCAAGTTCGAAACTTGGCGACGGAACGCAAAGGTGCTTGAGCCCGAGAGAAGGAAAGTACCCCTGATCTTCCTGGAGCTTCCTTGTACAAAACCTCGGGTCGCAACCGGGGAGGGAAAGGCCTGGTAAGCCCCTTCCACGAAATGGTGAAGAGGAAGGGCTAAACCAGTCACCCCCTGCCCGACGGAGAAATCTCGTAAGAAAAACTCCCTGGCAAGACCTTTCCAGGGAATGGTGAGGAGGAAGGGCTAAACCAGGTTCTGGAAAGAAGAATGTTGCTCAGACCTCCCTGAACATTCTTCCTGCTCTTGCACGTGCCATGCTCTGCGTTTACAAGGTGAAGACCGTGTTCTGGAAATAAGCGCTCCAGAAGACTCGCCAGGTTGCCCGTGTTGCGAAACCGCGACGGGAATCGCGGTCGCAATCGCCCTGGAGCTCGCGCGATGGTAAATCAATGGTTCGCGCGAGGGCGAACATGGAAGCGCCCGTGCACAGGCACGCAGGCGCGTGGGCGTGTACACGAAAGTGCACGAGGGAGCGCAGAAGGAGGGCGAGCGTGGTTGGCCCGTAGGCAAGCGATGGCGCGTTGGCGAGCGTTGGCGAGCGTTGGCGAGCGATGGCGCGTTGGCGAGCGTTGGCGAGCGATGGCGCGTTGGCGAGCGATGGCGCGCAGGCGAAGAATCGCGCGGGCGCGTAGGAGATCGCTGACACGCAAGAGACTAGAGAAGGTTGACGGCGAGAAGGCGACAGGAAAACTTCTTGCCTGCGCCCAGGTCTGATAGATCGTGGGTGAGAGGGCAAACGTTAGCGCGCATCGCGCTAATCAGAAGGCGAGCAGGTGCATCAGGAAGGGGAGCGCAGATGCGTGCTGTCAAGCAGGCGATCCTGGGTGTTCAGGAAAACCGTTGGCGCCCATTGGCGCGTAGCAGGAAAGGGCGCGCAGATGTGCTCTGGCGAACTGAAGAGAGCTGGCGCACAGATGGACAGAAGTACAGTGATGCCTCAGGATACGAAATTAATCCGTTCAGGATGCGGTTTCGTATCCTGATATTTTCGTATCCTGAGTCTTGTTTTACATGTAAATAGCCTAATCCGTTCCAAGCCTTATAAAAAGTCACCCTTTCTTTCATAAACACGCTAAACTGTAGTAATAAACATGCAATGTAGCCATTTCTATCATTCAATAATTAACACAACCGTTAAAAACAGCCTAATCCATTCCAGAAACCACTATGAGATTATTCAATAATATAGTTATAGCCAAGTTATCCCCCCAAGCCCAAAGAAAACGGTCCGTTTTCTTTACTACTGTATAAAAGTTACGGTACTGTATGTACGTAAAGCATTTAGATCAGTGAAGGTGTATTGTTACCTGTACGTACACCTAAATTGATGATTGATACCTGTATACTCTGAAAAAAAAGGTTACAGTTAATTAGTGTAACAAAAAAGTTGAAACTTACCTTTTGATTGAGACGATGTCCGATAGCGAAGTCGCGGTAGAGGAGGATGGCATAAGGCAGAAAACGTAACAAGTGACAGACTACGTACAGTAATTTACACACTTAACACATTAACACTTGAACTTTACGAAATAAAAAAAATGGAAGAAATAATTAACACTTAACATTACGTATGGAAAACTATAAAATGAAAGAAAAAATTACTTTAACACTTAACGGTAACATAAAACTTAAAATTGATTTTTTTTTTTTGCTCTTTTATAACTTTACGTTTTTCTTATTTTCTAAATCTCTTCTACTTCTTCATCACTTTCTTTTTTTCTGTTTCTTTTCTTTACTTTCACCTTCTAATTCTTCATCCCTTCCTCTTTTCTGTTTCTTTTCTTCACTTTCACCTTCGTCTTGGCCTACTAATACCGCTGGCCTCTTTAATAAGAAACTATCCATTGAAGCTTGTTTCTGCCTACTTTTCAACACATTTCTAAAAGGCATTAGGCAAACGTAATATAATACACTACGTAACAAGTGACAGACTACGTACAGTAATTTACACACTTAACACATTAACACTTAAACTTTACGAAATAGAAAAATGGAAGAAATAATTAACACTTAACATTACGTATGGAAAACTATAAAATGAAAGAAAAAATTACTTTAACACTTAACGGTAACATAAAACTTAAAATTGATTTTTTTTTTTTTTTTTGCTCTTTTATAACTTTACGTTTTTCTTATTTTCTAAATCTCTTCTACTTCTTCATCACTTTCTTTTTTCTGTTTCTTTTCTTTACTTTCACCTTCTAATTCTTCATCCCTTCCTCTTTTCTGTTTCTTTTCTTCACTTTCACCTTCGTCTTGGCCTACTAATACCGCTGGCCTCTTTAATAAGAAACTATCCATTGAAGCTTGTTTCTGCCTACTTTTCAACACATTTCTAAAATGCGTTAGGCAAACGTAATATAATACACTACGTTATGTTATTTACAGTCTATGTATAGTAAACACTAATACAGTACAGTGCACAGTAACGAATGTTTATTAACGATAACACGTGGCGTATGAATGTACTGTATATTAACACTAAGTCAAACAAGCGAAAGCAAACAATGTCTGTTAACGATACCGCGGTCGGAACGAAAAGAGAGAGAGAGAGATGAACGCCCGTGCGTAGGCAAGCTGGGATAGTTGCCGACCAATAGGAAAGCAGGATATTATGGCGTCAGCTAGCGTCTGAGTAGGGAGATAACCAATGGGTGAGCGGGAGGCTGTAAGTGAGTCTACCCAAGTTCAAAGTCAGGCGGCGCGCGCTTTTTAAAATTACTCTCGGCGAAGAGTTGGGATCTCGTAAGGTTTTCGTATCCTGAAATTTTATCCGTATCCTGGGGCATAAAAATCTTCGAATCACTTTTCGCATCCTGAATTTTTCGTAAGCAGAAACTTTCGTATCCAGAGGTATCACTGTACAGGTGAGCGCTGGCGAGCAGGAAGAAGATCTACGGCGAGACTCAGCTACCGGAGATCGTGGTCCACAGCAGGCGAGCGCTAGAGCGCTACTGCATGCGGGAGCGCAGGAGATCATGGGCGCGCAGGAAAAAAAATAACCTGGCACTTAAGGGACTTACCCACACTGTGGAATAAGCCCCTTAGACCTGAAGGTACCGGTGCCCGTTGTAAACGGGGTGTGTTGGCGCCCACTGCGCATCTGCGTCCAGGAACGGAGGTGAAGACTAGAAGGTCTGGCAGGAGTAGCAGCTGCAACGGTCGGTACTCGTCGAGGAGGGTCCTCTGCGCAGAACGTCAAACAAAGATGAAGACGACCTCGGACAGGTGCAACACCCTCCGACCTCCAAAGAGGAGTCTCTGAACGTGACCGACCCTGAGGGGAAGAGTCACTTGCAGGAGAGACCGTAGGCATCACCTGTCCCCAAAGGGAAACTGAGCCCTCAGCAACAACAGCAACAACAGCAGGAGGAGTCCTCCGAAGAGGAGTCTCTGTGGTGAACTCCCCCCCAGGGCAGAAGCACTCGCAGGAGAGACCGTAGGCTCAACTGCCCCCCGAAGAGGACAGAGGCTTCAGCAACAACAGCAGACGGAGGCCTCCGAAGAGGTGTCTCTGTGGTGCACTCCCCCTCGGGGGAGAAGCACTCGCGGGAGAGACCGTAGGGCTCAGCTGCCCCCCGAAGGGGATTGAGCCTTCAGCAACAACAGCAGACGGAGTCCTCCGAAGAGGAGTCTCTGTGGTGAACTCCCCCCCGGGGGAGAAGCACTCGCAGGAGAGACCGTAGGGCTCGGAAGCCACCCGAAGGGAACTGAGCCTTCAGCAACCTCAGAAACATCAGCAACAACAGCAGAAGAGTCCTCCGAAGAGGAGTCTCTATGAGTGTCCTCCCTCGCGAACGAAAGAATGAATGAATGAATGAATGATTTAAAGTTTTCAGGCATCCTGACATCTAAGGTCATTGACGCCGGTAACATTTAATTTATATATACAAAAGTAAAAAATGAAATAAAATAAAAAATTAAAGAGTATTCAATTAAAATCATAAAAATTGAATGTCATAAAAGTTAAATATTTTTCAGAAGACCTGCTTCTGAAAGAAATCTAAAAATGCCACTTGCATGGTAGGACACATCATTTCCAAGAATCTTGGCAAGGATGAACCTGCCACCCTCACCTTGAGCCTCAAACAAATATCTATTCCGCAAGATGTTATAATTGGGGCATTCGGTCAACAAATGCCTTACTGTTAGAGGTACTACACAGTTGTCACAATACGGTTGCTGTTGGCCCTTCAGCAGAAACTCATGTGTCAACCGAGTGTGACCAATACGGAGACGACAAAGAGACGTCTCCCATTTTCGGGGCATCATATTATACCTCCAAGGAGATATGTCATTTGTTACTTCCCTCATTTTATTGCCATCTTGACTATCCCATTGCTGTTGCCATTTATTGCAAACCAATTTCTACGAAAGAGGAACACTTCGTAGAAGAGACGGGTCAGCCGGTGACCTAAAAAGAGCAATCCTCCGAAGAGGGGCTCCTGCAGTTGCTCAGCCCCTTGAGCATAACTGCAGGTGCGACCGCTCAGCACCAAGAGCATAGTCGCATGAATTCCATGGTCCGAGCTTGCAACCGCTCAGCCCCTTGAGCAAGGTTACAAAAGCGGTCGCTCAGCACCAAGAGCATAACCGCCGGAGGACCAGGAATAAAATAGAGGGAAGAGGAGTTCCCCCCGAAGGGAAAAAACTCAAGCCTGGACGGGAAAACTTCCCTCGGAAGGGAAGTTACCCACCCAAAGAGGCGAGCCTCCAGAGTGTTCTAAAATGAACTGGAGAGCTGTCAGTCATCACGGGAGCACTTCCAGGAGAAGGAGACACACCCCTGACAAAGATCTATAGGGGAGGCAGCAACAGCAGACTCCCCAGGCCCCAACAAGACAGCTCGCTTCGTTGTCACATTACACAAACGAAACTAGATCGTTAACTGTGAAAAATATACAACAAAAGTCATTAGTTAACATTCATTCCCCCGGGAAGACTCCGAAGAGGAATCCCGAGGGAAAAGAACACAAGAATTACACAACACGCACATGCCCTCAAAACCACATACACTCATGGAAGGAGAGCTGTAACAAACACAGAATTATAACAATTATAATTATGTAATTATGTAATTTAAATATGAATGTTCACTAAATAAAGAACGAAAACCCCGAAATGAATCGTTCTACAAAAAGCTGAAAAGTCATCAAATATAATTAGATTCATAAACTAATTGAGACAAAATGTACGGCGTAGCAACCCCAACCACACGGGGAGGAATGAATGAATGATTTAAAGTTTTCAGGCATCCTGACATCTCCACGGGGAGGAAGCTACCCAGACGTAGTAAAGGTAAAACGTAGTAAAGGGTGAACGACCTCAAGAGAGAGAGAGAGAGACCGTAGTCAAACTCGATCGCGACCCATGAAATTACTCCGTGGTGGCCTAACTGCCGAGGGCTCCACGGAGATATCGTACACTACACACACAAGCACGAACTCTGAAAAGGAAACTTACTGATTTCTATACTCAAATATATACATAAACACGAAATGTTATTTTCATTAGTAAAATAAATTTTTTAATATACTTACCCGATGATCATGTAGCTGTCAACTCTGTTGCCCGACAGAAATCTACGGTCGGGATACGCCAGCGATCGCTATACAGGTGGGGGTGTACACAACAGCGCCATCTGTGGTCAGGTACTCCAGTACTTCTTGTCAACACCACCTCAATTTTTTCCTCGGTCCACTGGTTCTCCATGGGGAGGAAGGGTGGGTCAATTAAATCATGATCATCGGGTAAGTATATTCAAAAATTTATTTTACTAATGAAAATAACATTTTTCAATATTAATCTTACCCGATGATCATGTAGCTGATTCACACCCAGGGTGGTGGGTGGAGACCAGCATACATGTTAACAAAGAAGCTAAGTATCCCGTATTTTATTTTATTAGTTATTCAAAAATAACATAAAATAAATAAGTACCTGGTAAGGAAGACGACTTGAACCATTACTCTGCCTTTATTAAGTACGTCTTCCTTACTGAGCGTAGCGGTCCTCTTAGGATGCTGAACGACTCTTAGGTGCTGAAGTATAAAGGGCTGCAACCCATACTAAAGGACCTCATCACAACCTTTAACCTCGGCGTTTCTCAAGAAAGAATTGACCACCCGCCAAATCAACAAGGATGTGGAAGGCTTCTTAGCCGACCGTACAACCCATAAAAAGTATTCAAGAGAAAGGTTAAAAAGGTTATGGGATTATGGGAATGTAGTGGCTGAGCCCCCGCCTACTACTGCATTCGTTGCTACGAATGGTCCCAGGGTGTAGCAGTTCTCGTAAAGAGACTGGACATCTTTGAGATAGAATGATGCGAACACTGACTTGCTTCTCCAATAGGTTGCATCCATAACACTCTGCAGAGAACGGTTCTGTTTGAAGGCCACTGAAGTAGCCACAGCTCTCACTTCATGTGTCCTTACCTTCAGCAAAGCAAGGTCTTCTTCCTTCAGATGAGAATGTGCTTCCCTAATCAGAAGCCTGAATTAGTAAGAAACTGAGTTCTTAGACCTTGGAAGAGAAGGCTTCTTGATAGCACACCATAAGGCTTCTGATTGTCCTCGTAAAGGTTATGACCTTTTTAGATAGTACCTAAGAGCTCTAACTGGGCAAAGTACTCTCTCCAGTTCGTTCCCCACCAAGTTGGACAGGCTTGGGATCTCGAACGACTTAGGCCAAGGACGTGAAGGAAGCTCGTTTTAGCAAAAAACCGAGCTGCAAGGAACATGTAGCCGTTTCAGATGTGAAAACTATGTTCCTGCTGAAGGCGTGGATCTCACTTACTCTTTTAGCTGTTGTCAAGCACACGAGGAAAAGAGTTTTTAATGTGAGGTCCTTAAAAGAGGCTGATTGGAGAGGTTCAAATCTTGATGACATAAGGAACCTTAGGACCACGTCTAGATTCCAGCCTGGAGGGACAACCGACGTTCCTTTGAGGTCTCAAAAGACCTAAGGAGGTCCTGTAGATCTTTGTTGGTGGAAAGATCCAAGCCTCTGTGGCGGAAAACCGCTGCCAACATACTTCTGTAACCCTTGATCGTAGGAGCTGAAAGGGACCTTACGTTCCTTAGATGTAACAGGAAGTCAGCAATCTGGGTTACAGGGGTACTGGTTGAGGAAACTGCATTGGCCTAGTACCAGCTTCGGAAGACTTCCCCTTTAGACTGATAGACTCTGAGAGTGGATGTCCTCCTTGCTCTGGCAATCGCTCTGGCTGCCTCCTTCGAAAAGCCCCTAGCTCTTGAGAGTCTTTCGAAAGTCTGAAGGCAGTCAGACGAAGAGCGTGGAGGTTTGGGTGTACCTTCTTTACGTGAGGTTGACGTAGAAGGTCCACTCCTAGAGTTAGAGTCCTGGGAATGTCGACCAGCCATTGCAGTACCTCTATGAACCATTCTCTCGCGGGCCAGAGCGGAGCCAACCAACGTCAGCCGTGTCCCTTTGCGAGAGGCGAACTTCTGAAGTACCCAGTTGACAATCTTGAACGGCGGGAATGCATACAGGTCGAGATGGGACCAATCCAGCAGAAAAGCATCCACGTGAACTGCTGCTGGGTCTGGAATCGGAGAACAATACAACGGGAGCCTCTAGGTTATCGAGGTAGCGAACAGATCTATGGTTGGCTGACCCCACAGGGCCCAAAGTCTGCTGCAAACATTCTTGTGAAGGGTCCCTCTGTGGGGATGACCTGACCCTTCCGGCTGAGGCGATCTGCCATGACATTCATATCGCCCTGAATGAACCTCGTTACCAGCGTGAGCTTTCGATCTTTTGACCAGATGAGGAGGTCCCTTGCGATCTAGAACAACTTCCACGAATGAGTCCCTCCCTGCTTGGAGATGTAAGCCAAGGCTGTGGTGTTGTCAGAGTCCACCTCCACCACCTTGTTAAGCTGGAGGGACTTGAAGTTTATCAAGGCCAGATGAACCGCCAATAGCTCCTTGCAATTGATGTGAAGTGTCCTTTGCTCCTGATTCCATGTTCCCGAGCATTCCTGTCCGTCCAAAGTCGCACCCCAGCCCGTGTCTGATGCGTCAGAGAAGAGACGGCGGTCGGGTTTCTGAACAGCCAAAGGTAGACTTCCTTGAGAAGAAAGCTGTTCTTTCACCACGTGAGAGTAGACCTCCTCTCTTCGGAAACAGGAACTGAGACCGTCTCTAGCGTCATGTCCTTTATCCAGTGAGCAGCTAGATGATACTAAAGGGGGCGGAGGTGGAGTCTCCCTAACTCGATGAACAGGGCCAGCGAAGAAAGTGTCCCTGTTAGACTCATCCACTACCTGACTGAGCATCGGTTCCTTCTCAGCATGCTCTGGATGCATTCTAGGGCTTGGTAGATCCTTGGGGCCGACGGAAAAGCCCGAAAAGCTCGACTCTGAAGTTCCATACCCAGGTAGACAATGGTCTGGGATGGGACGAGCTGGGACTCCTCAAAATTGACCAGGAGGCCCAGTTCCTTGGTCAGATCCATAGTCCATCTGAGAATCTCCAGACAGCGACGACTTGTGGGAGCTCTTAAAAGCCAGTCGTCTGACGGAGCCGGACACAAGATCATGGTACTGCTGCACAGTCTGTGAACTGTCAACCATGGGGAAGCGAGGAAGTACAGCGACAACCCGAAACTGTCTAGACTGTCTGGGTCGTACAGACAACTCCTTATCGGGTTGTTGAGGTTGCCGCACTGCGACACAACAAGTCACTTCTGCTGGTTGTTGAACGTCTTCCCAGTGACACACTGACTCCGTAAACAAAAAAATCCTCTAAAAAGGACTAAGCTTGAACTGCATGTCTTGCAACAAAGCTCAAGGTCTATGGGAGCAGGTGTGGCAACAGACGGGGTTAGCGACTGAAGCGGAACCATTACCCTCCCTGGAAGCATGTTATGCTTAAATAAAAGTCCATAGGAGGCTAAGCAGCTTAAGGCTCCTCTCCAAATGACAGAGTCCTCAAGGGAATATCAGAAGGAGGGAGAATAGCACTTTCTCATCTACAGGAACCATATCCGAGAAAAGCTAAGTTCTCTCAGTGAGGGTTTCACTGGTGCAAAAGCA
This sequence comes from Palaemon carinicauda, assembly GCF_036898095.1. Taxonomy (NCBI): domain Eukaryota; kingdom Metazoa; phylum Arthropoda; class Malacostraca; order Decapoda; family Palaemonidae; genus Palaemon; species Palaemon carinicauda. The sequence goes on from NC_090755.1 coordinate 73,974,559, forward strand.
GCAGTCCAGAAGGCAACGTTATGAAACTGCTTGACAGTCTTGTGAGTTGGCAACAACCAAAGATGTGTGACTGAGGAGCATGCGGTAAGGTATGCAGAGCATGCTGTATGCAGAGCATGCTGTATGCAGAGCATGCTGTAAGGTATGCAGAGCATGTTGCATGGCATGCGGCTTATGCTGCATGGAATGAGGCTCATGCTGCATGGGATGAGGCTCATGCTGCATGGTATGAGGCTCATGCTGCATGGGATGAGGCTCATGCTGCAAGGGATGAGGCTCATGCCGCATGTGTTGAGGAGGATGCCGCATAGTATGAGGCTCCTGCCTCATGGGTTGAGGAGGTTGCCGCATAGCATGAGGCTCCTGCCTCATGGTTTGAGGAGGATGCCGCATAGCATGAGGCTCCTCATAGCATGAGGCTCCTGCCTCATGGGTTGAGGAGGATGCCTCATAGCATGAGGCGGTTGAGGAGGATGCCGCATAGCATGAGGCTCCTGCCTCATGGGTAGAGGAGGTTGCCGCATAGCATGAGGCTCCTGCCTCATGGGTTTGAGGAGGATGCCGCATAGCATGAGGCTCCTCATAGCATGAGGCTCCTGCCTCATGGGTTGAGGAGGATGCCGCATAGCATGAGGTTCCTCATAGCATGAGGCTCCTGCCTCATGGGTTGAGGAGGATGCCGCATAGCATGAGGCTCCTGCCTCATGGTTTGAGGAGGATGCCGCATAGCATGAGGCTCCTGCCTCATGGGTAGAGGAGGTTGCCGCATAGCATGAGGTTCCTGCCTCATGGGTTGAGGAGGATGCCGCATAGCATGAGGCTCCTGCCTCATGGGTAGAGGAGGTTGCCGCATAGCATGAGGCTCCTGCCTCATGGATTGTGGAGGTTGCCTCATAGTGCTGGAACCCGGCAACTCCCGATGCGGCAACTCACGCATGAAGCAGGAGGCGCAGCAAGAACATGCGTCTGGCAGGGTGGACTGCGCACCGGAGGTGGAGCTCTCACAGGTGGAGGGTGGGAGCAGGCAGCCTCAGTATCTGCTGAGCGCACAACCTCGGCGGGTTGTAGGTTAACAGGCTACATTGTCAACCTTCCAGCATGATACTCCTGTATGAAGGAGCAAGCTGAGACTGTATAGTCTGCAGCATGGACCACTAGGGTCTATGAAAGACAACAACAAACGGAGCTACTGTCCGTTGAGACTGAGGGTCTAAAACAGCTGGTGCGGCAACAGACGGAGTTACTGCCTGTTGCGGTACCACCTTGCCTCTCTGGGAGGTGTGCAGTTGTCGTACTGCAGCAAGTCCGAACTGACCCAGTGCTAATGGCTACACCTAGGAGTTGGACTTGCGCGGAAGGGACCGACTTGCACTTAAAAGCTGCAAGATTTGTTCCATGGTTTCTGCGAGAAACCTCTTCCGCAGACGAGGAATAAATGGGGTCTCTCGTCTTTGTGTGGGTGGGGTGATCACGTCGGCTACGTGAGTTGGTTACACCCGAAACCACGGAGGGAAACGTCTGTTCGTCGATCAAGGCCTGATGAACCCATAAGTCCTTCGACGTTACTTCTCCCCTGGGCTTGGGAGCTTGTAAGAGGTCCCAGACTAGGCGAACAACTGGCACGAACAGACGAACCCTCGAACGCAACACTGTAACACTTTGCGCTTATCACTTTATCACTTTTGATTTTCTGTTTGCACTTATTTCACTGAACTCGAAACTTTAAGTGGTTTGTACCTGAAACACGCAATTCTATCCATTAAAAGTTAGTAATTGCGAAAACAGTATTACAATGTAACAGAAAAACATAATGAAAGATAAATAATTCAGTGGCTGGAAAAGAGACTAAACACTAGATCAAATAAACTACGTTTAAAATCTCTCACCGCATAAAGCCTGGGAACAAGAATAAAACTCTAGAAACGTTTACCTTCTTCCCCTAAAGAGACTAGGGAGAAGAGCAAAAACGATAACAACGTTACCCGCTTGAACGAAACGTTTATCCTCCTCTCTCTCCCTCCATCTCTATCTCTCTCTCTCTCTCTCTTGACTTAGAACCTGAGAGATGAGCCCAATTATATATATCGTTAAAACATATTATTGTTAAAGGAAAAAAACTGAAAGATTTCCCAAATAAAAAGTTCCTTTATTAGAATTAAAAACCATTTAAGCTAAGAAAGAATGAACAAAACGCTAGAATCGGTTTACTCTTATTGCAACGTGAAACCGTGAATACTCTCTCTCTATCGTAACGATAGAGCGCAAGTTGAACGTTCTGAACGTCAACAACTGCAGAGACAAAACAAAACGTTAGTTCAACTTTGAAAACAGTACGAGACTATCAAAGAAATTCTTTCAAAAACATTAAAATAGCATAAAATGTTAACAGGTAAAAACGAAATGACGGGCTCAATGTTAATTAACTTCGGTTCCAAGAAAAGACCGCCTACTATTAGGAAAGGTCGCATATAAACAAATATAAAAATTAATTTTAATAAGTTTATAATAAAAGGAAGTTAATCGAAGAGGCCTATAAAAGGCGGAGAGATATAAAATAAATCTATAACTTTGTTAAGCAAAATTAAGAAAGAGAGTCTATACTCTCTTCGACACCAACACTTCCGTCTAAGGGAAGGGTCGGCCATTTAAAAGTGAAAGAGAGTTCATACTCTCTTCGTCACCAAAATTAAATCAAATTAATTCCAAAAACTTGCTAAGCTAATGATAAAGCTTCCTGAATAGCGAAGGCTAAACTCTAGAGCAAATACATCACCAAATCGTGAACAATAACTCCAGAATCAACAGCGTATCCATGTAGGTCTAGCCGGTGGCACGACAGAGGAAAAATTGAGGTGGTGTTGACAAGAAGTACAGGAGTACCTGACCACAGATGGCGCTGTTGTGTACACCCCCACCTGTATAGCGATCGCTGGCGTATCCCGACCGTAGATTTCTGTCGGGCAACAGAGTTGACAGCTACATGATCATCGGGTAAGATTAATATTGAAAAAATATGTTTACATATATATTGAGTATAAGAAAAGTAAGTGATTAAGTAAAGACAAAACAAATAATGGCTGCCAAGCGAGGACGAAGACAGGCATGACTGTACATCGTCCGAGCCAAAAGTGAAGTGAGACATTTCACCGGTGTGTGTGTGTGTGTGGGGGGGGGGGCGGTAGCAAGCTACCCCTCCCCCTACCCCTGCTAACTATTGCGGGGGTAGTAAACCCTCGTTAAACTCTAATGGCTCGTCAATTTCAGCTACGCCGAAAGTAAACCCTATGTAAATAACGTGGTTTGTATTTCGGCCCACTCTCTTTGGTAAGTAAGGAGGATGTCCATCCCCTAGGTTAGGTTAGATAGGTTTGGTTAAGTTACAACATTCTTGTGGTTTTACCTAGTTCAATGTTTTTCCAACCCGATAACTCCAATTTCCCATGATACAATAAAAAATTTTTCATCTGGTTTGTGTGATTTATGCATAGCCTATCTGTTGTTGCTGCAGAAGGTAAATATATGTTACTGTACTCTAATTACTAGCGAAACTGAAATTCACTATGAAAAATAGACAAGTGCTGGCTAGTTTGGTATTTTTCCCTATATGTTTAATAGGGGAAGGGGCATAATAACTTACGTATCAGTCTATTAACCCTTTTACCCCCAACGCTACTTGGAACTTTCTAACCCTTAACCCCCAGGCGTTTTTTTTTTTTTAAGCACATTTTGCAATATATTTTTTTTCGATTGCCCTAACAGCCTTAATTTTTGTCATAGAGAGGTCAGGTTGGTCGCATTATTTTGGAAAATGCCTGAAGTTGTTCATAAAGTTATCAAAAATATGCAAAAAAAAAAATTAACATACCAGTACGTCCATCGGGGGTAAAAGGGTTAAAATGTGAAGTCTATCTCTCACTCTAAGTCCATTGTTTACATCTGAGAAACTGAAGGGGACTCGTTTTGCATGCGTTGCTTGAATTCGCTTTGGACAGCTTTTCTATTATTTGTATGACGTAATCATTACCTGACTTTTTAACCAATTACGAGCTTCCAAATATTTATGCCCAAGTTCCCAGATGTTGTTTTACAACAGCCATTTTTTCCCACCCTTCCCTTCAGTTTGAGTTAAACCACCATCACATAAAGACGACTCCAAGAGGGAACTTAAGGGAAGTACAATCTGTTTTGAAATTTAGTGTAATTTCATCAATGTCGGCAATTGATCGTGATGGAAATGCTCTCTGTTCAGCGTAAAGCTATTGTTACTCACGTGAAACTAAAAAAATAACCGTGAAATATGGCCTTAAAGGTCGGATTCTGACTTAAATTTTGGAGAAGACCAGCACATTTCTAATGCAAAGCTTCTGTAAAGATTTAAAAAAAAAAAAAAAAAAGATGGTGTCAATCATAAGGTAAAGAATTACTTGTGATTTACTTTTTCATAATGTAAGGATTTATTTGTGATTTACTTTTAGTTTGTGACCTGGGAAGGGGGTCCGGCTATCGGTTGTGACCTGGGAAGGGGGTCCGGCTATCGGTTGTGACCTGGGAAGGGGGTCCGGCTATCGGTTGTGACCTGGGAAGGGGGTCCGGCTATCGGTTGTGACCTGGGAAGGGGGTCCGGCTATCGGTTGTGACCTGGGAAGGGGGTCCGGCTATCGGTTGTGACCTGGGAAGGGGGTCCGGCTATCGGTTGTGACCTGGGAAGGGGGTCCGGCTATCGGTTGTGACCTGGGAAGGGGGTCCGGCTATCGGTTGTGACCTGGGAAGGGGGTCCGGCTATCGGTTGTGACCTGGGAAGGGGGTCCGGCTATCGGTTGTGACCTGGGAAGGGGGTCCGGCTATCGGTTGTGACCTGGGAAGGGGGTCCGGCTATCGGATGTGACCTGGGAAGGGGGTCCGGCTATCGGTTGTGACCTGGGAAGGGGGTCCGGCTATCGGTTGTGACCTGGGAAGGGGGTCCGGCTATCGGTTGTGACCTGGGAAGGGGGTCCGGCTATCGGTTGTGACCTGGGAAGGGGGTCCGGCTATCGGTTGTGACCTGGGAAGGGGGTCCGGCTATCGGTTGTGACCTGGGAAGGGGGGTCTGGGGGGTTTGCCTCCCAGCTAGTGGCTGTAACCTGGGAAGGGGGGTATGGGGGGCTTGCCCCCGGCTAGGGGTTGTGACCTCGGAACTACTAGGTTAGGTTAGGTGGGTTGGTTAGGTTCTATGTCCTTTTAAAAATCTCACAGTGTTAAATAATCACAATTTGGAATGTTTTTAGCCACTTACATGAACTATATATTTTTCCAGCTGGTTATCTTGTGCTTACTTTGCATTCTTACCATTATTATTGCCGCAAATCACTCGTTTATGACATTTCCCCACCCAAAAAATCCCGGTTTCCCACTGGGGTCCCCCATAATTGTCTTTATATAAGGGGGTCCAAAAACTCATGAACGGGTGGTTTGCCCCAATAATCATGGTCAAAAATGCATAAAACATAAGATAACAAGTAGGAAAAATATATGGTTCATGCAGTTGGCTAGAAATTAAAGTATTATATATTTACCTTGGAAAAGGTGACACACATATGGAGGATGGGTAGGATACAAAAAAGAAAAAAAAAAAAAAAACTAGTCTCCAACTGGGATCCCCTTATAATTGTTTATTTTAGGGGGAATACAAAACCGAGTCTTTCATACTGTCAATAATAGTCAAAGATAAATAAAACAAGATATATACACTATCTGGTTCACTGGTTCGTCAAATACCTATTTGGTAATAGTTTACAACACCACGCTCTCCAGAAATATTTCAAGTATAATACAATTATCCAATGATCTGTTCAAGTTGAACGAGCCATATGGCCTGGGGCTGATGCTGATGAAGATTTACAACTACCTAAAATAATAGTTGATCTTACCTGAGGCCTAATTCATAAATAACACATGACCATGTGAATGAACTGGGATGGGGACAGAGTTCACAGAATCACAGAGTGAGTATAGCTTAACCAAAGGCAAGCAAGGACATGGGATCAAAGTAAGGTTGTTCCAATAATTTCATTACATAAGGAATTTGCCGTTACATAGAAACATGGATCGATATATTTTTTAAATTTTATATTGACACACGTTAGCAAATTCATTTTGACTATGAAGTGTAAGTTCAAACGGGATAGCCATGAAAACGGAAGAGGAAGAGAGAGCATAAGCAAGGTAGAAATCTGAAAACGTAGGCTGTGATTATGTACTTCATATTACTAATTTATACTTATGTGACGCCTTATTTGACCCTATCTGGCCATGAACAACCAGGTAATAAACGTCTCTATCGAATGTAGATAATTGGTATTTCTTAATCTTACGTTAGACTACTTACCTTGATTGTAGTCTTGATGTTAACGTTTATCAATGGATTATGGAAGTCTGGAGCGCGCAGGTAGTAAGTATAGTCGTATACTGAATACAGTGTAACACTTAATCTAATAAACGATGCCACATTACCGCACTTACTCAGGATTGCCAGGTTTTCTAAATGTGAAAAGGCCAACCCACTAGTAAAAAATGCCGAGAATATAGCATTTAAGACTAACATTTTTTGGCATGATATTTTTTAAAAGGTCAAATTTGAGGTTTTTAGTCTGCAAGAGGCCAACCTGGCAACCCTGCACTTAACCGCAGCCCCACTACAAACGTGATTAAACGTTTATCAGTGACGTCACTAACAGAAAGTTCATAGCCATATGGGAATTTGGATAAAAAACGTAACATACTTACAATTTGGCGTATAAGTTGATAAAAGTATATATTGAAAATAAGTCAGTATCGCCTAGCAATTCAGCCTTTATAATGGAACCACAATAATGGGTATATTAAAAGTACTATTATACAATTAAAAAGCTTTGACATAGCTATGTAATAAAATCTCTATAATTTAGTGCCAAATTATTTACTAAAGGAGTTACTTGATCTTCTTGGTTAAAACCCAGATCGAAATAGGGCCAGTGAAACATGTTACCGGGGATGATTTCCAGAAAGTCCATACATGGTAGGCCTACTCAATAAAAATCAGCGGTGATTTGTGGACTGTATTTATGACTCCAAAGTCCAAAGGAAAAAAATACAACGGATCATGCTGAAATCAGTCACTGATGCTTTCATTTTACATTCAGAAAAAAACTGCAACCCCAATAATAACCTTAAGATTATTTATCAAGCTGCCAAAATTTTTGGGAAAACGATCATACCAAATGAGAAATGGACGTTCTCAAGTTCATAACTAAATATGAAATAACAAAATCAATACTGGAAGAACTTTCCTCTTTTATTAAGTGGTTGATAACTTGGGGAAAAAATGTTTGACAGTAGGCTAATGGGGTGTTACAACCGATCATTTATAACAAAAGCAGACTCTATTGCACGAACTTTGATGTATGAATATCAATCAAAAAACAAACTACATTGCTATCAGAAAAAATAAAGCATACTCGTGAATTTTACCTTCCATAAAAATGAATGGAAATCCTTGTTTTTCACGTGATGGCCCAGAGCGTATCGACATTGCTATAATGGTGGTTTAAAAAAATGCTGGTCGGGTATATGACACATATTTTGATTAAAAGTTATTAGGAAGATGTGAGTTTTCTAATGTTCCACGATCACTATTTCATGATGATAGAACCATGAATCTGTCAAGAAAAAAAAAAACGGTAAGCTCATTGAGCTGTTAAAGCTACGGCATATTTAGTTAATTTTTAACAGCAAAGGCGTGAAAATAAGAAAAAATACATCAAACAGAAGTAGCCTACCAAGGAACATTTCACCAGCGACAATTTTTTTCTGTTGCAATTGTTAATGGGATGGTACAACTTCAATCTCTACAAAAGACATAATACTTTGCAAAGATCTGGCAGAAGCATTGCAAGCAAGTATTGGGTAAATACCTGAAATGTGATGAATTACGTATAATTTTTAGTATTGACTCAAGTTAAACAGAAGAGAGACAGAGATATTGAAAACGGAATATGTAGTGGAAGATAAAATATCATTGTTAGGAGAAAATGATTAATGAGGTAGAATCATTTAAATATTTAGGAACCATGATCTCTTATAGAGGGTCTTCAGAATTGGAGTTTAATGAAAGATTGAAAAAATCAAATCAGACAATGGCTAGGTTTAGTAAAATTTGGAAATCAAATCGCCTGAAATTACATAGAGTGTAAGGACACCGTTTTCCCCGTTGTGTCTCCTTCCCCTGAACACACTTCTGATAATTGTAATTTTATTATTTGTTCCATGCAATGGCTTTTTGTCTCATAATGTTGCATTCTTTGAGAGCTTTGTTTTAATGTATATAATTGTATATTTCCTTAGACTACTGCCTTATTGTTTGATAATTTGCGTTACCTTCGTATGTCTCCTTTTGCCATTAACGTTTAACGACGTCTTTTGGCTTTATCCCACACTTCAATTTTTTTTTCGTGAGGCAGCAACGATGAGTATATCGAACATAACCACCTCACGCCCTTAGCCCGGTGCATCAACAGACCATGACGAAACCACCCAGCCCATCGTACCCAGCAACCACTTAGCTGTGCCCAAAGTCAAGCTGCCACCATTCTCACAGCATAACACCACCCCCTGGTTCCTGAGGGCGGACGTACTCTTCAGGGTGTCCAAGCTAAACGACCCCTGCGCCAAAGCTGTCATCGTCCTGACCTCCATCCCTGAGGAGGTGTTTGATAAGATCTCCACATGGCTCAACGCTTACTCCATTCAAGTATCCTACAACGACCTGTAAACCAAACTAATTAATATATACTCACGTTCCATTTCAGCAAGGGCACAGAAGGTCCTTGATCTCAGCAATAGACCCATGGGTGACACCTCCCCGTAGAAGCGTGGGATGAACTGGTTGAACTTCTCATGCTGCCCGAGACTGATGCCAATGGACGACGACGCGAGATAAGCCTATCTTGGAAAATATTCCTTCGACGCCTTCCACAGGACGTGAGAGCCCAGCTCACCGATACCGACACCCTGCCGATGAACGACCTCCTGTCAAGGGCACAGAAGTTATACGAAGCTTCCAAGGCCTCCTGCCTTGGCACATTATCCTCCTTCAGCTACAAATCCCTCGACTCCTCGGCGGCGCCTTCTGATGACGAAGACGAAATCCTTGACCTGACGAAGAAGAAACCTCCGCAGCTGATGCAGCAGAACCATAGACTGAACCCGACTTGGTGCTTCTACCAACAGCAGTTTGGTAGCAATGCAGTGAAGTGTAAGGCCCCCTGTAAGTTCCCGAAGAAACTTTGATGCCAACCACGGCCGACATCGAACGTGGCCGCAGTAGCAGATCGCAGCAAGATCGGATTCTACATCCTCGATGCTGTATCCAACCGTAGGCTTATGGTTGATACCTGCTGCATGCAGTCAACGTTTCCTCCCTCACCAGCCGACCAACCGTGTGCCTAGTAGTGGTGCTCCCTCGCTCATCGCCGCAACAGATCTCCCATAGGGTGTTATGGGTCTTGGGTGCTGAAAATCTCAATCATGGGCCAATTTTACTCTTGGCCCTTCGCCATCGCTGATGTCAGATACCCCCTCCTTAGCGCAGACTTCCTGGCTCGCCATGGTCTACTCATCGACATCGCCATGAAACGCCTCATCGACACTGGGACATGCAGAATTCGCCCACTGAGAGCTGGTCCTGGTATCACACCCATCTCTGCCGTCGTAGCGCAGCCTTACACCACCTTCAGGAGTTCTCCAACGTCTTCAAGCCGGAACTTCGACAGTTACCGGGTTCCCCCTCCATGCACTGAGTCTACCACCACATCAGCACAAGGGGATCTCCCATGCACGCCAAGTTCCGCCTCCTCTTGCCGCAGAAGCTGAGAGATGCTAAGCGTGCCTTCAAAGACATGGAACGGATGGGCATATGCAAGAAGGCATCCACTCCTTGGACATCTCCTCTCCACACGGTGAAGAAACCGGACTGGATGTGGAGGCCCTGCGGTGACAACCGCCGCCTTAACCTCATCACAACGCTAGACCACTACCCTCTGCCAAACATGCAAGACCTCAACAGCGCCCTCCATTTTTACTAAAATGGACCTTTTTAAATCATACTTCCAGGTTCCTGTGTTCCCAGAGGACGTGCCTAACACCGCCATCATAACGCCGTTCGGCTCCTACACCTTATATTCAACCTTCAGCCTACGCAACGCTGGGGCCACATTTCAGCGATTGATGGACAGCATCCTGGGGGACCTGCCATTCTGTGTCTGCTACGTGGACGACATCTTAATCTTCTCCAGGACGAAAGAGGAACACTGGAGACACGTCTGCACTGTGCTGAAACGCCTTCAGGAGAACGGTCTGACTGTGCACTTCGACAAGTGTACATTCGGCGCCGAGAAGGTAGACTTCCCTGGACATCAAATATCCGCAACGGGCAAGAAGCCCACATCGACCAAGGTAGACGCCGTGAAAACCTTCCCAACCACAACGACCATCCGGCACCTTCAGGAGTTTTTAGGGATGGTAAACTACTACTGTCGCACCATCCCCAACATCACCCACATCCTGACTCCCCTCAACAACGTCCTGAAGGGAAAAGCCAAGAAGCTCGTCTGGGGTCCCCTGCAGCAACGCGCCTTTGACAGGACGAAGGCCGTCCTCACCGAAGCCACCACCCTGGTGTACCACAACAACAGCGTCCCCCTGAAGTTGACTACCGATGCAAGCAACGTCGCCTCAGGTGCGGTCCTTGAACAGATTGTCAACGGTTACCCACAGCCCTTGGCCAGGTACAGCACGTTCGACAGGGAGCTCCTGGCCGTCTACCTTGCCGTCCACCACTTCAAATACATGCTTGAAGGTTCCCCTTTCACCATCGTGACGGACCACCAGCCCCTGATCATGCTTTCATGAAGTCTTCAAACACATGGTCCTCTCGCCAACAATGACACCTGGCAACCATCGCAGAATTCGGCTGCACTATAAGCTACGTACCGCGGAAGAAGAACCCCGTCGCCGATGCCCTCTCCAGGATCGAGATCAACGCAGTTCACCTGGGGACCGACTAAGCCAACCTCTCCGTAGAACAGCAGAGCGACCCAGAGGCCCAGGACTATCGTACAAAAAAATCAACGCTACAGATGACAGACATTCCCTCGGCCCGGCCGGGGAAACCATCCTCTATGACACCAGCATGCGGCGCCCACACCCATGGATTCCTGCCTCCTGTAGAAGGAAGGTCTTCGACGTCATCCACGGATTATCACACCCCTCGGGTCGCACTACGCCCCGTCTACTATCCGAGAAATTCATCTTGTCAGGGATCAAGAAATATGCCCCTGATGTAGGTTTAGACTAGGTTGCGGTATCAGTCAAAAGCCTTTGAAGGAGGAGTGGAGTGATTATTGCATATTTTACAGAATCCTACAGATTTGACACATGTTATAGAGAAAAGAAAGTGCCAATACCAGTTAAATGGTTGGAAAGTTTTTGTAAGAGGAAGCTACGCATATATATATATATATATATATATATATATATATATATATATATATATATATATATATATATATATATATATATATATATATATATATATATATATATATATATATATATATATATATATATATATATATATATATATATATGTGTGTGTGTGTGTGTGTGTGTGTGTGTGTGTAATGATTTTATTGTATGGATAAATGGAAACCTAGAAGATGGAATAATGATTGCTAATACATTACGTATGTGGGAAGGAAAGGAATCTATCCACGGAGATATTTTGGCGTTAAACCTTAACAATGACAGCAACACGCAGAAGTGAGTCAGAGGTATCGGCAAACGACTGGTTAGAGGCTTAGGCTAATGTCCAAAGAAACCAAGTTGGGAATATGACTGTAACAGTTGAATAAAGTTTCCATATAAAAGTAAAATGTTGATGTCGAATAGATTAAATGAAGAAAGGGGTGGAGGCTTTCCTTAAAATAACATGGTGTGGAAACGCCTCGCCATCCTTTTACATACCACTCCAACGCCCGCAAAAATCACTTAAATTCTACCAAAAAGAAAATAAATACATAGTAACACTTAGCATTAAAAGTTTTACACAAAATTCCCTCCCATCGTCAACTTCAATCAGTATCAAAATTTATAACATCAGTAGCAATGCATCATAATAAACGCAATGCCGCAAACCTTCCATTCACGAGCTCACAGTTCTGCTTTATGCTTGTCACGGTAACTCACGCTCAAAATAGAGAAAATGCAAATTTTTTATAGCATGATAATATTTTTTTAGTTAATAATTTCATGTATTAAAATACTATCAGTTCTATTTTTCAATTAAAGTTAGTCGTAACCGCTAAAATAGTTTGAGAATGTAATCATGAATTATTATCTTCAATCTAATAATGATAACGCAAGATCACCTACAAATTACAGAAAACTGGACGTGTTAGAACTGTCACAGAAGCAAATGCATTTAGTATTCTTGTTGTAAATACCTTGAATGACCTCCTTGAAAATGTTACTGGTCCTTTAATAAGCGCCTTCAAGAGTAGATTAAATGGCCACTGATATCCAAAGTATAGCCTAGTCTAGTCATAACTAGCAGTAAAATTGTGTGATAATGTGATTATGGCAAATATTGATAAAATGATCACAATTTTGAGATATGATTTATAATACCTGGGATGAAGTCGTTAACCACAGAGTCAGAAATTCAGTGTGAAATTTAATATATTATTTGATATACGGTGTCAAACTGGTTATAACCACAAATATAAAGTAGAAAAGTACAACATTTAGCAATATAAATTGTGGAAGTGGGACCCAAACAAGATATCATAGGTGAGTGTTAAATAGGTAACTAATTCGAAAGGCACGAATGCATCTATAATGGTCGACCATCATAGGGGTATGTGAAGTTAAAAAATAGATTATTCTTTGTAATGCCCTTATGCCTAAAACGCACTTTCTCGCTCGGTGAAATGCGTCGTGAGAATTATTTTACTACATTTTTTTTTTTTTAACAAATGATCCAAAGCTCTGTATCGTGAAATCGTGCACGGAGGCTGGCTTGTGCCTTTTTACAGGGTTGCCGTTCGTACGATAATTATCGTACATGTACGATTATTTTTTGAGTCTGGTGCGACGTACGATACATATCTTAGGTACACACACACACACACACACACACACACACACACACACACACACACACACACACATATATATATATATATATATATATATATATATATATATATATATATATATATATATATATATATATATATATATATATATGTATATACATATATATACATACATATATATAAAATTATATATATATATATATATATATATATATATATATATATATATATATATATATATATATATATATATATGTATATATATATATATATATATATATATATATATATATATATATATATATATATATATATATATATATATATATATATATATATATATATATATATATATATATATTTATACACGCACACACACACACACACACACACACACATATATATATATATATATATATATATATATATATATATATATATATATATATATATATATATATATATATATATATATATATATATATATATATATATATCACCCACGAAAGGCATTTAATACCGAATTCTATCTTGGGAATATATATCCACTTGGAATTCAAAAAATGAATTCCAAGTGAATATATATTCCCAAGATAGAATTCGGTATTAAATGCCTTGCGTGGGTGATAATTAAATTGATTAAAATCACGTGTGCTTGTGATATATATATATATATATATATATATATATATATATATATATATATATATATATATATATATATATATATATATATATATATATATATATATATATATATGTGTGTGTGTGTGTGTGTGTGTGTGTATGTCTGTGTGTATTTAATTTAACAATTACACTAAAATACCTTGAAATAAGTCATTTATGTTATTACTTAATAATTATTTTGAAAATGTGTACGATAATTTTGGGTGAAAACAATAATTTTAAGGCTCATGTACGATAATCCAGTGGAAATAATCTGGCAACCCTGGCCTTGTTGTTTCTGAGTCTCGGTCAAAACAATCATGGCCCGGCGTGGACGCTTTCGTGACATTACCTTCGATGCCCCACCGGAGGAAGAGAAGAAAAATGAAATTAGCTATATGCAACCGGAAATACTACCGGTGCAGTTCATGGAGACAATCTTAAAAGAGGTAAGTGACCACCGGTACGACGCAGTTCCTGTTTATTGTAAATGCCCTTCAGGGCTTCATTGGACTACGTTACCCCTAAACTACTGGCAGTAATTCATATTTGGGTCTAGGTCAAATGTCACTTTATGTATGGCTCGTTTCTGGTTAGTCAAGGCTAATTTACGTCTTCTTTCAATACCTGGCTTGGTTAGTGTAATGATTTAGCAAGTTGTTTGGTAGTATGTCCCCTAGGGTTGTGGGCATTTCCCGGGTTTCTTCCTAGGGGTTAATGGAGTTTGTTGGGACATACGATATTTTTTTGTATTGTCAAATCGATAAAATTATAGAACGACATGGGACAACATTTTGGTAAATTTGTATTGTATTACAGGGTGTGATTTCGAACTGAAAATATATGTTTTCTTATAGTAAATAACGTGATGTAACCGAATTTGACCTTCATTTCAACCGCAAACAAACAGATCAACCAATTCAGCTAAGTTTAAGTTGTCGAATTGGTTGATTTTATTACGGATGAAATGAAGGTGAAAACCGGTAAATCACAATATTTCCTAAAGGAAAACATATATTTTCTGTTAAAATGGTTAAATATAAACAATGTTGTCATATATGATGGGTTAAAATATTTAAATATAAACACTAATTCAACGGCGACGCTTATAGATGTGATGCGAACGATAACATTAGCAACGTTACCAATGATACACAGTTACCAACGATGACGAATGGTATACATTTACCAACGGTACGATGGCATTACTAGCGATAGCAATGCTAGATATTTGCAAACGTATTTCAAATAATTGTTCCATATAAGTTTTACACAATATATAAAAAGTACAAAAAGGGCACAGAACCTAACAAACCCACCTAACCTAACCTAGTAGTATGATAGGTCACAAACCTCAGGTATTTACTGAGAACGGTAAAATTCTCCATGTTACGAATAATACACAACGTTACCAACGGTACGGTGACATTACTAGCGATAGTAATGCTAGATATTTCCATACGTATTTTAAATAACTTTCCCATATAAGTTTTACACTATATATAAAAAGAACAAAAAGGGCACAGAACCTAACAAACCCACCTAACGTAACCTAGGAATTCCCCGGTCACAAAACACACAACATATAATGACTATTGAGGAATTACTTACGTTTTTGCAATTAATATTATCTTCCATGGGGGTAGACGGCTTTTTCCCAAAAATGTACATTTATGATAAGTAACGTTATAACCACAACGACGTTTCTTTTTGGTATTAGGAATGATGGTTTCGGTGTTACAATAAGATACGTAAATGTCTTTCCTGTAAGATAGGAGGGAAACAGCACTTGGAGCACTGTAAGGGTTGAGGAATTACGTTGTGTGATTTCAGGAAAATATCAACATTGGCTGAAGAATAATAAAAATCACCATGGAATTTAGCAAATGATTTTAGGTGTGGAATACTGAAGCCGTTACAAGTATCTGTAACTTCCTCCATCGCAAAATACGAAAAAATAAACCTCACTTGAAGTGACGGACACCTTACTAGGCCATAGGTTACAAGGGAAAAGGTTTTGGTATGAACAGACCACGTAAAGAGACAAATGAAGGGGGTAGGGGAATATCAGTTGACAACCCCCTTGTGTAAACTTTGAATAGTATCGGTTCGTGATTGGGTAACAGAAAAACAACAGAGTGTAGAGGGTAAAAATGAATGAACTGTATAGGGAAACTAGTCCAGAGAAAGTATTCATGTATGATAAATAATATTGAATGGGAATATAAAATGAGATGATTTTAAAAGGAATAGGATAATAAAACGAGTAATAGGTAGGGGAAAAGCTTCTGCGCAGGGGGGAGGGGTTTCTGCGCAGGACGAAACAGGGTTGCCGCCAGGTTTTCCAAGTGAGGAAAGGCCAACGTCTGATCAACTGCAGCTTTAAAAGGCCAACCTAAAAGTAGAAAAAGACTGAAAATATAGCATTTCAGGCTAACCAATTTCAAAAAGGCCAAATTTGGGTATCTAGGACAAAAAAGGCCAAATTTTGAGTTTTGTTGGCCCGAAAAAAGCCAACCTGGCAACCCTGGGACGAAACTGGTGGGCACGAACGAACGAACGTACGGGTGCTAATGATAGCATGGCAAGCTAACATTTGATCTACA
The DNA here is from genome assembly GCF_036898095.1 of Palaemon carinicauda. Lineage (NCBI taxonomy): Eukaryota > Metazoa > Arthropoda > Malacostraca > Decapoda > Palaemonidae > Palaemon > Palaemon carinicauda. The sequence goes on from NC_090755.1 coordinate 73,991,000, forward strand.
TCAGACGTTGGCAGCACTGGTTACTGTATTTTTTCATGAGACAATCTTTGCAACGGCGCCTCCAAAGTTTATTCAGATACAGTATACTGTTTTGTATTTTCCTCCGATTATTATACATTCAAAAAGTTAATGTATATAGAGAAGAAAAGGCTTGTTTGTTCCGTAACTGAAATACAAACCACGCTATTTACATGGGGTAATTACTTCGGCGTAGCTGAATGACGAACCATAAGAATTTTAACGAGGGTTTACTACCCCACCGCTAGTTAGCGGGGGGGGGGGGTAGAGAGGGGTAGCTTGCTACCCCTCCCCCCTCACACACACAGTGCGTGCTTCACTTTGCTTTTAGCTCGGAGAGACGACAGACCTGTTTGCTTTTTCTTTCAATGTGTGTTTGAAGTTGGCCTCTATTCTTTCATCATGCGTACGTGCCCTGGACAAGCCGGCCGCCCTTGTGGTACCTTTATGTCGGCCTTGGACACCGATCCTCACTCCTTATGCCCTCAGTGTAGGGGCCAACGGTGTGATAGGACTAACGTATGTATCGAGTGTAGGGAGTGGTCTACCTCCCAGTGGGAGAGGTTTGCCCGGCGACGCAAGAAGGCTAAAAGGGATATTTCTCCTTCAGAGGCTTCTTTGAAGAGAGAAAATTCCAAGACTTCTTCCGTAGCCCTTTCCTCCTCTGAAGCTCCCACTCGAGCGGTCTCTTCCGAGAGGCCGGCAAGTGGTAGCGTAGACTGTATTGCTGTTGACCGATCCCAGGGTGCGGGAGAGGTAGTTGCCTCCCATAGCAAGGCAGCTGCCCCTCCTCCCCTGGAGGAGAATTTAAATATCGATTTGTCTGTTAATAATAATGATTTATTATAGCTTTGGGCTTCCTTGGGGTTTCAGGGTTCGGCCTCCAGGGAAGCCCTGTTTGACATGATCAAACTGGGTGCAGCTGTTAAACAATCGCCGACGACAGCAGGGATAGATCCTCTGTCGGTCGTTGACGTTGTTGTAACGGAGGCATCGAGTGGTTCTGCTCAAACTCCTGTGCCTGTTGTTGCTGAGGTAGCTGAAGGCTTAGGTTTCCCCTCCGAACATCCTTCGAGGGAGGAACTAAGTCCTCTGGTCTCTTCTGCTGGTGATTCTCCCCCCCCAGGGGGAGTTCACTAACAGAGAGTCCTCTGCAGAGGCCCTACGAAGGTCAGAGTTCTGATCCTACGGGCATTTAAGGCGGAAGGCTCGTCCTCCCCTTCGCCGTAGAGGCCTTCCTTCTCCTCACAAGGGAGTTAGGAGGCGCCTCTTCGGCTCGTCATCCTCGCATTCCTCTGCGGAGGAGACAACTCGCCGATCACCGTTCCTGCCAGCTACCACCTTAGACCTCTCCAGGGATCGTTCGCGATCCCCGTCGGAGGATGGTCGTCCCTCGGGACTTTATATCCAGTCACCCTCCAGACATGCTGTCCTGCCATCTCCTTTTAAGGAGGATGCGCGCTACGTGCCATCTAAACCTGTCATTGCGCAGGCACTGGTCCCTTCGGGGCAAAAGGGTAATGAGCGCAAAACTGCGCATCAAACCCTTGCGCGCCCTTTTGCTGTTGCCGCTGATCCTGATTTAGCGCCACGGCGCTCACCTGCGCGCGAGCGTGCAAATGTTCCAGTTACACGCCAGGGTTCCCCTGCGCGCCCACAACCTTCGGCGCGCCCGCGCCCACCTGCGCACATGCGCCTGGCAGTTCCTGATAAACGCGCGGTTCAAGAGGCACCTAAGTTAGCGCACATGCGCTAACAGGTGTCTCTAGACCCCCAACACTCTTATATTACTAAGAGTGATGCGCGCCAACCTCGCGCTGTTCCTGTTATAGCGCAAACGCGCTTGCCAACGCACCAGCGCGCTTCTACATCACAGCGCGCAGTCCAGGAGGTTCCCAAGATAGCGCATGGGCGCTCACGGGTTCCCCTGGACTCTCTGCTAACTGCGCACAATGTTCCAGTAGCGTGTGATGTTCCAGTTGCGCGCCCAACCCTACATCGCACACCTACACGGTCAGTTCCTGCTGCGCGCCCATCGCAAGAGCGCACACCTGTGCGCCCACGATCCCCTGCGCGCCCGGTGATCTCACGTTCGCCTAAGGCACCTGCGCATGCTGCTTGCCCGGCTATCTCACGATCGCCTAAGGCAACTGCACAACCTGCGCACCTCTCATCTGCGCGCCAATGCGAGAACTCGCCCTTGCGCTATCACCAGGCTGCGCAATCACGCCCGCGCCCGGTCGTGACAGACACTCGCCAGCATGCTACCGCGCACTCGTGCTCATCAGTAGCCCATCAGCCCACTCCGCGCCCTCGCATCCAGCCTTCTATCCCGCCTCATAAGGTAGCTCCTGTGCGCCACACGCCCTCGCCATCTCCTAAGCGCGCCCTCAACCTCGTACGCTCACTCGCGAGCGCGAATATCCTGCTGCACATGATACATTTACGCTCGATCCAGAACAGGGCTTTTCACGCGATCACCAGCGTGATCGGCGCAACGATCGCCAACGCGATCACGCTCGAGTTACATCAGGGGTACAAGCGGACAGGTCGTCATCGCGCTCCCCTCCCCGCAATCGCCGGAGGAGGGGAGGTTTCTGGACAGGTCTAAGAACCTTTCTTCTTCCTTCATTGCAGATTCTCAACAGGCGAACCCTCATGTGTCGACTCCTCCAAGGGATCGAACGATCCCCTTCCCTCCAGAGGGAGTATCTGACAGCGCGACTTTCAGCCAGCAGCCCTGGTTTGGCACCATTGTCAGAGCACTTATGCAGGCAATGAAGCCTGCCTGTGCTTTCTGACTTGGGTCACAAATCAGTGGCAACTTCCTCCCCCTGAAGAGGAAGAGAGGAGTCCCAGACGTGGTAACTTCTCCAAGGACTATCTTGTCTCCTCACAAGTCCTTACGTAAGGCTCCTACTCCACCAAAGACTTTCTCTCCCTCCTCTGCGGATGAGTATTACCCATCCTCAGGAGAGCCGGAAGATCCGGTCCGTTCCCCCATCGCACCAATGGGGTAAACTCCGCCGCTTCCTGAGAAGTCTCCTCGTATAGCGGTGGCGAAGGCCTTACATCCTTCATTGCTGGAGTCCTGCATCCCTCCTAGGAGGGAGCCGAAGGACTCGAAGACTGTTCCCAAGTCTTCCGCAAGGACCCGACAGGAACCAGATAGACCTTTGGAGAAAGTCCGCGTCTCCCCAGGAAGAGCCTCTGGGGACGGGAGACTTCGCTGCCAGTCCGTCAGGAGGAGAGCACCAGGAGTCAGAACATGCATTCTGGCAAGTCCTGACCCCCATGAGGAACCTCAATGGGATTCCAGACCCAGAGATTCCTCCTTGTTTTTCAAATTCTATCTGCTCCCTTGAGAATTATTACTAAAATCTGAGATTACCTACCCTATATAGACCTGATATAGACCTCCAATAATATGAAGAGTTTTTCCCTAAAAGGAATTTTTTTTGCCAGATATGGATTTTTTCATTATGGTAAAAAATTAAAACCTTAAATATGAGGGAAAAATATATGAAACAAAAATTGGAAAAAGGGCTTCATTTCATTGTTTTATAGTGATTTCTAAGTTATTTACCAAATTTCAATGCTATATCTTGGAAAACTAAGGGAGACTATTGAATTTGAAGGTCAATAAGTATAGTTTTGAGATACGGGCGTTCAAAGTTTTTCTTTGTATTTTTACAAAGACAATATTGATAAATAGTGATTGTTATGAATTTTATGTTTTTTGTGGGGTATTTATAAAAGAAAAAACGTTATTTATCATAATTTAATCATAAATGAAGATCCTTTTTGCTCAATATCTTGCTTCTTTTGGCTCTTGTGAGGCAAGGTGGTCTCTCTCTCTCTCTCTCTCTCTCTCTCTCTCTCTCTCTCTCTCTCTCTCTCTCTCTCTCTCTCTCTCTCTCTCTCTCTCTCTCTCTCGAAATTGTCTTTTGCACTTTGAAATGATAAATTTCTTGCCAAAAATGAGAAAAACAAACGTAAAAATGAGGGAAAGTCAGAAGGCGTACAGTTTTTCATTTTATTTTTACAAAGGAAATATTAGTCAATCCTGATTATTATGAATTTTATGTGCCTTTTTGGATATTGATAAACGAAAGCAAAATTATTTATCATAATTTACACATAAACGAAGATCCTTTTGCTTAATCTTTTGCTCGTGTCAGGAAAGGCCGTCTCTCTCTCTCTCTCTCTCTCTCTCTCTCTCTCTCTCTCTCTCTCTCTCTCTCTCTCTCTCTCTCCTGAATGCTTAGAGCGAATTTTCTTCTTTTTTTTTTTTTTTAGCAAGATGTTGAAATTGTCTTTTCCTCTTTGAAATGATAAAATTCTTACCAAAAATGATTAAAACAAACTTAAAAAAAGAGTAAATTTCATAGGTCAAACTCAGGCATGTACTCTCTGAGATTTGTGGTAGGATGGTAGGACTGAAAGATGAAGGGTGTAATACTACATCGTATGTGACTTGTAGAAGTTATACAGATACCATTGTTCTCAATTTCTTTTACATTAAAATGTAATAATTATCAAAATTTACAATAACAGAAGAAATACTGCATTTAATTGTAAGGAACAATTTTTATGGTTTATTGAGCTACTTTTACTAATTACCTTGTAACTATGAAAGTAGGAGGAATTTTGACAAAATATTTCGTATACCCATTCTCCATTGCCATACTAAGCTCAGTGAATTTTTTCAGAATTTTGTGTTTTTCTTCCTATACCCCCATATACAGTATTGGCTGCCCCCCCCCCCCCTTCTTCCTATACCCCCATATATTGGCATTCCGGCCGGCCCCCCATAAGCCTCGCCCTTAGACTCAACGGAATGGACATATCCTCATCGCTAGAACTTTCTTTACTCATACGGAGTTATGAACTCACCTGTCCTCCATCTGAACTAAGACCTCCCCTATGGAACGGGGTTCGAGTTCTCAGGTCTCTAAAGAGACCTCCCTATGAACCATTATGCCAGGCAACAGATTTCCACCTCACTTGAAAGACGGTGTTCCTACTAGCTTTAGCTTTGCCCAAGCAAGTCGGTGATCTTTGTGGTCTCGCATACATCATCTCCCATTCAAATAGCGTAGGTTTGTATTCCAGTTACGGAACAAATGACAAATTCGAAGAAAATTTTATCTTTCCTAACGATACAAACCTTTAGCTATTTATACAAACTTACCTGCCGACCCTATCCCCCTTGAAGTCCTACCTCCAAACAAAGTGAGCTGAATAACAGGTGTGTAAGCGGGAGCAGTAGCAAGCGGGAGCAGCTAACTAGCTGAATGGTTATTCAACCCTCGCTAAATTTTAATGGCTCATCCTTTCAGCATCGCTAAAAGTACAGTACTAACCCCTAATAAATAGCTATAAAGGTTTGTATCGTTCAGAAAAATACAAATTATCTACGAATTTATCATTTTTCATAACTAAACAAACCTTAGTCCTTTACTCATACTTTCCCATCATCACCATAACCCTAGAAAGTCCCAGCTGCAATCAAAGTGAATACTTGGTAAGCAAGCAAGGGTGCCAGAGCTTCCCTTTCCCCTAACTACCGAACACTTGTTTACACCTCGTTATAAAATTTTAACCGCTGTCTATTCCAGCTTTTCTGTTCTCTCCTTTATAAAGGACTTAGGTTTGTAAAGTTAGGAAGAACATAAATTATCTCTAAATTTGTCATTTTTATGATGTATCTTGACTCGGTAATACCAGCTCATTTGAAAATGGTGTCTCCCAGAGGTGTTCTTTGTTCCGTAACCGAAATACAAACCACGCTATTTAAATAAGGTATTACTTTCGGCGTAGCTGAATGACGAGCCATTAGATTTGTAACGAGGGTTAACTACCCCCTCGCTAGTTAGCGATTGCGCGTAGTCACCTTCGCGCCCACGGGTTCCAGCTCCTACCGTGCGCACTTCCAGAGGTGGACGGGACACGACGTGCCCACGCGCCCATGAGCAGTCTCCTTCACGCGCTTCTAAGCCTGCTGATCCTGGGCCTCATCTGTCTTCTCCAGATTGCGCACATGCATGCCAGCGATATCCGGTGCGTCCGCGCGCCATCACTCTTCAGAACGCCCACGAGCCTGCTCGCAGAAGATCACCTGTGCGCCCACGCGCAACCTCACCTGCTCACCCTGCGCGCCATCGCTCGCCTGCGCTCCGTCGTTAACCTACGCGCCGTCATTCTCCTGGTCGCCAACACTCGCCCGTGCGCCCACGCGCACCCTCGCCTGCGTGAACATTCGCCCGCGCTCGAACCTGGGATTGTTCCATCGCGCGAGCCCAAGCGCGATTCCCTCCAGGTTTCGCAACGCGAGCTTCCTAGCGAGTCTTCAGGAGTGAGAGCTGTCAGGTCATCTTCTTCTTCCCCCCCCCCCCCCCCGCAAGCGCAGATCAGCGCGCTCGCAGGGGAAGGAGAGATTTTCAGAGAGGTCTAGGCACCAATCTTCTTCCCTTTCTTTTGAGGCAGGCCCGATCCCCTTCCCTCCAGCGGGAGTCTCTGACACTGCGTCTGTTAGTAAGCTGCCATGATTTTGGTACCTTATCAGAGCTGTCGTCCAGGCTGTTAAGCCGGCCTTAGCTGATTTGGGTCTCAAACCAACGGCAGCTCCGACCCCACTGAAGAGGAAGAGAGGAGTAGAGATTGTGGTGACTTCTCCCAGGGTTAAACTGGCTCCTAAGAAGTCCGTAAGGAAGGCTCCTTCCCCCCCTCAGACGTTCTCTCCTTCTGTGGACGAAGCTTTTCCGTCCTCAGGGGAATCTACCGAGGTGAGACCTTCTCCCACCACACCAATGGGAGAAACCCCACCGCGAGTAGGAGAATCGTCCCGTGTTGGGGCGGAGAAGAGCCCTCAGACTTCGTTGCTGGAGTCCTGCATCCCTCCTAGAAGGGAACCAAAGGACTCGAAGGCTATCCCGAAGTCTTCTTCCAGGATTCGACCAGAGCCAGCGAGACCCCAGGAGAAGGTCCATGTGTCCCCCTAAGTAGAGCATCTGGGGACAGGAGACTTTGCTGCCAGTTCACCACTAGGAGAGCAGCAAGAGTCAGAACATGCCTTCTGGCAAGTGTTGACTCTGATGGGGCATCTCAACGGGTTCAAGGACCCTGAGATCGCCCCTCGTGAGGGCAAGGACACGGTCCTGGACCAAGTCTTTGGCACTCAGAAACCCACTAAGGCCAGTGTGGCTTTGCCTTGGTCCCAAGGTGGGGAAGAGTGCCAGGGATAAGGTTGAGGGCCAGCTCTCCGAGCTCGCCTCCTCCAGCCGTTCCACTGCTGGCAACAAGCTCCTCCCACCTCCTCGTGTCCAACAGAGGAGGTATTTTGAGATCATGGAGGAGTCTTGTTTAGCTCTTCCACTCCACCACTCTGTGGAAGAGCTTACCAGGGGAGTCTCTCTTGAGAGACTCCAGCCGGCAAGTGACATTTTCGGCAAAGGAGATCCTGAATCAGGAGAAGGTCGTAAAGTGTGCCATGCAGGCCACTTCGTGACTGGATGTCTGGCTGGGGTCTCTGGGCATCCTGCTGCAATCCGAGGATCTGTCCAAGGAGAGCACCAGGAAGGCCCTGGAGACCTTCCTCCTTTCGGGCACACGCACCATTGAGTTTCTGGCCCACCAAGTCTCGAACTTGTGGGCAAACTCGATCCTGAAGTGACGTGATGCGGTGACCGAGAGGTTCCACTCGAAGGTCCCAGCCGTGGATGTCTGCAAGCTCAGACACTCTTCCCTCCTGGGAAAGAGTTTGTTTGAGCCCAAGGATGTGGAACAGGCGGCTGAGAGGTGGAGAAAATCGAACCAGGATTCTCTTCTTCAAAGGGCTCTTACAACAAACCCCTATAAACCTCCAGCACCTCAACAACCTCACCAGTCCAAGACGACGAAACCAGCAGCGGCAGCAAAGACGACGGTGTCCAAGCAGCAGCCCTTTCCTGTCAGACAAGAAAGGCAAAAAGTCCTCCAGGGGAGGCAAGAATCATAGAGGGAGCGGCCGAGGTCGCAAACGCTAGGATTGGCAATCCCCCTGCATGTCCACCAGTGGGGGGATGCCTGAAAAGTTGCGCATTCAGGTGGCAGCAACTCGGGGCCGATTCCTGGACGATCTCCGTGATCAGTCAGGGATATCGCGTCCTGTTCATAAAATCTCTTCCTCCCCGACAGCGAATCCAGTGTCGTTGAGCTCCTATGCCATGGGATCGGCAAAGGGGCTAGCCCTATGGGCAGAAGTCGAGACTATGCCCAAGAAGGATGCTCTCCAGGAGGTCGTCGACGGCTCCCCAGGTTTCTTCAGTCGTCTCTTTCTTGTAAAGAAGGCGTCTGGAGGCTGGAGACCAGTCATCGATTTCTCAGCTCTGAACAAGTTTGTCAAACAAACTCCGTTCAGCATGGAGACAGCAGACACGGTCAGACTTGCAGTGAGACCGCAAGACTTCATGTGTACACTGGATCTGAAGGACGCGTACTTCCAGATCCCAATTCATCCGTCTTCCAGGAAGTACTTAAGATTCAGCCAGACAACAAGATCTACCAGTTCAAGGTGCTGTGTTTAGGTCTCTTCCCAGCACCCCAGGTATTCACCAGAGTGTTCACCCTGATTTCTTCGTGGGCACAGGATCGGCATCCGTCTCCTCTGTTATCTGGACGACTGGCTTATCCTGGCAGACTCGGAATAGACCCTTTTTCGACACAGAGACAAGCTTCTGGGAATTTGCCAAGATCTAGGGATCATAGTATATCTCGAGAAGTCTTTTCTGCTTCCATCTCAACGACTGGTTTATCTAGGCATAATATTGGACACCAATATCCACAAAGCCTTTCCATCAGACGACAGGATAGCAAGGCTGAGGAGGGTCGCAGATCCTTTCCTCAGACGAGAAGAGCTTCCAGCCCAATCGTGGTTACGTCTCCTAGGTCACCTTTTCTCCTTGGTCCCGTCTAGTTCCAAACGGCCGCCTCAAGATGAGATCCCTGCAATAGCGGCTCAAGTCTCGGTGGAATCAAGGCCACGATTCCCCGGTCATTCTGGTCCCTATGGATCCTGCGGAACAGACGGACCTTCAGTGGTGGGTGACAGACGAAAACCTCCGAAAAGGAGTGGATCTTCTCGTCCTCCTCCCGGATTTGATGCTGTTCTCGGACGCTCCAAAAGAATTGTGGGGGGGCCCACGTTCTGAACCACAGGACCTCAGGCCTATGGTCAGAATCAGAAAAGTGCCTCCACATAAATCTGTTAGAGATGAAGGCTGTATGTCGGGCACTTCAACAGTTCCAACAAACCCTGGCGGGTCACTCCGTGGTGGTGATGAGCGACAACACCACGGTAGTGGCTTACATCAACAAGCAGGGAGGTACCTTTTCACAACAGCTATCCCATCTTGCAGTAGAGATACTGAGATGGACCGAAGTCCACTCGATTCCACTATCGGCTCGCTTCATTCTGGGCAAAAGGAATGTGCTCGCCGACAGTCTGAGCAGAGCATCGCAGATAGTGAGTACCGAGTGGTCTTTGGATCCTCTAGTAGCCAACAAAGTCCTGACTTTGTGGGGTTCCCCCGACATTGGACCTGTTCGCGACAGCCTTGAACTTCAAGCTTTCGCTGTAGTGTTCCCCCGTCCTGGACCCCAAGGCACTCTGGCAAGATGCCTTCCAACAACGGTGGGACAACATCGACGTTTACGCCTTCCCACCGTTCTGTCTGATGAGAAGGGTGCTCAACAAGACCAGACTATCGGTCAACCTGTCAATGACTAATAGCTCCGCTATGGCATCATGCAGAGTGGTTCCCAGACCTTCTGCAGCTCCTGACGGAACTCCCGAGAGAACTTCCTCCACGACACGAGCTACTCAAGCAACCACACTGCAACATCTTCCACAAAGCCGTAGCATCGCTTCGGCTTCACGTTTGGAGACTATCCAGCATCTCATCACAGAGAGAGGCTTTTCGCAACAAGTTGCGGAAAGGGTGTCTCGATACCTGCGAAAGTCATCCGCAGGGGTCTACCAGGCGAAGTGGAGAGTCGTCTGTGGTTGGTGTCGTGGAAGGGGTTTCTCTCCCCTCGATGCCACTATTCCAGCAATAGCGGAGTTTCTTGTGTATTTGCGGGAAGAAATGCACCTTTCAGTCTCGGCAGTGAAAGGCTATCGCTCAGCCTTAAGCCTGGCCTTCAGGCTGAAAGGAATGGACATTTCCTCCTCGCTGGAACTTTCTCTACTCATACGAAGCTACGAGCTTACCTGCCCTCAGTCGGAAGTGAGACCTCCTCCATGTAACGTGGTTCGAGTTCTCAGGTCTCTTAAGAGACCTCCGTTCGAACCATTACGCAGGCTTCTGATTGTCACCTGTCTTGGAAGATGGTGTTCCTACTCGCATTGGCCTCGGCCAAGCGAGTCGGCGAACTTCATGGTGTCTCGTACGACATCGCCCATTCAAGGGGATGGGGGGAGGTAACGTTCGGGTTCGTCCCTGAGTTTGTGGCTAAGATTCAAAATCCTGGGATTCCGGACCCACGGTTCGACTCCTCCTGGATTTCGAGTCTCTCTGTAACAGATGACCCAGACCATCTCCTACTGTGCCCAGTAAAGAGTCTGAGGCTCTATCTTAAGAGAACAGCTGCAGCTCGTCCTCGAGTGCAAGCATTGTATGTGAGCACAGGAAGGACGAAGAGGAGGGTCACTAAGAACACCATCTCAGCATGGATTCGCAGGGTCATCCACCATTCCCTGAATCCAAACCCTCCTCCGTCACGTCGCCCTAGAGCACATGATGTCAGAGGCATCGCTACGTCCCTGGCATTCACGAGAAACTAATCAGTGACGCAGGTTCTACAAGCTGGGGTCTGGAAGCGTCAAACGACCTTCACAGCCCACTACCTGCAAGACGTGACCCACAGGAGGCTCGATACGTTCTCTATCGGCCCTGTGGTGGCTGCACAACAGCTGGTCTAAACCTCAGGCTCCTTAATGGACAAGTAGCAGAAGGTTGAGGGCATTGTTACTTGGTTTTAGTCTGCATGAATGAATAAGTATGCCTGGCCCTTACTCTTTTCTTCATCCTCCCCTCGCTTGCAGAAAGCAGCATCCTGGGTTCTCTGCACAGCTGACCTCAAACCACTGTAGGTAAACCATGCTTCCTTGTGTTCCTAGTATTAAGATAATACTGTCGCGTCCCCCATACCCTGACGAGGTGGTATTGGGAACATCCTATCCTATAATTCCATCTACAGGATTCCAGGTCAACTTTCTAGGACGAGTCTCACTTCATTCCTTCATACACAAGCTTACGTAGGCCGCACGTTCCTTGCAGAGCAAGGGATTTGCGAGGTGCAGGGACTCCTTATCTCGAGTGCAACACACTCGGTTTCTGAGTCCCTGGGCAAAGTCAAAGCCAGTAAGGCTGGGACTTACCACCCTACCTAAGGGGTAAGTCACCCTATTTAAATAGCGTGGTTTGTATTTCGGTTACGGAACAAATGACATTCGTAGGTAATTTGTATTTTTCCTAACCATACAAACCTTAGCTATTTAATCATACTTTCCCGCCAGCCCTGTCCCCCGTGAAGTCCTACCTCTAAGCGAAGTGAATCAGTTCACGGGTGTGTGAGGGGGTAGTTAACCCTCGTTAAAAATCTAATGGCTCGTCATTCAGCTGCGCCGAAAGTAATACCCTATTTAAATAGCTAAGGTTTGTATGGTTAGGAAAAATACAAATTATCTACGAATTTGTCGTTTTCTGGTATCATTTGACGTTGCTATTCTTGTATAATATGTTCATGGTAATGATGATGTTATGCTGTTCTAATTTGTCCTGTAGGGATTTTTTTTTAATACTTTACTGTATATGGAGCTTTGTTTTGCATTTGTGGTGTCCTGACCCCAGATCCTTACATGGAGAAATAACACATTAAACAGCTCTATAACATTTGGGGATCTTGAGACTTATTTGATAACCCCCACACCACAAATGTCAACTTTTGTGAATCTGTACAATACTTTTATATCTAATTGATAGTTGTAGAGAAAATGTAATACAGATACTTATAATTATAGGTATATAGATCTTGAAGCATTTATATTGAATAATGTTTATTACCACTAATTTTGTTGTTGTGTTTGAAGAATTTATTTTTATTGCTTACAGAGAGGTATCAGTTCAAGTGCATTGTTAAATGCTGACCGGAAAACTATTGTGAAAATATTTTACAAGCACATCTCCCCAAAATACCAGCGTGAATATCGTGAAAACAGAAGAGGAAAAATTCTTAAAAAAGCTAGACAGAAGAGGGAAAGGAAAATTGACAGTGAAGACTGGAAAAAGTAAGTATGGAATGGCAATGATAAATACTCTATAGTACTACAATGTTTATGGATTTCTATAAATCTCCCCTGATGTTCATACTCCTTTTTTTTCAAAACTACTTTAATTAACATCGCTCGTAAAAGTAAATTTGCTCCGACACTAAATACAAACCCTTTCACTCTTTAATAGGGAATATACTTTTGGCTTCCCCTTGTAAAGCTATCCGTCCCCTCCCCCAAGTGAGACCTGTTCCTTTTCTGATGTGTTTCTGGCGTGGGTGTCCCTTGGATTGACCGACCCCCCTTTGAAGAAGGCACTTTTTCGAGCTCCCTCGAATTGATGCAGAGAGGAAGCGATCACCGACTTCCTCGGAGGTAGATCCCTTAACGTTGACGAGTGTGGGCTTTTGTGATCCTGAGGTGTTGTCTGCAGTATCTGCTGACGATTCCAGCTCTGTCTCTTCCACTGCCGCTGTCGCCTTTGACAAAGACTGCTTTTCCCCCCTTGTTGAGCATACTCTTCCATCGGGAGCGTAGTAAAGTCCAAGGCAGGTCTCTCTTGCGTGTGGGAATCTCTCGTCCTAGAGTGAGATCCACCCCCCTCCTCCAGAGACTTCCAGAGATCTTCCTGCTGAGCCTCCCCTTACGGAAGATCTTCACCGTCCTCGTCGAGCTTGTAGAGTGCATGATCCTCCTTGTCGCTTCAATCACTCTCCTTTGCCTCCGACAGACATCTTTTTGGCTCTCCTCCTTTGCCCGTCGGACGATCCCCCTTGGGGGATTGTCCCTCGTCAGGATCTCACCGCTCGCCCACTCCTCGTCACCTCGGGCGTAGCTCTCTCTCTCTCTCTCTTAGAGATCGTTTTCATGACGTATCTCGTCAGCCTGGCCGACAGCCATCTGGTTCCCGACCCTAGCCTGCCTTATCAGACTGTCCCTTGCTCGTCGTTCGCTAGCCTTGAGGCGTTCGCCTCTCCACTGTCACTCTCTGACCTCTCGCCACCTGACAGCTGTTTGTGGTTCGCCTGCTGCCCCAGAATCCCCATATTCTCCGACTGCTAGTGGTTTGCCTACTGTTCACAGATCTCTAGCTTCTCGTCACTCACCTGTGACTTGTCAACCGCCGGGTGTCCATCATTCTCCGGGTTCTTGCCAATCACCAACTGTTCACCGTTCGCTAGCTTTCCATTGATCACCAGCTGTTCATCAATCTCCGACAACTCGTCGTTCACCAACAAAGTGCCGATCTCCTCTTACTAAGCGTTCGGTCATTACCCGTCATTCTTCTGTTGCTTGCTGCTCACTGGCATCTCGGGGTTCGCCAGCTAAGCGACGATCACCAGTAGCTCGTCATTTGACAGCTGCTTGCCACTCTCCAGCATTGCCTAGTTCTACTGTGACTCGCCACCCACCAGTTCCTAGGTGTTCATCAATCAGCCGTCGTTCGCCAGACCGTACGTAATCTCCTTTAAATCGGAGACAGTCTTTCTAGGTATTCTCCTTGTGCTTCCCATCACTCATCGGGACATCAGCACTCGCTGACCTGCCGTTCGCCAGCTTCTCGTAGAGGTTCTTCCTCTCCGGCCCACAGCCACCAACCATGAGAGTCAGATTGCCATTTCCCTGTAGTATAAGTCTGTGCCTCGCCGGAAGGACGACCCCCAACATTCTTTTCGGGAAGAACCTACCTTTAGGGAACCCAAGAAGATCCCCAAGCAGGCAAGCTGCCCTGTTCCGTTTCCGCGTGTGGTGGAACCTTCAAAGCTGAAGATGTCCGCTTCTTCTTCTGTCCGGTCGTTGATTGATTCAGGTACGAATGTCTTAACTTTTCAGAAACCCTCGGCTTCGATCCTCCCAGGGGACCTTCCTTCGACCACCCAGTACTCCTAGGATTCCCCTGGAAAAGTCATCCTCTCCTCCAGCTGACCCTAGGTGTAAATCCACTGTTCCTCTTCCTTAAGAGCCCCTGGCACCTTCCATCTCTCCATTGAAGAGGAAACTAGGAGTAGCTGAACAGCAGGACTCATCCTGTATCAAACTGACACTGGTACGGTCTTCGATGACTAGCTTTTTTCTCGGCTCATAAGGCAAGAATGTCTCCCTCCGAGAGAAGAGTCTTTGGTGAGTTTTTTCCACCCTTCTCCCATTGTGGTAATTCCACCGGAACAGCGACCAGTCTCCAAACCCGTACGAGAAAACATCTCTTCCTCAGCTGGAGAGACACAAACAGATGATCGTTCAAGACCTTCATTCCTAGAGGAATTCTTTCCTCCACAGAAGCAATTGAAGGATGCCAAGACTCTACCCAAGTCTTTGGCAAGGGTATCAAGGCCTTCCCAGGAGTGTTCTAAACAACCTTCTTCAAACCCTGCAAGGGTGTCAGCATGTTGTACCCATCATGCAAGGGATGACATCGACCCGCCCCGAGATGATGTCTTGTGGGTGGATAACTTTGATTAGGACAATGACTATCATTCTAGAGCTGATAGTCCAAAGCTATCAGAGGCAGAGTAGGAGTCAGACCACGTCCTCTGGCAGGTCTTGGCCTGCATGAGGACCATCAGTCGGTTATCTGACCCAGCTGTTGCCCCTCAAGAGGGCAAAGACACGGTCTTGAACCGTATCTACGGCACCAAGAAGATCACCCAAGACCAGTGTGGCCTTGCCCAGGTCTAAGGGTCATCTTCTAAACTACTTCTGCTGGTGTTTGTGTAGCAGAAGTACAGTATTATGAGGTGTTCAATGATCCATTAAGGCACTGCCTCTTGACCACTCGGTAGAGGCTCTGACCAGGGGGACTCTAAGAACTTCAGGTTTCGTTCTCGGCTACGGATATCCTGAACCTGGAGAAGGCGGCAAAGTATGCTATGCAGGCTACTTCGTAGCTGGATCTCGTTGGGATCAGTGGGACACTTCATGAAGACCAAGGACTGGTCCAAGGAGAACTCGAGGAAAGTAAAACTTTTCTATTGTCAGGAACTCGAACCATCGAGTTTCTTTCTCACCAAGTTGTGAACTTGTAGGCCAACACAATCCTGCAGCAAAGGGACACGATGATAGAAAGGTTCAATCATCAGGTCCCATAGAACAAGATCACAAAATTGAGGAACTCATCTCTGGATGTTTCCTCCTTGTTCAGACTGGAAGACGTCAAGCGGGCTGTGAAGAGATGGAGGAAGTTCAACCAGGACTCCCTTCTTCATAAGGTGATGACATCTTGTCCCCATAAACCACCTCCTTCGCCAAAGACACAACAAGAGCTTAAACTGCCAATGAATAGGACTGCAGCTACATCAGCTACAAAGGTGTCTAAGAAACCCTTTCCAGCTAAAGGGCGGAAAGTTTCCAAGTCTTTGGGTAGAGGGAAGAGTTCTAGAGGGGGCGGCCGAGGCCGCAACCGCTAGGACGCGGAATCCCACCTGTGGGGGGGGATGCCTGTATAGCCGCTGGCAGAGGTGGCTGCAGCTCGGGGCCAAACCCTGGACAGTCTTCGTGATTCGCTCTACAGACAAGAAGACCTGGAGCTCAAAGAGTTAGTGGTGTAAGTACTTCTCTAGCATTTAAGAAGAACTACTTTGACTCAGGTCCTTCAGGCGGATGTGTTAAATGACCTTCACTGCCCGCTACCTGCAAGATGTGACCCATAGGAACATGGAGACGTTCTCTATTGGTCCTATGGTAGCTTCACAACAAATGGCTTAAACACTAAAGCTCCTTGGTGGACAAGTAGCAGATGGTAGACGGCAGAGTTTACCCGGGATTAAGTCTGGTGTGAATGTTAAGAATGACTGGCTCTTTCTTTCTTCCACTTTCTCCTCTCTTGGGGAACAGCACCTACAGTACTCTGCAAGCTTGCCTCCTCTTTCTGCAGGTAATAAACATATCTCTTGTGTAACCTGGTATAGAAATATATACAGTACTTGTTCCATCCCCATACCCACTGGCGAGGTGGGTTCAAAGAATCCTACGACTCCTGAGAATTCTTTCCTAGACTTGTCACATTGCTAGTATCATGCAATCACACAGATTGCTCAGGCCACTAAAGGTGGTTTTTATGAATAGAACTTACCTGGCAGTTATACATATATATATATATATATATATATATATATATATATATATATATATATATATATATATATATATATATATATATATATATATATATATATATATATATATATATATATATATATATATATATATATATATATATATATATATATATATATATATATATAACTTAGTCTCTGACGTTTGGCAGAATTTTTCAAACATCACGGCAACTGCCGTGTGGTAATTGTGCGGTTAGGTGGCTAACAACTCTTACAGGGTGGTACTTGGAATCATTCCCGTTTTCTGTTCCTCAGATCATCTCTGCCGGCTGGATCGACAACATCGTTGGTCCGCCCTTAGAGTTTTTCGTTTCGCTTTCCCTGTGTCGCTGTACCAGACTTATTTTTGGTGAAGTACATTGATTTGGGGATTTGGCAATCATGTTTCTGTTTATTCTGATATTTTGGATTTGTTTAATATGAGTGAGAAACTTCATTTTCGTGTGTGTGAATGAGGAATGCAAGGTGAGGTTACCGAAAGTTTCGGTAGCCTCACACGGTTTGTTTTGGTTGCTGGGGTTTTGATTGTGCACTGGATGATAGGTGCAAAGAATGTGAGATTTTTAGTGAGAAAGATTGGTTAGCTATGAAGCGCTATGTGCGCAAATTAGAGCTAGATAAAGTAAGGAGAGCTGCTAGATCTAAATCTAAGTCTACTAGTGAACCTAGTTTAGATATTTCCATTGAACCGTTAATTAATTCCTCTTTGGAAGTTGATCCTTCCCCTGAGGTAGTAACTCCTGCCCCTTCTACAGGATATGTATCTGCGGATGACCCTCGGTACGCCAGGATGGCGGCTGAGTTGAAGGCTATTAAAGATCAACTTGCAGCCTAAGAGTGTGAGTGAAGTTAGTGCTTGTGAAAGTGCAGTGGAGGTGGCGACTTATCGAACCTGTCATTACCCTAGATCTAGACCTCTACCAAGCTCCCAGGACCAAGGGAGAAGGTACGTCGACGACCGGAAGGGGGTGAGAGGTACGTATCCTCGGTTAGCCATCGCCTCAGACAGTCCTGTTGCATTTTCCCAGGCTGCTCTTGACCACCACGGAAAACGTGTGTCGGATGTGATGGTGTCTTCCCCGAACCCCTCTCCCAGATGCAAATGGTAGTATGAGGCTTCGCGACCGACCAAGAGGAGGTGGAACCGAACTGAACAGTCTCGTTCTCACTCTCCCGGTTCAAGTAGCCACGAACCTTGTCCTTCGGAGGATGATTTGGACTCCGTTCCTGTGAAAAGGACGAAAATCAAGAAAAACCAGCGAAAAATCCTTCTCCTACCAGCGCTCCTTGACAGCCTTCTCCTTTGGAACCGCAAGATCCAGCAGCAGTCGCTAAATCGTTTATGACGGTTATGCAAGAGCAACTTTTCTCTTTAGTTCAAGTTTTTATCCGCCCTCCCTCCCAGTCGGACAGACCTAAGGACGACTCGTTACCGGTTAAGAAATCAGCTTCTAAGAGGGAACGGAGTTCCTCTCCAAGGGAACCTCTGCGCGATTCGTCAAAGACACGGTACCGCGCTTCTTCCCCATCTGCTCGCCTCAAGGACCCTGGCGATACTCGACGTCGGGACGATTCCGTCTCTTGCTCTCGGCGCCAGGACGATTCCGTCCCTCGCTCTCGGCGCCAGGACGATTCCGTCTCTCGCTCTCGGCGCCAGGACGCATCCGCCTACCGCCTCAAGGACTCTTCTAGTGCTCGGCACCAGGACTCACGCGATTCTCGGTGTCAGGATGCTTGCAGCCCTCTTCTACAGGACGCATCCTACGATTTGCCTCTTTCGGATTCAGGTGAACCTTCTACCCAAACGAAAGCTGTAATAGAGGTGGGACAGGATCTTGATTATGTCTCAGAGGACGAAGACAAGCCTGCGGACGCGGCTGGCGATTATAAGGTTCTCTCTCGCTCCCTCCTTGAGCTGTATGGGGAGGAGTTTCAACTTTCTGCCCCTCGTTCTCCTCAATCGCAGTTGTTCCGACACATATACAAACCTTCGCTATTTATAATTGGGTATTACTTTCGGCACAGCTGAAAGATGAGCCATGATAATTTCAGTGAGGGATAACTACCCCATCCGCTAGTTAGCGGGTGGGGTTGGGGTAGACTGGCTACCCCGCTCACTCACACATCTCGGCTGTGTAACCACTTTACTTTTTGGCTCGGTAGAGGACGGACATGCTGTCCTTCTCTCCCGCAAAGACTGGCCTTGATGTTTTTGATTTATTTTTATTTTTTGGTTTTCTTGTGTGTTTTCATTTATCTTACAGATATTTGAGTGCATATATGTATAAATGGAAATATACGTTGTTAGATATGGGTAACTTTAGTGCTGTTGACATCATATCCAACTGCCTCCCCCGTAAGGTTGTTGTCCTTCGGCAGGTTCTCAACACTGCCGTGTGTTTGTTCATTACAGAATTGAAGTTTATAACAGTTCAGCTCCCTTTCGATGAATTATCTTACAAGGAAGGTGACTTATTCCCCGAATAGTGTATTTTGGCAACGGAGCATGAATTGTAATTGATAACTTTCCTTTACCTCTTTTTTTTTTTTTTTTTTTTTTTTTTTTTTTTTTTTTTTTTTTTTTTTTTTTTTTTTCTCACAGGTAACAGCGACGTAGTACACATGTGGTAGCTCGTTAGCTGCCCTCATTACGAGGTAGCATTTGCTGTCAACCTTCAACTTGATGTTCCTCCTTCGAGGGGAACTTCTCTCATTCTCTCTCTCTCTCTCTTGCGAGAGAGAGAGAGAGAGAGAATGATTTTTGTTTACTTGGGCTATGTCCTCTTGCGTTCGCGGGAGAGAGTTTCTTACGCCTACGTTTTTTTCCCATAGAGCTGGGAGAAAGCTTGTTTTAGGCGATGTCCTTCTTCAGGAGGACTTCACTATCGTTCGCGAGAGAGAGATTATTAAGCCTTCGCTTTTTTCCCATAGAGCTGGGAGAAAGCTTGTCTTTGGCGATATCCTCCTTTGGGAGGACTTCTCCGTCGTTCGCGAGAGAGATATTTTACGCCTTCGCTTTATTCCCATAGAGCTGGGAGAAAGCTTGTAGGTGATCTCCTTCGGGAGAACTTCCCTCTCGTTCGCGAGAAATAACTTGTAGGAGCTTGCTGATCCACCAGCTTTCTCTGAAGCAGGTTATCCCTACGCTTATGGTTCTCCTTCAGGGGCAGAGCGAGAGCCTTTTCTTTAGCGACTTTCTCCTTTGGGAGAACAAACCTCTTATGCGGAGGTGTTATCTTGAACCTGCTGGTTCTCCTTGATCCTTCAGGGTCTCGTTCGATCACCCTTTTTGGCTGTCATGATCGTTTAAGCCTTCGGGCTCTAGTCATGTTTATCCTGCTGGTTCTCATGACAGTAGGAGTCTTTCGGGACTCCGCTCGAAACCTTCGGATTTCAGTTACGCTGAACCTTCGGGCTCTCGTAATGATGGTAACATTGAGCCTTCTGGAACGTGTGCCATCAATCATGCCGACCTTTCGGGGTCTCGTGACAGAGGAACCTCGATTCCTCGTTACGTTGATCCTTCGGGGTCGTAACATTAGTTATCCAGAACCGTTGGGCTCTCGTAACTTTAGTCACTCTGACACCTCTGTGTTTTGTGACAGGGAAACTTCGGTTTCTCGTTGCGCTGACCCTTCGGGGTCTCGTAACATTAGTTACGCTGAGCCCTTGGGCTCTTGTAACTTTAGTCACTCTAACACCCCGGTGTGTTGTGACAGGGAAACTGTGGTTTTTCGTTACGCTAACCCTTCGTGGTCTCGTAACATCAGTTACATTGAACTCTAGGGCTCTCGTAACTTTAGTCACTGACACTTCGGTGTTTTGTGACAAGGAAACTTCAGTTTCTCGTTACGATCGGATAGGAGCGCACGACCATATTGGCACGTGCACACGATCGGATTGGAGCGCGCAACCATATTGGCTCGCACGCACGACCAATTTGGAGCGCACGCAATCGGTTGAAGTGCACGAACAACTCTTATGATCCTTCGGGGTCTCACAACGCAGTTCACGCTGAACCTTTGGGTCTTCGTGACCATAGCCATACTTATACGACCGAGTTTTCGGACTCTCGTTGCGCGAAGTGTTCACGAGTGCACAAGAGGTATACTCTCATGACAGAGTTTTCGAACTCTCGTCCCGTGAATTGATCGCGCGCACCCGTCGTCATCAAGAGTTTTACTTTGATGACAGAGGGATGCGTGCTGCCTAAGGGTTTACGAATCTCTACAGGTAACTATGACACAGTTCCTTTGGGTCCTGGTCACGTAACACGATTCCTGGAATTCCATCAGGAATCAGCGACAGAGTTCCTGCGGGTTCTCGGCACAACATCCCTTAAGGTCGTGTGAAAGGAATTCACAAATAGATTCTGAACCCCTAGGTTCTCATCCGAAACTCTCTGTTTCCACGATTCAGAGTTTTCTGAAAACTCTATGGTCGATCACCCCCCTCGACGGGAGGGGTCTTCCAAAGGTGTGACTTGATACGTCACTCTACACTCCCAGCTGATTACTATATCAGCTAGCCTGGTTTCGCCAGCACCGATTCTTTCATTTTCGAACGAACCACCGTTATCTTTCCTCCACCTTCCCACTTTGAGTGGTTGGGTTAGCAGATGGAAATGAGCGGGGAATGAAAATGCTTTACATTGCAGTTCATTTCACCTGGCAGGCCTTCCCTGAATTAGACGGTAGTTTTCTCACTATCGAGAAAGTGTTCGATGGCAACCTCTTTAGGTAAGCGGTCGATGGCAATTATGTCTGGCCTTCTTGAAGCAAACCCCCACATACGAGACTTCACCCTTTTTCGGGAGACTCGTTCCTGAGAAGTTTTTTTACAAAACTTCAATGGGTATTAAAACTTCATGAAGGCTGTAAGCCTTCCCGGAGCATGCACTCTAGCCAAGACAAAACCACGAGGTTATGGTCTTAAACTCGGTTCTACCGTTTGATGGAGGCAGCCTCCCCTGTCATTGTACCATGGGTATAACGACTTGCTTTTTTACACGATAGTCTTCCGAGACTTTCTATTCTTTCCTTACGGGGTTATTGTTTCGAACAATTAGTCCCGAAGGAACATTGTTACCTGACGTTAAAAGAATGATAGCAACAGCGTGGGCATCTTTTCATTACGTTATGAACGTTTCAAACCCCGCCCACAGGTAAACGGACATCCGTTTCTGTGTAATGAACACTGGCTAGCCCCTCATATAAAGAGGGGTAAACCAAAGGGGATATGATCGCCTCTATAACTGTATATTTTTGTTTGAGAACATGTTCGCTCTCATTCAAGAAAATATTACAGTTAGTCAACGATCAAAATTCTTTCGCCGATAATGATGCGATTCGTCGCACATACATTATTCCCACAACCGGATTCGTTGCAGACGTTTCCTGGAGGCAGAGAATACGCATGTGGTAGCGCAAATGGACAAGTACATACATGCGTGCAAGCGATCTTTCTGCCAATAAGGGCTATATATATCTTCCAATTAGAACTCCGTTCTATTAAGGTGTATATTTATATCCCTTACTGAAACCAGGTTATTCAGTACATTACTTGGCTACTTTTCTGTAGCCAGACATACAGCATTTACGTTCTGTCTCCTTATAGGCATTTTTTCCTTTCTCCCGATCGGAAGTCTTAGTCTCTTACAAAGGCTTTGGCTGGAAACTTATTTAAATGCTAGTTTACCGATCGGAGACGGAGAAGTACGAACGTTTCTGTCCTAAGAAGGAGAAACCTCCGTTACGAACGTTTCCAACGTTCTCCAACTGAGTTCCGGACACGACTTTTAAGTCGAACTACGCATGTATACTTGTCATACGCACAGTTCGGTGTTACTACTCATTAGTACACTTATGCTCTTTACCCACCCAACAATAGATTGAAGATACGTCTCAATCCCCTTCTGGGTTTAGTTGGATGCATTCGGTGACTACCGTACAGTCTCTTGTCTGGAAAGCGATCTCTATGGAGATTCGCTATTATATCATAAGCTGTACTGATTAACTGGTTTACCATTTTGTATCGGTCTTATTCGGCCAACCACTCTGGATTAGTGGCAGTTGGAGGGAGAACAGGCTGTTCTCCTTCGTTGCAAGAACGTGCAATTGGTTACACGTCTCGACATCATCTCGAGGTGTGTTTATTGCTATGCACTCCCCCCCTCACCGCTGGACAATCCGCGGATGATGAGTGGCAGACGAGAGTTTCTGCAAAGAGGCCTGTCTTCTCGTCTTCCCTCTGGACCTGATGCTCTCTATAATGCATCAAAAGAGAGATGGGAGGCGCATATGCCATACCATACCATACCATCCTCGTCGGTTGGTCCGATTCAGAAAGGTACTAGCATTCACCTCTCTTAGAGAACCATCTAGCAGTACGAAGCCTTAGATGGACAGAGGACAACTAGTTGCCCTCATCTGCTCGCGTCATTCCTTGTATAGGAATGTGCTTGCAAAACCACCCAGATAGTGGGCTCCTAGTGTCTTGGAATCATCTTGTATCCAACAAAGTCTTAACTTTGTGGGGCCCTCGACTGTGGTTATGCTCGCAATGACCCTGATCTTCAGGCTCCCACTCGACCGTTCCCCAGGACCTCAAACAAGATGTATTCCAAGATCAGTGGGGTGGCCTAGAGGTGTGCCTTGTTTTTTCCCCCATTCGGACTGGTGAAAAAGTCCTCAGCCAAGTCAGGATAAGCAGGATCTTATCAATGACTCCAATAGCTTCGCTATGGCATCCTGCAGAATGGTTCCCAGACCTTCTGCAGTCCCTGACGGAGCTCCAATACGTTTGCTATGGCAACCCGCAGAATGGTTCCCGGACCTTCTACAGCTCCTGATAGAGTTCCGAGGGATCTTCCTGCACAACACGATCTTCCAAGCAGCCACATGCGAACACTTTCCCAAGCCTTAGCTTTGCTTCGACTTCTCTCCTAGGACGATCCTAAACCACCCCTCTCAGAGAGGCCCTTCCCATCAGGTTACAGAAAAGATGTCTAGGCACCTCAGACACTTCAGCGTCGGTCTTCCAGGCGAAGTGTTCGGTCCTTTGTGACTGATGTCGTGGAAAGGGATTCTCTCCCATTGATGCCTTTACTTATGCAAGTGTGAGATAACTTGTCCCCCGTCGGATCTCAACCTTCTCCTGGGAACGCGGTTCGGGTCCTTCATTCTCTGAAGACCCCTCTCTACGAACCGTAGGCCCAGCAGCAGATCGCTTCCTTACATGGAAGATTCCCTTTCTACTCACTTGGGCTTTTGACCAAGAGAGTTAGTGTGTTGTACGATCCAACGTCTGATGTCTCCTACCCAAGGAGACGGGGAGAAGTAATCCTCAGCGGCGTCCCTGAGTGGATTGCCAAGACTCAAATCCGAGTCTGCTCTACCCTAGGTGCAGCCCATTTCGAATAAATTGGAGTTTAACCCAGTGAGGAGTCTGTGGGGTTACTTTAAAAGAACGATACCAGCTCGCCCCCGTATGTCGGCACTGTTGACCAGCACGGGGGAGGTCAAGAGGAGGACCTCAAGGATTTCCTTCCCCTCTGGGATCGGAAGGCAATTAGGTTACAGTGAACCCTCGCTACTTCGCGGTTCGACCATCGCGGATTCACCACTTCGCGGATTTTTTTCATAACCCATGTCTATACATATATTGCGGATTTTCCGGAAATATCGGAAATACCGCGATGTGACCGATGGTGCGAGATTGGAGAAAGTAAGGAAAATTGAATCATGATTGATTTTCAATATAAATGAAACTTTGAGGAGCAACAAAGATATCATTTGTTAGAGAGATAGAGAGAGGTAAGGAATGGGAGGTAGTGAAAAGTAGCCCACACAGAGAGAGAGAGAGAGAGAGAGAGGTAGAGAGAGAGAGAGAGAGAGAGAGGTAGAGAGAGAGAGAGAGAGAGAGAGAGAGAGAGAGAGAGAGGAGAGAGAGAGAGAGATGAGAGAGAGAGAGTAGGTAGAGAGAGAGAGAGAGAGAGAGAGAGAGAGAGAGAGAGAGAGATAGAGGGGGGTTTAAATGTAATAAACAAAAAAATTTGATAGGTTATAACACATTGGTGCTTATGTAATATCAACTGTATACTGTAGACGGTTTGAATAAGTTAAGAAATGGTATAAATGATACTTTGTTAGTGTATTCGTACACACTCAAGAGCGGCAGCTAGATGACAGCTGATCTAATCACAGCCAAAAGTAAAAAAAAAAAAAGTCAACAGTACTCGATTTTTAAAACACACCCGAAATTTAAAAACAAAAGTACACGCTTTCTTAATGTGCAATTAACTATTTAAAGAGTGGCAATTTTCTAGAATAAAATGATATTTCCCAAAAAATAGTGGTTTGCTGATGAAATCGGATGCCCTATTTTTGGCTATGATTGAAATGGATGTAGACTCGGCCTAATTATGTCATTTCGTATTTAATTGACACTAAGAAAACTAATTTTAGTTTCTTCATCTAAATGTAAGTATTGTATAACACGAAGAGAGAGAGAGAGAGAGAGAGAGAGAGAGAGAGAGAGAGAGAGAGAGAGAGAGAGAGAGAGAGAGAGAGATGAATCAGCTGTTGTAATCAAATGGCGTGTTTTTGTTTCGTGAGAATTTCATCGTCACGACTTTAACAACAACATACTGTACTGAACTTTACAGTATTATACAGACTACTGTAATATGATAAAGTAAAATATTTGTAATCTATTTTATATGAAATGGGGCTATTTTTGTTTTGTTTAAAATTTACATTTACGTATGTAAAACAACTCTCTCTCTCTCTCTCTCTCTCTCTCTCTCTCTCTCTCTCTCTCTCTCTCTCTCTCTCTCTCTCTCTCGTAGATTGTTTTCCTGCTTTGCTACGTATGTATGATTTTATATAGATACGGTAAATAATATTTGTAATAACATATTTTATAAAAGCTTTTACTGTAATATCATTATTTATCACTTCCATCATGCGGGTTAAATTCCTTAGTTTGTTTACTGAGCGTACTTTATGACGCCGTCGTTTCAGGCGGCGTCATAAAGAAAAAAATTTCATTTGGAAGTCCTAAGAAAAATTAAGTAAAACATTAGTAATAACCAAATCAACATACTGTACTGAATAATCAATATAATTGATGCAAAAACTAACCTATAAACAGATGTGTAAATGCGTTTGTTTCTTCATTAGGATCAGAGATAAACGTAAACAAAACATTGGTTGCCATTTTTTATCGTGCTTTTTGGCGTGTTTAGGAAACGCATGATATAAAGTCGCCTTTAATATTTGTGCCTGTTTTAGTTTAGTTTACATGCATTAAGTGTTCTGTACATTAAAGGGTAGTTTGTTAACAGTACTACGTACAAGGGAAGGTTTTAAAAGTCTGAATATACATGTTAAATAAATAGGTAACTATGGTGTTACTACTTCGCGGATTTTCACCTATCGCGGCCGCGTCTGGAACCTATCTACCGCGATAAACGAGGGTTCACTACTCTTAATCTAGACTCTCCTCCCTCCTAAGACCCAGAGCTCGTAACGTCACTGGCGTTGCTACGTCCTGGCGTTCAAGAAACTACTTTGTGGTGCAGATACTTTAAGTGGGCATGTGGAAGCGTCAAGCGACCTTCACGGCCCACTACCTGCAAAGACGTATAACCCACAAGAACTTGGAGACCTTTTCCATTGGTCCTGTGGTGGTTGCACAACAAATGGTCTAAACACCTCAGGCTCCTTGATGGACAAGTAGCAGAGGGCTGAGGGTACCCGGATTAGTCTGGGGTGAATGAGTAAGAATGTCTGGCTCCTTTCTTCCTTTCACCTTCTCCCCTCTGGGGAAAACAGCTCCGCAAGCCTCAGCATAGCTGACCTCACTTCGCTGCAGGTAAGACCCATTTCCTTTGTGCCTCCTAAGTATTGAAGAATACTGTACTTTGTTACGTCCCCAATACCTTTTAGAGGAAGGGTATTGGGTAAGTCTTTAAGAACATTAGGTTCTGTACTCGAGTTCCTATGTTAAAGACAAGCCACACTGTTAGTTCCACTCACACACAAGCTTCTGCAGGCCGCTATCAGTGCATTACCTCATATCGGCACTTGATTTTATTGAGGGTAGGGTCCCTTCTACTATCGATCACAGATCGAAATAGAGAGGACCCCGGGTCATGACCAAGGCCAGTTGGTGAGGACTTCCTCCCTCCTAAGAGTAAGTCACCCTATTATAAATAGCGAAGGTTTGTATATGTGTCGGAACAAATAAAAAATTTGGAAATCATTTGTATTTTTCCTAACTTACAAACCTGAAGCTATTTATACAAATTGGCCCGCCACCCTGTCCCCCGAGAAGTCCTGCCATAAAGCAAGGTGGTTACTCAGCCGAGAGGTGTGAGTGAGCGGGGTAGCCAGTCTACCCCACCCGCTAACTAGCGGAAGGGATAGTTATCCCTCACTAGAATTATCATGGCTCGTCTTTCAGCTGCGCCAAAATTAATACCCTATTATAAATAGCTTCAGGTTTGTATGTTAGGAAAAATACAAATTATTTCCAAATTTGTTATTTCAGCAGGAAGGCCAAGAAACAGTCGGCCTTCATCAAGATGAAGCTCTCTATTTCTGCTGAGAAGGCTCTCTCTAAAGTGGACGAATGGATGAAGGCGCGTAGGCAAGCGGTTAAGACCACCTTCTCTTTTCCACCAGCTCGACTTGCTTCGAAGGCTGGCATGTGGTACAAGACTGGAGACCTTCTGGGTCTGGGAGTTCCTGCCTCCTCCCAAGGTGACTTCTCTGGTGTTGTGGATTCTGCTAGAAGGCATGCCTTTAACTCGGCTAAGGTTATGTGGTCAATGTCTGAGCTTGATCACCTTGTCAAAGGGATTTTCAGAGCTTTTGAAGTTTTTAGTCTTTTGGACTGGTCTCTAGGGACTCTGGCCAGGAAAACAACAAATGGAGGGAACACAAGACCTGACCAGTATCATGTTATGCATGGACAAAGCTCTTAGGGATGGATCTAATGAGTTGGCTTCCCTTTTTTCGGCAGGAGTTTTGAAGAAAAGGGCCCTGTTATGTTCTTTTGCTTCTAGATCTGTGACTTGCACAGAAGTCTGAACTCCTTTACGTCCCCCTTTCAGAACATCTCTTTCCTGAGTCCCATGTCAGAGATATTACGCTTTCTCTTGCGCAAAAGGCCACTCAAGACCTCTTATCACGCTCGGCTCGAAAACCTTTGCCAGTCACTCCTTCGTCTCTGAAGAGAGAGGAGAGAAAATTCCAACAGCCCTTTCGAGGTAGGGCTCCTTCAAGATCAGACTTCAGAGGAAGAAGGCAGGAAATGGGAGGAAGGACGAATAGAGGTTCGTTTAGATCCCTCTCCAAGAAATGAAGTGCAAGTCCTCCAGACAACGATAGGGGCAAGACTGTCCTTTTTTGGCAGGCTTGGAAGAGAAGAGGGGCGGACACCTGGTCCCACTTGGTCATCAAGAAGGATACAAGAACCCCCTTTTGAAGAAGCCTCCTCTTTCAAATGCTCCTCTAACCTTAGTGGCTCAGTACGCAGATGCAGTGAAACAAAAGGCCCTTCTGGATCTGGTCGACCAGATGCTGGACAAGGGAGTGATAGAACCAGTTCTGGAGCTATCCTCCCCAGGCTTCTACAATCGCCTGTTTCTGGTACCCAAGAACTCGGTTGTATGGAGACCCGTTTTGAATGTCAGCTCTCTGAACATCTTCGTGGAAAAGACAAAATTTACCATGGAGATGACTCGGTCTGTGCTGGCAGCAGTACGTCCAGGGGACTGGATGGTGTGTCTCGATTTACGGGATGCTTATTTTCACGTCCCCATCCATCCAACTTCAAGGAAATACCTGAGATTTATGATCCAGGGCAGGTGCTTCCAGTTCAAGGCACTTTGCTTCGGTCTCAGCACTGCTCCACAAGTCTTCACCAGAGTAATGGCGAACGTGGCAGGCTGGCTTCATCAAGAGGGGATAAGGGTATCCTTTTATCTGGACGACTGGTTGATACAATCACAGTCGAAAGAAAAATATCTGGAGGACCTACAAAAGACTTTCATGATGGCTCAAGAACTGGGTCTCGTCATCAACAGGGAGAAATCCGCAGACCGAGCCGAATCAGACTATTTTTTATTTGGGGATAGTTCTGAATTCAGTTCATTTTCGGGCTTCTCCCTCCCAGGAGAGGCAGACCAAGTGCCTCGAGAAGGTTCGAGAATTCTTGAAGAGACAGAAGTACTCAGCGAGGGAGTGGATGAGTTTACTGGGAACTCTCTCCTCGCTCGAACAGTTTGTCTCTTTGGGGAGACTGCACCTCAGACCTCTTCAACACTTCCTTTCAAAGGTGTGGAACAGGAAGACTCCTTTTCCTTCCCCATTCCAGCAGAAGTCAAGGATCATCTAATTTGGTGGCTGGATCCAGCTTTGTTAGGAGAAGGGACCTCCCTGTACAAGAAGAACCCAGACCTAGTGTTGTTCTCAGACGCGTCGGAGTCAGGATGGGGAGCAACACTAGGAAGCAAGGAGGTCTCAGGCTCTTGGGTAAAGAGTCAGACCGGATGGCACATCAACAGAAAAGAGTTGATGGCCATTCTGTTCGGGCTAAAGGCCTTCAAAGACTCCGTATCAGGGAGGATAGTGGAGGTCAACTTGGACAACACCACAGCTCTAGCTTACATCAGGAAGCAAGGGGGAACTCGCTCTCTGTTCGAAACGGCAAGGGAGCTCCTTCTATGGTCGAAGGAAAACAAGATAGAACTGTTAACAAGATTCGTACAGGGACAGAGGAATGTAACAGCAGACATGCTCAGCAGGAAAGGACAAGTTCTTCCCACGGAATGGACCCTCAACCAGCAGGTCTGTCAGTCTCTGGAAGTTATGGGGGAGTCTTTTAATAGACCTTTTTAAACATTTAAACATACCTGTTGGTTATATATAATAGCTTTATTCTTTCTGACCGGCAGAAAATTCAAAACTCGCGCCCATCACATCTATATGCCAGGTATACACTAGCGCCACCATGGAGCTAGGCCGAACTATCCCTCCTAGTCTCAGATTTCTTTCTGCCGCCATATTGGCAAGATCTTTGGAAATTCACTCACCGTTTATCAGGAATTATCAGTGTTCTTGGTGATGTAAAATTGTTTATTGGTTTTGACTTTCGCATTTATTGGACTAGCTTACGGATTCTCTTGGATATCTACTGATTTGAATTAATTTTGACCCTTGCTTGATTTGATATCTCTATTTACATTTTCAAAATGACTGACCCCTCCCCTTCATATAGGAAGTGCATTAAAGGGTGTAAAACTTGGCTTGCAGAAGCCTCTGTGGATCCCCATACAATTTGCACTAAATGTCGGGGGTAAAATATGTAATTTTGTGGATAGATGTCAAGAGTGTTTTGATTTATCCGAGAGCTAATGGTTAGCTTATGATCGCTACTCTTGTAAATTGGAAAGGGATAGAATTAGACATAGTTCCTCTCATTCAAGGGATGTATCATTTTCAAATGTCATTGAACCTAATTCCCCGATAGTGGTAGATCCTGAACCTAATCCTATTCAATCTGAACTAACATATGATATGATGACAGCGATCCAGGCTCTTGGTTCGAGAGGGGAATCGCTAGCAGCGGACAGAGACCAAATTTTGTCCGATGTTAATATGCTCAAAAGTGGTAATATTATTAGTGATGTTAATGTGTTCAGTGATGTAGAGGGTGCGTCTGCGCATTCTTGTCGTTCACCTAGCCTTGGACCTCTTGCAAGCTCCTGGACCCATGGGAGAAGTAAAGTCGATCGGCGAAAGGGAACGAGAGGCGTCACCAAGCGCGCAGACGTACCTTCGAGCGTTCCTGTTGAATCTATTTCTCAGATCGCTCCCCCTCACCATGGGAAAGGTGAGGTTAGCTTTTATACCCATCCTCGGATGAGACTAAACAAGGAAAGGGCTGGCGTCAAGCTTCCAGACCCCTTAAAAGAAAGGCGGATGAAGGCGCGCAAGGTCGCGATCCTTCACCGCGAAGGCCTGGTTGTAGTTATTGGGACTCGCCAGAGAGCTTTCAGCTGCATACTCAATGCTCTCCACCTAAGCGGTCTAACAAGACGTCAGATATTGACAGCATGATTCAGGCTGAATCAGAAATTATTCCTGAGTCTGAGGTTACGGTGCATGAACCACCGCTTCCATCGGACTGGATTCAATCTCCCGCTTATGAGGAGCGTTATGAGAGCGACGAAGAGCGAGAATTCACTATGGAAGTTTCGGCTCCTGTTTCACAAATGATGTCGCACAGGCGGCCTAAGCAGGATCCTAAGTGGTCTATGCTGCTTGATATGAAACAACTATCTACTTTCATGCATTCTTATCAGCCCGCAGTCGACAAAGCGCTGGTTCGTCACGATTCTGATCGTGACGCGATGTCGCACAGGCGGACTACCTTTACACGCGATGTTGATCGGGGTGATAGAGGTGCCGCTTTTAAGTCTGCTAGTACTCTTGCAGTACCTGTTTCTGTTGAAAGTAAACGTCAAGCGAATGAGCGTGACGTCGGGAGTCATCATTCTAAGCGCAACGACAAGCGCCAAGCAGCTGAGTGCGAACTGACGCGCCTAGTAAACCGTGACTTAAAACAAGAGACCGTGACGTCTCCTGTCAAGCGGACCATGACGCCAAAGGTCAGTTTATTTCAGTTCAGCATGCGCACGAACGTGACGCCAAGCGCAACCTTAGTGAGCGCCGAGCAAGTAAACAAGCTGAGCCACTTGATCGCGCGCATCACGCCCCTGACGCCCGCGCGCGCGAGCGACGCTTTTCAGAACTAGAAGCGATTGCTCTTGCTGCTATTATTTCTGAAGAGGATCATGAAGTTCATAAAGAATCCATAGTTGTTTCTATTACTATTATTATTATTATTATTATTATTATTATTATTATTATTATTACTTGAAAATGGCATATGACGCAGTGAAAGTAAGAGAAACTGGTAATTTAGAGGAGGAGTGAAAGTTAGTAAAAGAAAATTTTGTTGGTATTGCAAGTGATGTGTGTAGCAAGAAGTTTGTTGGAGGCAGCATGAAGAAGGGCAGTGAATGGTGGAATGAAGGAGTGAAGGTACAAGAGGAAGAGAAAAAGAGGGTTTTTGAAGAATGGCTGCAGAGTAATAGAGTAGAGAAGTATGAAAGATATAGAGAGAAAAATGTGGAAGTAAAGCGCAAGGTAAGTGAGGCAAAAGGGCAATCAGGGATTGGGTCATTCATATGAAGAGAATAAGAAGTGGAGAGAGTAAGAAAGGCTAGTTCAAGAAGTGAAGAGACAGTGAAAGATGGAAATGGAAGGTGTTAAAAGGAGAGGAGGCAAGGAAAAGGTGGGCGGAATATTTTGAAAGTTTACTGAATGTTGAGGATAATAGGGAGGCAGATATAATTGCTGTTGCAGGTGTTGAGGTGCCAGTGATGGGAGATGAGAATGAGAGAGAGATTACAAGAGAGGAAGTTAGGAGAGCACTAGATGAAACGAAAGTAGGAAAAGCATCTGGTATGGATGGTGTGAGAGCTGAGATGTTGAAGGAAGGGAGTGTGACTGTACTTGAATGGTTGGTGAGATTGTTTAATATGTGTTTTGTTTTGTCAATGGTACCAGTAGATTGGGTTTTTGCGTGTATTGTACCACTATATAAGGGTAAGGGAGATGTGCATGAGTGTTGTAATTCAAGGGGTATTAGTTTGTTGAGTGTAGTTGGAAAAGTGTATGGTAGAGTACTGATTATAGGGTTAAGGATGAAACGGAGAATGCAATCTTAGAAGTACAGGGTGGTTTTAGAAGAGGTAGGGGTTGTATGAATCAGATTTTTACAGTTAAGCAGATATGCTAGAAATTTTTAGCAAAAGGTAAGGAGGTGTATGTTGTGTTTATGGATCTGGAGAAAGCGTATGATAGAGTTGATAGGGAAGCAATGTGGAAGGTTGTTGCAAGCAGTGAAAAGTTTCTACAAAGGTAGTAAAGCATGTGTTAGGATAGGAAATGAAGTGAGCGATTGGTTTCCAGTGAGAGTGGGGCTCAGACAGGGATGTGTGATGTCGCCGTGGTTGTTTAACTTGTATGTTGATGGAGTGGTGAGAGGTGAATGCTCAAGTGCTTGGACGAGAATTGAAACTGGTAGACGAGAATGACCATGAATGGGAGGTAAATCAGTTGTTGTTTGCAGATGATACTGTACTGGTTTGGACGCAGAAGAGAAGCTTGGCCGATTAGTGACAGAATTTGGAAGGGTGTGTGAAAGAAGGAAGTTGAGAGTTAATGTGGGTAAGAGTAAGTTTATGAGATGTACGAGAAGGAAAGGTGATGCGAGGCTGAACGTCATGTCATGTTGAATGGAGAGTTACTTGAGGAGGTGGATCAGTTTAAGTACTTAGGGTCTGTTGTTGCAGCAAATGGTGGAGTGGAAGCAGATGTACGTCAGAGAGTGAATGAAGGTTGCAAAGTGTTGGGGGCAGTTAAGGGAGTAGTAAACAATAGAAGGTTGGGCATGAATGTAAAGAGAGTTCTGTAAGAGAAAGTTATTGTACCAACTGTGATGTATGGATCGAAGTTATGAGGAATGAAAATGACGGAGAGACAGAAATTGAATGTGTTTGAGATGAAGTGTCTAAGGTGTATGGCTGGTGTATCTCGAGTAGATAGGGTTAGGAACGAAGTAGTGAGGGTGAGAACGGGTGTAAGAAATGAATTAGCAACTAGAGTGGGTATGAATGTGTTGAGGTGGTTTGGCCATATTGAGAGAATGGAAAGTGGCTGTCTGCTAAAGAAGGCGATGAATTCAAGAGTTGATGGGAGAAGTACAAAAGGAAGGCAAGGTTTGGGTGGATGGATGCAGTCAAGGAAGCTCTGGGTGATAGGAGGATAGATGTGAGAGAGGCAAGAGAGCGTGCTAGAAATAGGAATGAATAGCGAGCGATTGTGATGCAGTTCCGGTAGGCCCTTCAGCTTCCTCTGGTACTTTGGTTGACGGTGGAGGTAGCAGCAGTAGGGGATTTAGCGTTATGAAGCTTCATCTGTGGTGGATAACGGGGGAGGGTGGGCTGTGGCACCCTAGCAGTACCAGCCAAACTCGGTTGAGTCCCTTGTCAGGCTGGGAGGAACGTAGAGAGGAGAAGTCCCCTTTTTTGTTTCATTTGTTTGATGTCGGCTAACCCCCAAAATTGGGGGAAATGCCTTGGTATATGTATTTATGTATTATTACTTGCTAAACTACAACCCTAGTTGGAAAAGCAGGATGCCATAGGCCAAGGGGTCCCAACAGGGAAAATTACCTAGTAAGGAAAGGAAACAAGGAAAAGTTTAATATTTTATGAAAAGTAACATTAAAATAGATATTTCCTATATAAATTTTAAAAACTTTAAACCAAACAAGAGGAAGAGAAATTAGATGCAATAGTGTGCCCGATTGTACCCTCAAGCAAAAGAACTCTAACCCCCCAAGATAGTGTAAGATCATGGTACAGAGGCTATGGTACTACCCAAGACTAGAGAACAGTTGTTTTGATTTTTGAGTGTCTTACGTCCTTTAGACGTCCTTTAGTTTGGGTAAGATTCTGAAAACTGCCAATGAAGAATTATCAAGGTTCTGGCAATTGCCACCTAGTATCCACTGGTGGAGCTGGTTTGATTGCCCTGAAGCTTCATTCTGATTCTACCCGTCAAGCTTCACAGGTTCGTTGTCGATGCTTTGCAACCGTTATGAAGTTTTTCTAAGTTTGTTTCTTTTTCTCATTTCTGTATGAGTGTAGAGGAATTTAGAAGAATGCAAACATGTCCAGGACTGTGCTCGACACTGGCACCTTAATGAGTAAGATTGAGGTTGATCCTCATCCTTAGTGTCCAATGCGTAGAGGGCACCACTGCACTTGTGATGTGTAGAGAGAGTAGTCTTCCTCTCAGTGTGTGAAATTTTGGAGTAGGAAGAAGAGATCCAATCGCGATCATTCTCCCTCTGGTTCATCCTGGAGGTTGAGAAAATCGGCGAGATCCTGACTTTCGACAAGCAAAACTCGTTGCCCTGTCCCTTCAGAGGGCAAACCCAAGAAGACTGATGACCTTTGGATTAAAGAGCCAACTTCCAAGATGGTAAACTCCTCTGCTTCCCCTAGAGGAACATGGAGCCCTCCTCTTGTGGATGATTCCTGGTCTTCAGCTTTGGATATCCCTGCCATTGAGATTTCCTCGGCCAAAGCTCATGCAGTTTCATAGGAGAAGTGCCCTGTTACGCCGTAGCCCTTTTCACCACCCACAAACATCATAACTTATAACAAAGACTTTGTTTACGAGTTCTCTGCCTACTCCTCTGGTAGTGCTGTGAGCAGTTTTTTGGGCTATACCCCAATTGAGCGTACAGTACTGTACACCTATCTATCTGACGGTCAGGTAGGTGATTTTTATCCGCTTCCAGCATCGCTGCAATCATACTCCTATTAAAGGACTCTGGTTATTTTAGTTTTGAAAAATAGAATTTACTTTGAAAATTTGTGATGTTTTTAGACAAGATTCTGTTCTGTTTTTTTGACAAAGATTAATATATGTAGCAGTGCTAACGTTATTTTCCTAACTTATAGGTTAGTTATAGACCCAAAGGACATCAAGAGTAGCTCTCAGTATACTTCAAAGCATTCATCGAGTTATGGGAGTTCTTCCAGAGATCGTCTCAAACCTCCACCCTGTAGTTATAAAAGTGCACCTAAAAGTTTAGATGAAATTATAATAAAAGAGCATAAACCCAGAAGTAACCGTGAAGAAGAGAAGGAGAAAGACCGAGATAAAAGAAAAGGCGATGGGGAAAGACAAAAAGATGACCTTGTCAGAAGAGATGTAAAGAAAATTAAACTTAGTAGCTCCTTACCAGAAAAACGAAAACATGAAGATGTAAGTACCTAGCATTATCTATTCATGCTGTGTAGAACCAAAGTTTTAATTGTAAGTTGTTCCGTAACTGAAATACAAACCACGCTATTTAATATGGGTAATTACTTTCGGCGTAGCTGAAATGACGAGCCATTAGAAATTTAACGAGGGTTTACTACCCCACCGCTAGTTAGTGGGAGATAGGGAGGGTAGCTTGCTCCCCCCCCCCCCCCCTACACACACGTGTGCTTGAGCTCACTTTGCTCTTGGCTCGGGTGGTAGTCGGATGTGTCCGCTGTCACCCTCGCCTTCTTTGACATCCATTGCTAATACTTTTTGCTTTTCCTTTGACAGAGTGTGTGTGAAGTTGGCCTTTGCTATGCGAAAGTGTCCTGGATTACCTGACCGCCCTTGTGGCACGTATATGTCGGCGGTCGAGACGGACCCCCACACCTTATGTCCTTACTGTAAGGGCCAGCGATGTGATAGGAATAAAGTGTGTGGTGAGTGTAGGGAGTGGTCTACCTTCCAGTGGGAGAGGTTTTCTCGGCCCGGAAGAAGTCCAGACGGGATATTTCTCCTTCGAAAGTTTCTTTGAAAGGAGAAAATCCCAAGGGCTCTTCTTCCGTGGCCCAAACCTCCTCCGAAGCTCCCACTTGATCGGTTTCTTCCGAGAAACTGTCGAGTGGTAGCGTAGGCCGTAGTTCTGTTGACAGATCTCGGGGTTTGGGAGAGGGAGTTGCCTCCCATAGCGAGGCAGCTTCTCCTCCTCCCCCGGGGGAGGAATTAAATGTACCTGTTTGTAATAATGATTTGTTACAGCTTTGGGCTTCCTTTGGGGCTTGAGGGTTCGCCCTCCAAGGAAGCGTTGTTTGACATAATCAGGTTGGGGGCAGCTGTCAAACAATCGCCGACTAGCAGAGGTTGATCCTCTGTCTATCGTCGACGTTGTTGTGGCAGAGGCTTCCGATGAGTTATATCAAACCTCTGCTCGTGCTGTTCCCGATGTAGCTGAAGGCTTAGTTCCCCCCTCCGAACATCCTTCGAGGGATGAACTAAGTCCAACGGTCTCTCCTGCCGGTGATTCTCCCCCTCGGGGGAGTTCACTCACAGACTCCTCTTCGGAAGACTGCTGATGGTCAGCCCGCTGACCCCACGGCCCCCAGAGGGCGTATAAGGCGTAAAGCCGGCCTTCCTCTTCGCCGTAGAGGCTTTCTTTCACCTCACAAGGGTGTTAGGAGGCGCCTCTTCTGTTCATCATCACCACAGTCCGCCGCAGAGGAACCTCGCCATCTTTCTCCGACTCTACCAGCTACATCCCTGGACCTCTCTGCAGATCGTTCGCGATCTCCGTCGGTGGAAAGTCGTCCTTACAAAGGGCACGTCGACCTTCCACCCGCCAGACCTGCTGACCTGCCGTCGCCGTTCCTGGCTGCTTACGTGCTGTGGGCGCCAACACATCCCGTTGTAAAACGTTCAACGGTCCCTTCGGGGCCTCAAGGGCTTTCGCACAAGTTAGTGCTTAAGTCCCTTACGCGCCAGGTCTCCAATCCGCACAAGCGCTCGCCTGCAGATGTGGTTTCTGTTAAAGCGCGCCCTTATCCTGCTGCGTGCCATGCGCGCCTCCGTTCTCCTGCGCGCCAACGATCTCCTGCGCGCCCACGATCATCTGATCTGGGCGCATTGGGGAAGTTAACCCCTTCCCTTGCTCGCCAGCACTCACCAATACGCCATCGATCGCCAACACGCTGTCAGTCAGCAGCCTTGTTTTGGGTCCCAGGTCAGAGCGGTCATGCAGGCTTTTAAGCCTGTTCTCTCTGAGCTGGGCCAAAAATCATTGGCAGCTTCTACTCCCCTGAAGAGGAAGAGAGGAGTGTCTGGCGTGGTAACTTCTCCAAGGGCGAAGCTAACTTCTCCAAGGGCGAAGCTAACTTCTCGGAAATCCTTGAGGAAGGCCTCCTCACACCCCCCCCCAGACTTTCACTCCCTCCCCTTCGGACAAAGATTTCCCGTCCTCAGGGGAGTCACGCGAGGTGAGGCGTTCCCCCATCGCACCAATGAGGGAAACCCCACCTCGCGCTGGGAAGTCTTCTTGGGTAGGGGTGGAGAAGAGCCTCCCACCATCACTGTTGGAGGCCTGCATCCCTCCCGGGAGGGAATCGAAGGACTCTATAAGACTTTGCCTAAGTCATCCTCAAGGGTAAGACCGGAACCGGCCAAGCACTCGGAGAACGTCCACAAGTCCTCCCAAGAAGAGCCTTTGGGGACAGGAGACTTCGCTGCTAGCCCTTCAGGAGGGGAGCTGCAGGTGTCAGAGCATGCGTTCTGGCAGGTTCTGACCCTTATGAGGAATCTCAATGGGTTTGCGGATCCAGAGATTCCCCCTCGTGAGGGCAAGGACACTGTCTTGGACCGAGTCTTTTGTACTCAAAAACCCTCAAAGGCCAGCGCAGCTTTGCCCTGGTCTCAAGGGGTTAAGAGTACCAGAGACAAGGTCGAAGGCCAGTTCTCCGAGCTTGCCTCCTCCAGCCCGATCCAGTGCCGGCAACAAACTCCTCCCGCCTCCTCGAGTCCATCAGAGGAGGTACTTTGACATCATGGAGGAGACTTGTTTAGCTCTTCCCCTACACCACTCTTTGGAAGAGCTTACCAGGGGAGTCCCTCTAGAGAGAGACTCCAACCGGCAGGTCTCGTTCTCGGCAACAGAGATCCTTAGCCAGGAGAAGGTAGTGAAGTGTGCCATGCAGGCAACTTCGTGGCTGGACATCTGGCTAGGGTCTCTGGGCATCCTGTTACGATCAGAGGACTTGTCCAAAGAAAGTACCGGGAAGGCCATGGAGACCTTTTTACTCTCAGGCACTCGTACAATCGAGTTTCTAGCCCACCAAGTCTCGAACTTGTAGGATAATACTATCTTGAAACATCAAGATGCGGTGTCTGAGAGGTTCCATCAAAAGGTTCCCAGTACTGAGATCAGCAGGCTCAGACATTCTTCCATTATGGGGAAGAACTTGTTCGAGCCTAAGGACGTGGAGCAGGCGGCTGAGAGGTGGAGGAAGTCCAACCGGGACTCTCTCCTTCATAGAGCTCTTACATCAAAGCACTATAAACCTCCAGCAACCACGTCCTACCAAGACCACGAAACTGGCAGCTACAGCAAAGACAACGGTGTCTAAGCCCTTTCCTGTCAAGGACAAGAAAGGCAAAAAGTTCTCCAGGGGAGGAAAGAATCCTAGAGGGAGCGGCCGAGGCCGCAAACGCTAGGATTGGCAGTGCCCCTGCATGTCCACAGTTGGGGGATGCCTACAAAGTTGCGCAAGCAGGTGGCAGCAACTCGGGGCTGATTCCTGGACGATTTCTGTTATCAGTCAAGGATATCGCGTCCCGTTCACAACATCTCTACCTCCCCTGACAGCGAATCCAGTGTCGTTGAGCTCCCTTTCCATGGGATCGGCAAGGGGGCAAGCCCTTCGGGCAGCAGTCGAGGCCATGTTGAAGAAGGGCGCTCTCCAAGAGGTCGTCGACGGGTCCCCAGGCTTCTTCAGTCGACTCTTTCTTGTAAAGAAGGCGTCTGGAGGCTGGAGACTAGTCATCGACCTCTCAGCTCTGAACAGGTCTGTCAAGCAGACCCCGTTCAGCATGGAGACCGCAGACACGGTCAGACTTGCAGTGAGACCGCAAGACTTCATGTGTACACTGGACCTGAAGGACGTGTACTTCCAGATTCCAGTCCATCCGTCTTCAAGGAAGTACTTAAGATTCAGCCTAGACAACAAGGTGTACCAGTTCAAGGTGCTGTGTTTCAGTCTCTCCACAGCACCACAGGTGTTCACCAGTGTGTTCACCGCAATATCGTCGTGGGCACACAGGAGCGGCATCCGTCTCCTTCGTTATCTGGACGACTGGCTGATCCTAGCAGACTCGGAGTCAGCCCTTCTTCGACACCGAGACAAACTTCTGGGACTTTGCCAAGCTCTGGGGATCATGGTAAATTTCAAGAAGTCTTCTCTGCTTCCCACTCAAAGACTGGTATATCTAGACATGGTCATAGACACCAATCTCCACAAAGCCTTCCCATCAGATGACAGGATAGCAAGGCTGAGGAGGGTCACAAGTCCTTAACTAAGACGAGAAGAGCTTCCAGCCCAATCGTGGTTACGTCTCCTCGGTCACCTCTCATCCTTGGCCCGTCTAGTTCCCAACGGTCGACTCAGGATGAGATCCCTCCAATGGTGACTCAACTCCCGGTGAAATCAGGGTCACGATTCCCTGGACGTCATAATCCCTATGGGTCCTGCGGAAGAGACGGACCTTCAGTGGTGGGTGACTGATGAAAACCTACGAAGGAGAGTGGATCTTCTCGTCGTTCCCCCGGATTTGATGCTGTTTTCGGACGCCTCAAAGAAAGGGGGGGGTGGGGGGCACGTTCTGCAACACAGGACCTCAGGCCTGTGGTCAGAATCAGAAAAGTGCCTCCATATAAATCTGCTAGAAATGAAGGCTGTATTCCTGGCCCTTCAACAGTTCCAACAATACCTGGCTGGTCACTCTGTGGTGGTGATGAGCGACAACACCACAGTAGTGGCTTACATCAACAAGCAAGGAGGTAACTTTTCAAAGCAGCTATCCCATCTCGCAATAGAGATACCGAGATGGACCGAATCCCACTCGATTCCACTATCAGCTCGCTTCAATCCAGGCAAGAGGAATGTGCTCGCCGACAGTCTGAGCAGTGAGTACCGAGTGGTCTTTGGATCATCTAGTAGCCGACAAAGTCCTGACTTTGTGGGGTTCCCCGACTGTGGATCTGTTCGCTACAGCGCTGAACTTCAAGCTTCCACTGTACTGTTCCCCAGGCCCGGATCCCAAGGCACTCTGGCAAGATGCCTTCCAACAGCGGTGGGGCAACATCGATGTACAGGCAGTCCCCAACTTACGAACACAATAGGGACCGAGAGTCTGTTCGTAAGCTGGATTGTTCGTAAGTCGTTGGTGTTAAATTTTGGTCTAGGGTAGGCGTAAACTGACTCAGATGTCTACGATTTTCAGCCGTAGAGGTCAACAAATAACCCCATTTCATATAAAATAGGTTATTACAAATATTTTACTTTATCATATTACAGTAGTCTGTATAATACTGTAAAGTTCAGTACAGTAAGTTGTTTTATTATCCTGTACTGCACACTACATAATAGAAACTTGCACAAACAATCGGCCATACCCTGTACATATGCACTGCATTGCTGAATCATCCGACTTAAAGTAAAATCGTAGTAAATATAGTGTACTGTACATTTAGTACAGTACTGTACATTAATTCCTTTTTAAATAAATGTACTGAAAGCTATTTTATTGTTCCATTACCCATTTTTTTTTTTTTTTTTTTACTAGAAACTTACGTAAACAAGCGGCCATTTGCATTATGTACTGTACTGTATGTAATGTTTACCTTTTCACGCTGATCAAATCAGCTGACTTGTACCGTACTGTATTTACTGTATGTAACAGTACTGTGCATTTAACTGCTTCGTGGTTGTTTTGGTAATGTTAAATAAAATGCAGAAGGTTAGTTTACTGAATTGTTTTATTTTAATTTTGACCGACGGAATCATTCTTTGTAGAGTATACGTCACGTATCTTGTGACGTCATATATTTGGCGGAAGCGCGCTGACAAACTGAATGATTTCCTTTCATTATGTTGCCGAGTATCTTATTACAGCATTCCCATAATCGAAACACCGAGTAACGATATCAAGTGTTTTAGTGGTCTGTATCATTAGTTATGAGATT
Organism: Palaemon carinicauda; assembly: GCF_036898095.1. NCBI lineage: Eukaryota > Metazoa > Arthropoda > Malacostraca > Decapoda > Palaemonidae > Palaemon > Palaemon carinicauda. Next base: position 74,032,136 of record NC_090755.1, read on the forward strand.
AGTACAACTTACCGTAAAGTTAAGAAAAAAAAGTCTGATGTTATATTTTTTCTGGCGGAAGGCGAGAGGCAAAGCAAGGTATTTTCTTCCGATCCGTTATTATTCCCATAATCGAAAGATCGAATAAGGATATAAAGAATTTTTTAATAATTTTCAAAGAAATATGAAGATTTAACTGCATTAAAAATCAAAATACGGAGAGAGAGAGAGAGAGAGAGAGAGAGAGAGAGAGAGGGGGGTGGTGCTTATTCCGTTTATAACTAATAATAAGGTTTATCAACGAACTGTATGGAAAATGTGATACCCTATAATATATTGGCGCTGTTGTAATATTCACTATGAAGAGATTTCGAATATCAAGAAAATTATATAAACCAGTGTTATTCGTTCTACAGTATATGTGCGCATAATCGTAATACTGCAGCGTCACCTCGAGATCAGCTGATATCCCAACCAAAAGTAAATCAAAAGTAATTGTTGATTATTGAAATGCTCAAGAAATTAAAAAAAATATGAACGTGCTTTAATAAGCCACAATTAAACACAATAACGTCTAATGAAATATGAAGGCTTAATATTGAACGAAAAATTGAATACTGTATGAAGCTTTAGAATTAACTACCCGTATGTGATTGACAGAGCGAGCACACACACACACACACACACACACAGAAAGAGCTACAACGATTTCGCATGATACCTAGTAATAAGAACTGTAGGGAAACTGATTTTCTGTAACATATTGGCGCTGAAGTAATATTCATCTTGAAGATATTTCTAATATGTTAAGAAATAAAAAAAAAATGCAAAAAGTCTGATGACGTTATATTTCTTCGGGCAGAAGGTGAGAGGCAAATCAAGTGGTTTTCTTCCGATCCGTTACTATTCCCATAATTGAAACATCGAATAAGGATATAAAGAATTTTTTAATAATTTTCAAAGAAATATGAAGATTTAACTGCATTAAAAATCAAAAAGAGAGAGAGAGAGAGAGAGAGAGAGAGAGAGAGAGAGAGAGAGAGAGAGAGAGAGAGAGAGAGAGAGAGAGAGAGTGTGTGTGTGAGTGTGTTTTTAAACTTGCGATGAAATCTACTAATGTTTACGAACTTGTTTGGACTTCCGTCAATTTGTGTTCGTATCTCCAGATGTTCGTATCTTGGGGAGCGTCTGTATACGCCTTTCCCACGTTCTGTCTGATGAGGAGGGTGCTCAACAAGACCAGAATATCGATCAATCTCTCGATGACCATTATAACTCCGCTATGGCATCACGCGGAATGGTTCCCAGACCTTCTGCAACTCCTAACGGAACTTCCGAGAGAACTCCCTCCACGACACGAGCTACTCAAACAACCACACGCCAACATCTTCCACAAAGCCGTAGCTTCACTACGACTTCCCGCCCGGAGACTATCCAGCGTCTCCCCGCTAAGAGAGGATTTTCGCAACAAGTTGCGAACAGGATGTCGGGACACCTGCGAAAGTTATCCGCATCTGTCTACCAGGCAAAGTGGGGAGTTTTCTGTGGTTGGTGTCGTGGAAGGGGTATCTCTCTACTTGATGCCTCTATTCCAGCAATAGCGGAGTTCTTTGTGTATTTGCGGGAAGAAATGCGCCTTTCAATCTCGGCAGTGAATTAAGTCTAGACTTCAGGCTCAAAGGAGTGGACCTTTCTTCCTCGCTGGAACTTTCCCTACTCATACGAAGTTATGAACTTACCTGCCCTCAGTCGGGAGTGAAACCTCCTCCATGTAATGTGGTTCGAGTTCTCAGGTCTCTGAAGAGACCTCCCTACAAACCATGACGCCAGGCTTCAGATCGCCACCTAACTTGGAAGACGATGTTCCTACTAGCTTTGGGCTCGGCCAAGCGAGTCGGTGAACTTCATGGGCTTTCTTATGACATCACCCATTCAAGGGGATGGGGGAGGTAACGTTCAGATTCGTCCCTGAGTTTGTTGCTAAGACTCGGAATTCGGGAGTGCCGGACCCTGGGTTCAACTCTTTCCAGATTTCGAGTCTTCGTTCTGTAACAGATGACCCAGACCATCTCCTACTGTGTCCAGTAAGGAGTCTGAGGCTATATATCAAAAGAACGGCTGCAGTTCGTCCCCAAGTGCAGGCATTGTTTGTGAGCACTGGGAGAACTAAGAGGAGGATTACCAAGAATACCATCTCGGCATGGATTTGTAGGGTGATCCATCTGTCCCTGAATCCTGACCCTCCATCACATCGCCCTAGAGCACAAGATGTCAGGGGCGTAACTATGTCCCTGGCCTTCAAGAAGAACTTTTCAGTGACGCAGGTTCTACAAGCGGGGGTGTGGAAGCGTCAGACGACCTTCACAGCCCACTACTTGCAAGACGTGACCCACAGGAGGCTCGATACACTCTCTATTGGCCCTGTGGTGGCTGCACAACAGCTGGTTTAAAACCTCAGGCTCCTTAATGGACAAGTAGCAGAAGGTTGAGGGCATTGTTACCTGGTCTTAGTCTGCATGAAGGAAAAGGTATGTCTGGCCCTTATTCTTTTCTTCATCCTCCCCTCTCTTGGGGAAAGTAGCATCCTGGGTTCTCTGCACAGCTGACCTCGAACAACTGTAGGTAAACCATGTTTCCTTGTGTTCCTAGTACAGTATTAAGCTAATACTGTCACGTCCCCATACCCTGACGAGGTGGTATTTGGAGAGTCCTAGCCTGAAGTTTCCATCTAAAGGACTACAGGTCAACTTCCTAGGACGAGTCTCACTTCATACCTTCACACACAGCTTACGTAGGCCGCAGCCCTTGCACAGCAAGGTTCTAGCGAGGTGCAGGGACTCCTTATTGTTGAGTGCTGAGACTCAGATACTGAGTCCCTGGGCAAAGCCAAAAGCCAGTACTGGCTGGGACTTGCCACCCTTCCTAAGGGGTTAGTCACCTATATTAAACAGCGTGGTTTGTATTTCAGTTACGGAACAAATGACAAATTCGTAGGTAATTTGTATTTTTCCTAACTATACAAACCTTAGCCATTTAATCAAACTTGCCCACTAGCCATATCCCCCATGAAGTCCTCCCTCTAAGCAGAGTGAGCTCAAGCACAGGTGTGTGTGATGGGGGGGGGGGGGGGGGGGGCGGTAGCAAGCTACCCTCCTTACCCCTTGCTAACTAGCGGTAGGGTAGTAAACCCTCATTAAAATTCTAATGACTCGTCATTTCAGCTATGCCGAAAGTAATTACCAATATTGAATAGCTAAGGTTTTTATAGTTAGGAAAAATACAAATTACCTACGAATTTGTCATTTTTTTTATTTTAGTTTTTCCAGTTTATTATTATTATTACTACTTGCTTAGTTACAACCCTAGTTGGAAAAGCAGGATGCTATAAGCCCAAGGGCTCCAACAGGAAAAATAGCCCAGAGAGAAAAGGAAATAAATGAACTACAAGAGAAGTAATTAATAATTAAGATAGATGCATGAAGAATGGTAACATTCAAATAAATCTTTCATATGTAAATTATAAAAACTTAGAAAAACAAGAGGAAGAGGAATAAGAGGGTGTGCCCAAGTGTACCCTTAAGAAAGTGAACTCTACCCCAAGACAGTTGAAGACCATCCTTTTCCAAATGACATTTGTTCCTACACTACAAACCTGTAACTGTTTATTAGGGATTATATTTCGGCGGAGCTGGTAGAACTAGCCATTAAGACTTGAAGCGAGGTGGCAATTACCCAAGCTGCTAGTTCACGTGTGGTAGTAGGTGGAGTAGCCAGCTAGTGAATCCGAGCCACTTTTTCTTTTGGCCTAGAGGAGAACAGACATGTCCGCTCTCTGCTCTTGCCCCCTCTGTTGGTCCAGCACTTTAATGTAATAGAGGGGCTTTAGAATCTCAATGATGGTCTGGGCAATGGTGGTGGGGTAATCTACCCCGGTAGATTCAACTATTCCAGGGCCAGTTCTAAGAGACCATTCTAACCCTGGACCTCTATAAACCTTCTTTATTTCGGTTTTTCTCCTCTTGCTATATCTGAATTTTGTTGACGACCGTTATTAGAACATTAACCAGTTTTTGTATATGCTTCAAATATATTGTAGATACCATCACTTTCTGGCAGGCCTAGTCTGTTAAGAGTTGGGCTCCAGTGATCCAGTTTTAAGTCATCCCATATTTGCAGGCAATGGGTGTTGCTAGGCATTGGAGTAGTCGGTGTGAGGAGTAATTACCCTGTTGACCAGTGTATGCCCACATAAAGAGAGGCACCCCCTCTCTAATAGAGAACTGTTCCCCGCTGAAACTTCTTCTCATGTTGAGCCACACAGAGGACTGACATCCTCTGATAAAAGGTGGATAACTGGCTTGCTCCTTCTTTGGAAACCAATCCCTCTGGTGACAACATGGAAAATACAAACGTGGACCTCGGTACAGACCACTCCAACTCAGGTTCTAATATTATAATATTAGAACGAACAAGGGTAATTTTACCATTTTTAGTAATGCAAGGAGTGTCCTTCAAGCTTTGGAAGTTTTTAATTTTAGTAACCCTCTAGTTTTAAAGATTTTAGAGTGGCTTTTTATTATTGGATGGAGAGGTATAATGGTTCGATTTTATTGGGTTCCAGCACATGTTGGTGTGTGGGAATGAGAAGGCCAATTTACTGACGAAGAATGCTGCATCCGAGTTGCTACCAAGAAGGTATCCCATTCCATGTAATGATTTCCTACCTAACATCAAGAAATTGTTTTGCAATGAATGGCAATAGCACTGGGATAGTCTAGATGGCAATAAAATGAGAGAAGTAACAGATGTCATATCTCCTTGGAAGTATAACTTGATGCCCCGAAAAGTTTCAGCTGATGGGCCAACACCAACCGTATTGCGACGACTGTTTAGTACCTTTAACAGTGAGGCATTTGTTGACCGAATGTATCATTTATAATAACTTGAGAAATAGATATCTGTTTGAGGCTCGAGGCGAGGAGGGCAAGTTCATTCTTGCCAAGATTCTTGGACATGATGTGTCCTACTATGCGAGCGGCATTTTTAGATTTATTTCAGAAGCAGGTCTTCTGAAAACTATTTAACTTCTATAAGGACATTCAACTTTTATGGTTGTAATTGAATATTCTTTTATTTTTTATATAAAATAAATTTGTTCCGTAACTAGAATACAAACCACGCTATTTAAGAGGGGTATTACTTTTGGCGTAGCTGAAATGACGAGTCATTAATTTTTAACGAGGGTTTACTACCCACACCGCTAGACACACACACACACACACCTGTGCTTGAGCTCACTTTGCTCTTGGCTCGGATGGTGGTCGGACGTGTCCGCTCTCATCCTTGCCGTCATATTGGCAGCCATTAATGCTTTTTGTTCTTTCTTTTTCTAGTTACTGTTTACGTGAAGTTGTCCTTTGCGACCATGCGCACCTGCCCTGGTTTTCCCGACCGCCTCAGTGGAACGTTGGAGACTGATGCAACGTTCTGGAGAAGCAACTCTGTGTTCGCCTCTCGTTACCTCAGAGAGGTGAGAGTGGAATATGAGAAATGCTATACTTTGGGCCCATACGTAGCTACGGCTTCTGTATTAGGCAAATGAGTTACTACCTCCCCTCAACCTTAGTTTTTGTATACCCGTGTGTGGGTTGGTGTTTTTATTGGTTGTCTAAGGACGTCGACTTGTGGTACAGTTCCCTTAGTCTAGATGGATAGTATATATCTATTCTGCAAGGTTATGTAGTTAGTTTTAGTAAGGTTGCAGTTTTTAATATAAGGGTCTAAGGTAGTTCTAAAGTCTAGTCAAGTTGTTGGTCTCACCCCGTTGACAGACTCGATTGAGTTGTTTCAGCATAACAGGTCCACTCCTGGCTGACACTCCTAAGGGAAAGCGACTCAAGAGGCAGGAACCTTTGAAGTCAGCTACCTTAGCAGGTAAGGAATCAAGGTGTTTTTTCTCCTACAACTTTTTGTTGTTTCCCCAACGATGTTTACTGTCTGTCACCCTCCTCCAAATGTATGAATCAGCTATATATATAACTGCCAGGTAAGTTCTATTCATAAAAATGGAGTTTTTATGATAAAACAAACTTTTAAGAATACTTACCTGGCAGTTATATATATATTTTAAGGCCCACCCACCTCCCCTCAGGAGACAGGTCGGGCATAGATGATCTGAAGAACAGAAAAGAGGAATGATTCCAAGTACCACCCTGTAAGGGTTGTTAACCACCTAACCGCTCATCCACCACAAGGCGGTTGCCGCGATTTTTGAAAAATTCTGCCGAAAGTCAGACTATAGCTGTATATATATAACTGCCAGGTAAGTATTCATAAAACTTTGTTTTATCATAAAAATTCCATATTAATCAATCAATCTATACTCTCAAAAGACTTTGGCCTTTAATATTTCAGATTCTTTTTCTTTTTACGTGTGTTCCTTCTTTTGCGTCTTCATGCGGACTTGTCCATGGCCTGAAGGCCGTTCTTGTCCTCCTTCCAGACCGACCTCCATTTGTTATGTCCGACCTGCATGGGATGCCGCAGTGACCAGGGTATACCTCGGAGTGTAAGGAGTGGTCTGCTTCCCAGTGGGAGAGATTTGGCCGTCCACGTAAGAAGTAAAAGAGGGATTCTTCACCTTTGGGGTCTTCCTTAAGGGCGAAGAAACTCGGACATAATCTTTGACCACTGTGTCTTTTCTGAGGTCCGGTCGAGTAGGAGCGTAGACCCACTTACTCGAGGGCAAGCTCAGAGATGTGCTGACGTTGCTGCTTCCCCTAAAGTAGAAGTTTTGCCCCTCCCTCAGGTGAGTCCTCACTCTTGATTTGTTGCAGGTTTGATCATCGCAGGGTGTGGCAGGGCCTCCTTCCATGGACATACTTGTAGAGCTTCTGCGGCACGAGGCCCAGAGGGGTCCTTCTCCAGTGTCCTGCGAAGTGAAAGTCCTTTCCCTAGTGAGTGCTGTTATTGACACTCTTACTGTCTGGGAGGCCCACCTGTTACCTTGTCCTAATCCTGCGCGCCTGCTCGCCTCCCCAATGACTGCCTTCTGCTGATAAGGAGACCTCACACCATCCTAGATCTCTTCGTCTTCAAGGAATTGTAGTCCTCTACGCGTGCCCAGACGTTCGTCCTCCCTCTCTGTTAGACAGCATTTTAGTTCCTGATCTTCACGCCATTCTCGTGACCGTCACTTGCCGGTTCGTGCTCGTAACTCAACATCTTGTGACCGTCGCTCTGCAGACCATCGTTTGCCTGTTCATGATCTCCACTCACCCACTGGATGCTCATCCCCTGCCTGCTGTTCTCCTGTCCTGGATCACTTGTCACCTCCTGATCACCCACTCGTCATTCACCTGTTAGCCAATCCCCAGCTCGCCGTTCGCCAACGCGTCACTCCTGCACGCCGACACCCCTACTCATCATTCTCCAGTCTGTCGGAGGTCTCCAAGACCTAATATGCCTTCTGCACGTGCTCCTGCGAGCGATCAAGGTCCAGCACCCCGACAATCATGCAGAGAGTAAGAGTAGTAGCATTATTGGAGCACCCTTCACCTCGTCAGGCCTCGCCAGCAAGAGGCGGACAGCCTCTTCTTTTCCTCGAAGGGTTCAGGGACCCTCCAAATAAGTGTGCTGGAAGATCTGCAGATGCCTATTATTAGTAATATTACTACTAGCTAAACTACAACCCAGTTGAAAAACCAAGATGCTATAAGGCCAAGAGCTTTAACAGGGTAAAATAGCCCAGTGAGGAAAGAATATAAATAAATGATATGAGAAGTAATGAACAATTAAAATAAAATGTCGTGAACACAGTAACATTGAAACAGATATTTCATATATAAACTATAAAAAGACATATCAGCCTGCTTAACATAAAATTATTTGTTGTAAATTTAAACTTTTGAAGTTCTACTGATTCAACTACCCGATTACGAAGATCATTTCACAACTTGATCACAGCTGGAATAAAACTTCTATGCAGGTTGATCAAGGTAAGCAACTTTCTCCCCCTCAGTTCGAGGAACCAAGGCAGCATTCCCCAAGGAGGCTATCTCCACCACCAGGCCTCCCCAAGGACACCCTGGACGTGTTGGCTTTGGGGAAACCAGGCAGGCGGTTGTAGACACAACCCAGAAAGGGTACAGGTTTGTGCATCCAACACAGCCTTCCTAAGCAGAGGTCAGCAGTGGCTTCTACCCTGAGGATTTCTTTAGAGAAGTCAAATGTTTCTCTCCTTGAGGACAGCCTGCCTGGTCCTTCAATGGCCACTGATTTTGTTTCTGGTTCTTACTGTCGAACAGAGCATTCATATTCATTGGAGGGGAGTCGATCTCCTTGGGAAACTGCCAAGCCTTCATGAAGACGCTGAGGATTTTTGGGCCCTGAAGGTACGAGCCCATTACCCTGTACCAACAGAAGCAGAGAACCCAGAGTCGGGTTGTGCCTTTGTGGAAGTTCTTGCTCTCATTCATGAGTGCAACAAACTGGGTACGGCGTCCATTGCACCAGCTTCAGGTATGTCCTCGGAGATTAATAAGAGCTTCCATGGCTGAATCTTGCTAGTTGGCCCTGGATCAAGTTCAGGATCAGATCTGTGGATTATAGAACTCTTGCTTAATATCAATCCAACAAGGTTCTTCCTCCCACACATAGAGGCAACAAAGTTCTATAGTATCGACTATTGTGTTCTTTGTCAGAACTTCTACACGTTGACCCCTCAGTGTGTGCATTGAAGGGGAACTTCCCTTGGAGATACTCAGATCAGAAGGCACGCATTCTGAATTGGCAGTCGTGGATACTTATACCATGGCCACTCTCCAAGTAGTCTCGTTACTTAACCAGTAGTTAGGCGACGTACATACTTCATGAAGACGACGAGGTTATCAACTCATGACTTCTGGTAAAAGTACGGGAGACTTGTACTCTGATGCATCGGGTAGTAAACTAGTAGTGGTCCAACTGTGTTTTGAAAAGACGAACGCTGTCTTGTCCTGACCCTCAAAACTAGTGGTCTAAATGTAATGATGCTCCATATTGTTTCACCTTTCAAAATATTTCTCATTTTCTTTGTTATTTCACATGCATTTGCTGCTTAGAGTAGCATACAAGCCTTGTGTAACCATCATAAGTCTTGCTCTCTAATATTCTCTACACATTTTGTCTTTGTAATCTGAAAATCTGGCTAGAAAATGTCAATAATGGTGATGAGTTTAACTAGACCAGTGGTTCACATCTTCATAATTACATTGCTGTCTCGAAGCTTTAGCTAATTGCAGTTCATAAGAACTTCAATGAACTCCAGAAGGCTGTTTGAACACTTGAATTAAAAAGTAATTTACTCCATAGAAATTTATAAATAGGATTAACTCATTCAAAACCCCAAAACTCACTCATTATAAAGCATTTTTATACAAAATTACTATAATTACATGCATAAGGTGCTACAAAAGTGTAATTTAACTTACCTGCAGTAACGAGAGATGATGGCCTAAGTGAATGACTGCCTGGCTAGATTGGAGATGAGCGCACCACTCACACTTTATAATGATGTCTCTCTCTTAATTTTATTATGGCTCCCAAAACTTTTATTTTTGATTTATCACTACTGCTAACCTTCTTGGGTTTCATTCTAAAACTTTATATAGCAGAAATCAATGAAGATCAAGCAGCAAAAAAATAACAAAATGCACAATGAAGGGAGCTACTAAAAAAATGAGCATACCATGATGTTAAACCTTTGTCTAGGTTGGCATTATGTCACTAGCAATATGCATTCAAGTCATACAGGTTTAAGCTCTCATAGTTGCCTAATCTATCACCAAATGATATTTGATTTCTTGCTATTAAAATGATAGAAAATTTATTTTGAACACCAGTCTGTGTGTTTTCAGATCTGTTCAATGTACAGTATCTTTGGACCTTCTACTTATTGTCCATCCATCCATATACCAAAGGCACTTCCCCCAATTTTGGGGGGTAGCCGACATCAACAAGAAACAAAACAAAGAAGGGGACCTCTCTACGTTCCTCCAGCCTAACCAGGGACTCAGCCGAGTTCAGCTGGTACTGCTAGGGTACTGGTATTGTGAGTTACTGTATATGGGCTGTGAATTGAAATAACACCTACCCTGGAATGGTTTGCTGTGTATCTTGTTTGCCAGACTTTGAAATAGATTTAGAGTTTCCCAGCTCAGTTTATCAAACCATCCTTTTTGCGAATTCATCAAGTAACTTTTGCCCAGTGAGTCATGAAGCAACACCATAAAAGTGGTGATATCATGCTGAAGGGGTTACTAAAGAATTTTTGTGTTGATAATTTTTTCCATACAGAAAATTTACTTGTTGGGCAGTTGCCATGAACTGCAGTGTTTTCTGGTTGGGTGGCCTAAATTCCATAAAACCACTCCAATCTTTCTGACAGAAAAGTGAGTTTTGACTTTTTATGTCCAATAAGGAATGTTCCCTTGCTAAGGTTAATGTTTTTAAGAATTAAGGGACATGCATGTTCTACTTATACTCACAAGGCAATATTTAAATTGTTGTAAGGGTTTATGCAAGTTGTTGATATATGTGGGTTATATGCAGATTTTAGAATTAATTCAACTTTTGCATAACTTTCAAGAAAACAAAGATTAAAGTGTTGAAACATTATAGTATAACACATTTTCAAGTGATGTTACTGTATATTTTTGGTTTTGCTTTTTTAAGATCTCAAAGATTGTACAGTATATCAAAGAATAGACCATAATATTACTTCATTTTAGGCCAAAGCATACATATTAACAGTATATACATTATTGACATAATCAGGAAATTAGCAATGATGTTCTTGAAATATTATGCTAATCATAGTTTGCTGGTCTGATGTTGGCCAGTGCATTTAGTTTGCAATAAATCAAATAAGTATATTACAATTGGGGAAGCCTTCAAGTAGCAATATATAAATTTGTTTTTACAGAGTTCGAGCAACAGCAGCCAGAAAATCAAATTGAAACATGCTATAAAGTGGCCGTAAGTTATGTGCACTATGTCATTTTTATGAGTGTCCAATCATAGGGGAACCCATTTTGGTGGATTTAAGATAAGGGTAAACCCCTTTGTAATGTATTGTAGTAGTTTTAAGCTTCTTTCGTGTTTTCTATTAAAAACTACACTTTAGGAAAGGTCTTTGCAAAAGTATGTATGTGATCTCCATGTCAGTCATGTTTGGTTCAAGTAACTTCACCTCATCTCTCATACATTGTACAAAGTTTTAGTACTGTTGAAGTAACTAATCATACTGGGTAAAGTACAGTAGTACAATTTTACTTGAACTCAGAATGTGTTCCTTAGGATCCCATTGAAAAAACATGCAAGTTTGTTAGCAAGACAGTACTGATTGCTGAAGTAGCATCAGATAATAGACTTTCATTTAACCCTTTTACCCCCAAAGGACGTACTGGTACGTTTCACAAAAGCCATCCCTTTACCCCCATGGACGTACCGGTACGTCCATGCAAAAAAATGCTATAAAAATTAATTTTTTCATATTTTTGATAATTTTTAAAGAAAATTCAGGCATTTTCCAAAAGAATGAGACCAACCTGACCTCTCTATGACAAAAATTAAGGCTGTTAGAGCAATTTAAAGAAAATATGCTGCAAAATATGCTGGGGAAAAAATAACCCCTTGGGGGTTAAGGGTTGGAAATTTCCAAAGAGCCTGGGGGTAAAAGGGTTAAGAACTTCAGACCATCTTTTTTCATTTATCTGAGCACTCATGATATATTTTGGACATAGCTAATCCTTTTTATGTGAATGGAATGTTTCTGTAATTATTAGATTACAGTATTGCATACTCTAATTTGGATATCAACAGCTATTTGCTATAGATTTTTTTAACAAATTATGTACAGTATTTTAGATTGTTTTATAGAATCTTAGTGGTTGGTAATGCAGTACATGGTATACTGTACAGTGTAATAAAGACAGAAATTGGAAGCTTCCAAATAACCGTAAATTATATCCATTTTGGATGATAATTTTACAAAAAAACTATATTTATGCAGAATTGAATTTATGTTAATAGTAAGTCTTATTATACATATTAACTTAATACTTTTATGTTTTACTATATTGAGTTATATACCGAGTATATACCTATTCTCCGCATGAAACCTCAATGAAACTACACAGTCCATGTGATATCTGTTTTGAGCCTTATTTAATACAGCAATAGGTTATCCAGAATCTTCATTGTTGACTTTTCTCTTTTATTTTATTTATTGTAAACAAACAGACCATATAATGAAAGTAAGGAAACAGATGGATAGAGTACAAGTAAAACTGCTTAGTATGAAAAATAGCTTGTAATTACTGGAGGACTAATTAAGAAATAATTGAATACCAGATACGTAAGAAACTAGAAAAAACAGGTTTCCACTGTATCTAAAAGTAAAAGAACAAAGGCATGTCATCGTACAGAGTCTGGTACAGCTCATAAGTCTCGGAATATTGATTGTACAGACCCCAATTTGCATAACACAACTGTATGGAACCTGAGGTTACCGAGTTGCCACATATAGAAACAAAGATGCTCCAATGATTTATATAGGATAGAATTAAAAGGTGAGGCTTAGTACCTCAAGCTGCCATTATAGTTTCACTTTCTTACCAAGAAACATTATGACCTTTATTAGCAGGATGTTAATGAATTACATGTAAATGGCTCAAAATACTGGGTTTGTTTCCATTTTTTTCATAGATTTTCTGATTTTTTTTGTCTGCCTTCTATGAATGTTTAATAGGTATCAATAACAATCTTTTTAGGGTTAGAGGTTTTCATTAACCTGTGTGGATAAGATCCAAGGCCGCAATACTGTTTTGGTCTCATACATAGCTTAGTCTTGGCTCAGATCATTCATGTATGAACCTGGTGAGATAATATAAGAGAATGTCTGTGATGCCTATCGACAGAAAGTAATAAAACTGTTCTTAGCTTTGCTTTGTAAGTTTATTGACCTTACAGTGCAAAGGAGTAGAGTGCTCACTTGAAAGTGGTTCAAATTTCAAGATGAAAATTACATATATACATTTTTTTACTGTAGTGTTTATCGAAGTCCCAATAGGAATGGTTGGCTGAACATCATGATATTATTGGGAAACTAGAATGTGCAAAACTTTAGGAGTTACTAAGCCAGATACAGGAAGCCCCTTAGATAAGAAATTTCAAAGCTAAGCCAGTGTGTGTGCAATAAACAATTTTTTACTTGCAAAGCAAAATACAGTGCTGTACAACTTTATTAACCTTTTAAAAGGCATTTTATTATGCAGAAATTTTTTTAAGCATATGTAGGCGAGCTCACTACAATTAGCAAGGACAGCTGACTGAAAACAATAGACACTCATGATTGAGTATTAGAAGAGCATTGCTTTAAATTTTTAGTAATAATAAAGAGATGCTTATACAGTGTGAGGAGACAATTTAGATAAGTTAGGTTTGTTTGTATCATTTTATTCAGTTTTTAATATAACATAGATTTTGTTGTCATATTTTTTCACTATACTGTATAATGTAGTTGTATAGTTTATAGTATGTGTGCAAACAAGTAAGGAAAAAAAAGATGATTTTTGCTGTTATTGTTATTCCATAGCATGAGGTGTAGAAAAGCAAATGCAAAAAAAAACATTTTTTTCATGTGTCAAAGTCTTTATTTTCTTGAGGAACAACACCGCACAGCACAACAGGTGTGACACCATCAAATTTGTTGATGGGGAGGAGGATTAGGTGTAAATTAGATTTGTTGTATCCAAGTTTTCAAAGTGATTTGTAAGAAAAAGTGTATGTGCAATTTGAAAGTCTCCCAAAAGTAAGGCATTTTTCCCCTTATTCTAATGAGATATCATCATCAAAGTGGTTCAACCAGAAAATTGTTTTCCTTGTAGACTCATGCGGGCTAACCAAAATTATTTTTATTTTGATAGAGGGTGAAATTTAGAGGAAGACCAGTTAACAAAATCTAGGGCAGAAAGTAGGCAAGAAACCAAGGGGGACAGGAAATTAGCAAGAAAATTTGGAAGTTATGTTTCTTAAGTTCATTGTATTCTCTTCTGTGGATTCTTCAGCTTGTACCTACATGCAGCAGATTTTTGCATTCAAGTACTGTAAATCTAAAAATTTTATTTAACTTTACTTCTAAGCTTACTAGATTACTGTAAGAAGAAGAGAAAAACTGTAGCTTTTACATGATTTAAAAAATAGTTGTTCCGTAACCGAAATACAAACCACGCTATTTACAAAGGGTTATTACTTTTAGCGTAGCTGAAATGGCGAGCCATTAGAATTTAACGAGGGTGTATTACCCCCGCGCTAGTTAGCGGGGGGGGTAGGGGAGTGGTAGCTAGCTACCCCTCCTCCCCCTCACACACAGGTGAATACCCACTTTCACTTTTGGCTCGGACTGTGACAGACGTCTCTGTCTTGGTCCTCGCTTGGCAGCCATTGTCTGTTTTGTCTTTACTTAATCGCTTACTTTTCTTTTACTCAATATATATGTAAACATGTTTTCATGTTTGTATATATATTTGAGTATAGAAATAAGTAAGTTTCCTTTTCAGATGTGTGTGTGTAGTGTACGATATCTACGTGGAGGCCTCGGCAGTTAGGCCACCACGGCCTAATTTTATGGGTTGCGATCGAGTTTGACTTCGGTCTTTCTCTCTCTCTCTCTCTTGAGGTCGTTCACCCTTTTACTATGTTTTACTACGCCCTTGTAGCTTCCTTCCCGTGTGGGTGGGGTTGCTACTCCGTACATTTTGTCTCAATTAGTTTATGAATCTAATTGTAGTTGTTAATTTTTCAGCTTGTAGAACGATTCCTTTCGGGGTTTTCGTTTTTTTCCTTAGTGTTCATTCATTTTTAAATTACATAATTACATAGTTACATAATTATAATTGTTATAATTCTGTTTTGGTTACAGCTCTCCTTCCGCGAGTGTAAGTGTTGTGAGGGCACGTGCCTGTTGTGTAATTCTTGTTCCTTTTCCTCGGGATTCCTCTTCGGAGCCTTCCCGGGGGAATGAATGTGTACTAATATTATTTGTTTTATTTTTTTACAGTTACCGATCTAGTTCGTTTCTGTAATATAGCAACGGTGTGAGCTGTCTGGTTGAGTCCTGGGGATTCGGCTGTTGCTGCCTCCCCCCTTGTATTGTCGTCAGGGGCGTGTCTCCTTCTACTGGTAGTACTCCCGTGTCGACGGACAGCTCTCCAGTTCATTTTAGAACAGTCAGGAGGCTTGCCTCCTTGGGCGGATAACTTTCCTTCCGAGGGAAGTTTTTTCCTGTCCAGGCTTGAGCTTTTCCTCTTTTGGGGGGTTCTTCTCTTGCCTTTTTTTCGTGCGACTATGCTCTTGGTGCTGAGCGGTCGCACCTGCAGTTTCGCTCAAGGGGCTGGGCAACTGCAGGAGCTCCTCTTCGGAGGATTGCCCCTTTTAGGTCACTGGCTGACCAGTCTCTTCCACGAAGTGTTTCTCTTTCGTTCGCGAGAGAGTACACTCATAGAGACTCCTCTTCGGAGGTTTCTTCTGTTGCTGTTGCTGTTGGCCTCCCTCGCCGTAAGGCCTCGTCGTAAGGGCCTCTCATCTCCCTATAAGGGTGCTTGAGGCGCCTTTTTGAATCTCCGTTTGCAGCCTACAACTTCTTTTTCTCGATCTTCCGTCTTGGTGCAGATGGACAGCAGTCTAATCTCGTCTTCCGACGGGCAACGGTCTTCCCGACGGACAACGGTCTTCCCGACGGACAGCGGTCTTCCGACGGACATCAGTCTCCCGGCGGACAACGATCCCTTCGGGGCAAAGGGTTGCCCCCACGGGGGTTCTTCCCTTGCGTGTCAGGGTTTCCCTGCGCGCCCTTCTGTTCGTCAGCGCTCTCCTGTTCGTCAGCGCTTTCAAGATGATCTTCCCTGCGGTTCCTGTTACGTGCCCTGTGCGCCCACGTTCGCCCTCGCGATCTAGAACTTCGGTTCAGGTCGGGGTCAAGGACTCTTCTTCTTTGCACAGGCTTCCACGCGTAGCCTTCTGCTCGTCAGCGATCATCAGCTCGTCAGCGATCATCAGCTCGTCAGCTATCATCAGCTCGCCAGCGATCGTCAGCTCGTCAGCGATCATCAGCTCGCCAGCGATCTCCGGATCGCCCACGTGTGTTACAGCTGGCACGCCAACGTTCTCCAACACTTCTGAAGGAACATGGTTCGCCAGCTACTAGCTCAACTGCGGATGCTGATCGCCATCGCGCGACCCTCAACTGCAGATGCTGATCGCCATCGCGCGACCCTCAACTGCGGATGCTGATCGCCATCGCGCGACCCTCAACTGCGGATGCTGATCGCCATCGCGCGACCCTCAACTGCGGATGCTGATCGCCATCGCGCGACCCTCGACTGCGGATGCTGATCGCCATCGCGCGACCCTCAACTGCGGATGCTGATCGCCATCGCGCGACCCTCAACTGCGGATGCTGATCGCCATCGCGCGACCCTCAACTGCGGATGCTGATCGCCATCGCGCGACCCTCAACTGCGGATGCTGATCGCCATCGCGCGACCCTCAACTGCGGATGCTGCTCGCCATCGCACAACCCTGAACGATTGCCCGCTGACGCATGCTGCTCCTCATCGCACCACCCTGAACGATCGCCCTCCTGCAGATGCTGATCACCATCGCACCCTTTCACGCGATCATTCACCTGCGCATGCTGCTCGCCATCGCACAACCCTGCACGATTGCCCGCTTACGCATGCTGCTCCTCATCGCACAACCCTGAACGCACGCGATCATTCACCTACACATGCTGCTCGCCATCGCTTACCGCCAGCGATCTTCTTCACCTACGCGGCAGCACGATCCCTCGGCGCGCCCGCGCGATCGCTCGCCTGCGCGCCCGCGCGATCGCTCGCCTGCGCGCCCGCGCGATCGCTCGCCTGCGCGCCCGCGCGATCGCTCGCCTGCGCGCCCGCGCGACCGCTCGCCTGCGCGCCCGCGCGACCGCTCGCCTGCGCGCCCGCGCGACCGCTCGCCTGCGCGCCCGGGCGACCGCTCGCCTGTGCGCCCGCGCGACCACTCGCCTGTGCGCCCGCGCGACCACTCGCCTGTGCGCCCGCGCGACCATAGTTCGCGGCGAATTCCACAGCCGGTGGTAGCAGCAGGGACGCGTGCTCCTAGGCGGCACTCGGGATCACCTCCATCCAAGCACAGGTTGGTAGTGCAGGACGAAGACAGGTCAGTACAGCATTCTTCCCACCTTCTTTTCAGGCAGGAACCGTCGCGTCCTCTCCAAAGGATCGCCCGATCCCTTTCACCTTAGTGAGGATTTCGGACTCTGTGTCCTTGGAGCAGCAGACATGGTTTGATCCGCTGGCACGGGCGTTAATGAGGGTTATGAAACCAGCACTCACCGGCCAGGGTAACAAACCAGCGGCTGTCTCTCCTACGCTGAAGAGAAAGAGAGGAGTGGACTTCGTGGTGACTTCCCCCAGGGCGAAGTTGGTTCCCAAGAGGTCGGTCTCGAGGGTCCCCTCTCCTGCACGAGTACTCTCTCCTTCTCCCGCCCTGGAAGGATTTTTGGCGGGGAGGCTTTCCGTTCAAGATTTCTCCATCGGACAAGGGATGACTGCTTACCTCTTCCTCTGGGAGCTTACCAGGTTCTTTCCCTCCTCGGTTACGGCCCGAGGTTTGGTTCAAGGAAGCTACAGGAAGATCAAGGGTACTTCCTCCTCTCGAGCTCAGGCACCTTGGCCTTTCGTCGTTAAGTATCTACTTGCGGACAAGCTCGATGTTGTACCATCTGGACGCGCTGACTGAAGGCTTCCTTCGGGTGTCTCATCTGTGGAGGTCAACGACCTCAGACACCCTTCCATCCTTGAGAAGAGTTTTGTCTTTGCCCAAGGACAGAGACTTAGACATCTGCTGTGCGGAGTAAATCGACTTCCGGTTTCACTCCTCCAAGGCGCTTTCTTCCAGACTCTGCAGGGCTCCAGCTCCCTTTTCTTTCAACCACGTCGGCCTAAGTTATCGGCTACGACAACTGGGACAAGGTGTCCAATTGCAGTTTCCTCCTGTCAGGAACAGATGGCACGGGAGACTCCCCCGGGGGGGCATAGTCCTAAAAGGAGTTCACGAACTCTAGGATTGCAGGTTTTTTTCCGCTGGGAGGATGCTTAAGGTTACTCATCCGAATGACAGCTTCCCGATGCCCATTCCCGCACAATCTCTGGGAGTAGCCAAGGATATCGCGCCTGCCGTCTCTGTCAGCGGATTCAGTGTCTCTGAACCTCTATGCCATAGCATCAGCAGAGTTGCCCGGTTGGGCAGAATGATCCATACCTTAGGCGAAGGTCTTCCTTAGGATCATCGACGGCTTCACCCCCGGCCCCCTCAGTCGATCCTTTCTTGTAAGGAAGGATCTGAGAGGGGATGTCCATAGTCGACCTCTCAGCCCTGATCAAGTTTGTCGAACAAACTTCGGCCAGCGTAGACCAGCAGAATCGATCAGACTGGTAACGAGGCGACAGGACTCCTTTAACCCTGGATCGGAAGGACGGGTACTTTCAGTTTCCATTCCATCCATCTTCCAGGGTGCTCGTCGAATTCAGCCTAAACTGCAAGTATTCCTGCTTATGATGCAGTGTGGCTATCCTGCCGTGGCATAGCAGGTTTGTTTCCCCAGAGAACTCTCCCTGCCTTCCTCTTGGCCGCTCAGGTGCAGACTTCCGCCTCCTCTGCTGTTTGGAGGGCTGGTCAACTCCGGTAGGCTCGGGTTTCGACCTTCTTCAGCGCCGGGAAAAGCTTCCGAATGCTGACCATGAGTGTGGGCTCATGGTATTTTGCTTGGAGCCTTCTCTTCCTCTGCCTCAACATCTGGAGTATCTGGCCATGATATTGAGTCAACCGCCTTACCACGTTGGAAACCCCGCTTCTCGTCCGTCCAGCGAGGTTAAGCAACGTCGGTACTTGGATGGGTGACCACCTGGGGACGCCAGATTCTGTTACCACATCCTCCGAGCCTTCCTTTCGGTTGACTGTGGCAAGACTGAGGAGAGTCGCAGTACCTGTTCTCAGTCAAGCAGAGTTTTCAGCCCTACCTTGGAACGTTTCCTAGTTCTTCTTTCCTCACTGACCCGTTTATAGTCCGAACGGTCGCCTCAGGATAAGTTCCATGTGGGGCGATCCAAGTTCCGGTGGCTTCAGGCAATGTTTAACCGGACTCCCTGGCCCTATGGGACCAGCGGAACTATTAAAACCTGCAATGGGTGTTGACCTATGGAGCCTCTTGATGGTAGTGGATATTCTCGTCCTTTCCCCACATTCTTGATGCGGTTCTCGGACTCGTCAAAGGAAAGGGAGGGGGGCATGTTCCGGTCCAGGCCTATGGTCAAGACCTGAAGGATACCTCTCCATCATTCAGGCAGGCTTAAGGGCCTTAGTCTGGCCCCTCTTCAGATCCTACCGCTCCTGCCAAGTCGCCCCGTTGCGTGTCGACTTCATGCTAACCAGCAGGGGACGCATTTTCACACCTTCACATCTTGCAGTAGAGATACCGGGATGATTGAGATTCTCTCAATTCCACCATCGGCTCTCTCATTCCAGGCAGGGGAATGTTTCTCTCAGACTATCCGAGCAGAGCCTCATAGAGAGAGTGTACCTAGGGGTCTTTGACCTTGGGTAACCAGCAAGTGCTGGTCTGGGGGACCTGATCGCGACAGCTTGGAACCTCAAGCTTCCGCTAGTTTTCCCCCCAGTCTCAGACCCCGAGACTCTGGCAAGATGCATTCCGGTGATGGTGGGACAACTTCGACGCCTGCGTCTTCCCTCCTTTTTGTCTGCGGACAATGGGTCTCAACAAAACCAGGTTGTCTGTCAACCTTTCAATGGGAGAGCTCCACTGGGACTATGCGCAGAACGGTTTCTGGACCCTCTGCTTCCCCTGACGGAACTCCCGGGAGAGCTTCTCCCACGGCGCAGACTACTCAAGCAACCACACTGCGACATCTCTCCCGAACCGGGGCGTCGCTTCGGCTTCATGCCTGGAGACAATACGCTTCCTCCTCTAGAAGAGACAACCCGCTACAGTCGCGGTACGGAGGTCGCGTCATCTGCGATAGTCATCCACAGGGGTCTCCCAGGCAAAGTGAAGAGTCTAAGGTGGTTGGTGCCGTGGGAGATATACCTCTTCCCGTGAGGCCTCTTCTCCAGCAATAACGGTCTTATTGCCTTTCGGCGGGAGGAAACTCCTTTCCGCTCTTGGCAATGAAGCCTGTCGCTCAGCCTTTCCCTGACCTTCAGGCTTAAAGGAATAACTTTTTCCTGCCCGCTGGATCTATCCTCGCTCATGCGAAGCTACGATCGTCCCTGCCCTAGTCGGAGGAAGACCTCCAACTTGGAGCATGGCTCGGACTTTTAGTCCTTTAAGAGATCTTCTCAAGACCCTTTTACGACAGGCCTCGGATTGTATTCCGCCTTGGGTCTTCTGCTCACTCTGGCCACGGCCAGTGTGTAAGCAATCTTCTTGGTCTCTTACTACTCCCCCCCTTTCTAAGGAAGAGGGGAAGGCAACATTCAGGCTCGCTCCTGAGTTGTTGGCTAGACTCAGAATCTGAGGGTCCCGACCCTTCGGTCCGATTCATTCAAGATTTTGAGTCTCCATTCTGTGTCTGATGTCCCAAGACCTTCTCTTTCTTGCCAGTACAGGAATCGAGAGGTTAGCGCTGGGAACAGCTGCAGTTTGGCCTCAGTTGCAGCCGATTTGGGAACACAAGGAGGACATGGGGGGAGAGTCACCAGTATACCTCTTCAGCCCGGACTCGAGGACATTCATCTCGACCTGTCTTCAGACCCTCCCCCGTCACGTCGCCCTACAGCACGATGTTGGATACATCGCAACGTCCCTCGCCTTCGAGTAATACTACTCTGTGACGCAGGTGCTACAAGCTGGAGTCTGGAAGCGTCTGATGACCTTCGCAGCCCGCTTCCTGCAGGGCGTGACCCACAGGAGTCTCGATACGTTTTCTATCGCTCTGTGGTGGCTACACAACAGCTGGTCTAACCTCAGGCTCCTTTTTGGACAGGTAGCAGAAGGTTGAGGGCATTGTTATCAGGTTTTAGTCTGCATGAACGAAAGAAGTATGTCTGGCCCTTACTTCTTTCTTCATCATCCCCTCTACGGGGAAGCAGCATCCTGGTCTCTGCATAGCTGACCTCGAACCTCTGCAGGTAAACCATGCTTCCTTGTGTTCCGAGTATTGAGTCAATACTGTCGCGTCCCCCATACCCTGACAAGGTGGTATTGGGAACGTCCTAACCCAGAGTTCCTTCTGGAACTCCAGGTCAACTGCCTAGGACGGGTCACACTTCTTCCTTCACACACAAGCTTACGTAGGCCACATGGTTCCTTGCGGTGCAAGGAACTTGTGAGGTGCAGGGACTCCTTTTCTCGAGTGCGACTCACTCGGATTCTGAGTCCCCGGGTAAAGCCAAAGCCAGTATGGCTGGGGACTTTCCACCCTTCCTAAGGGATAAGTCACCCTTTGTAAATAGCGTGGTTTGTATTTCGGTTACGGAACAAATGACAAATTCGAAGATAATTTGTATTTTTCCTAACCATACAAACCTTAGCTATTTACACATATTTGCCCGCCAGCCCTGTCCCCCAAGACAAGTCCTACCTCTAAGTGAAAGTGAGTATTCACCTGTGTGTGAGGGGGAGGAGGGGTAGCTAGCTACCACTCCCCTACCCCCCCCGCTAACTAGCGCGGGGGTAATACACCCTCGTTAAATTCTAATGGCTCGCCATTTCAGCTACGCTAAAAGTAATAACCCTTTGTAAATAGCTAAGGTTTGTATGGTTAGGAAAAATACAAATTATCTTCGAATTTGTCATGCTACAGCCATGAAAAATTCTTTAAATCTATTTCGACAGAAGGGATTTCAAGAAGAATTTTAAGGCTAGAGTGTAGAATAGAAAGAATACATATGAGGGAATTTAAGATTTGGAATTATTTTTTTATTGTATAGTGATCCATTATTGATTGGAGATCGATAGGTGATTATGCAAATAACATCCAAATTAGCAGAGATGAACTCCTGGCCCCTTGCCCCCAGCACGAACCATGGAAGACAGGAACGAAGCATAAGTTGCTGTTCCTGTGACTGCTCCTGGTGCTGCCGGATTGTTTCGTACGGTTTTTACGTTGAAGTCCTTTCCAGCCACTTCCGGCCC